>NW_020455621.1:899508-1027737 GCF_003342845.1 Nothoprocta perdicaria
TGGGCAGCTGCCCACGAGATGCTCAAGGATCCTCAGGAACAATGGATTCCATCCAACGGGATTTTTAATCCCGAGGGACTGAATCCAGCACTGGCAGTAGGCCTGGTAGAGGAGGGAATGTCGGACCCTCCATCTCTTTGCGTTTTCGCCAGTGGGCCAGTGATCGCTTCGAATAGCTTTTCACTCAGCGCAGTTGTATTTTTTGCCTTTGATGACACATTGTGGGGAATATTTGTGGTGAGAACCAAAGCACAGACGATTTTCACACCTCAGGCTAAGCAATCCACAGGCCCCATTGAGCTCCGCCTGTAAAATCCGCACAGCGGGTGTGTTTTAGGAGCAGTGACAGCAGATTAATTCACACTGGGGCTTCCAGCTCAAAGGCAGGGGTGAAACCCGTAACCCTGGCAGACCCGGTAGTTCCTGGATGTCTGGATCATCTCCCTCTGGAGCACGACAAGCGAAAAACAGCTTCTTCCTTGCTCCTGTGGACTTGGCAGCCTCGCAGTATCCAACACAGGCCAAGCGCTCGTTTGGTACGGGAACGCCCAGCAGATAGGAGACATTTGGGCCGCTGGGGCCTGCCCTTTGCAGCTGCACGCTAGCCAGCCAAGGCTGCACCTTTACAGTAGCCAAAAGGGAATCAGGGCCTCGCAGGAGCAGCTGGGATACAGAGGTGTTTGGTAGAGAAAGTCAGTCCCTGTTTTGATTGCATTTAGGGATAGGATTGGGGAATTATGTACCTTTATGTGTTTTCAGGACTAAATGCTAAGTGTCTGTTTTCGAAGGGAAGAGAGACCAATCGAACCCACCACTGTTTTAAGCAACTTTTCTTTACTTCAGAGTTATATGAAGTTCTTACTTCAGATTTATATAAAATAGCCACCAGTTTCCTCCTCCAGGTCATCACAATTTCTAGAGTTACCAATGAACAGTGTTTACTGGGAAGCTGGAACTTCAAGGGCGTCCTTCATGTTGGTTTCTCTCTTTGAAATTATGCTGTTTTCTAAATCATGGATAATTATTGCCTGTCACTGAGATTTAATACTGCAATTGATGCTATTGCTTGCAATGTTAATAATCATACAGTGCTCAACTTAAGTAAATATAGTACAAAACAGAGGTAGCTGATAGTAAATTTCAAGAAACAGAAGTATCATCTCAGGCATCTTTTGACAGAAAATCATGTCTGGTAGGGTAAATAATTTTAAATAAAACAAATGTATTACATCAAAAAAGATGACACAGATGCAGCTCTACAGAAATATTGAAGATTCCAAGTTTTGTGTAAGTTATAGACAGATGAATTTCCAGTTGTAAATTTGCCTTTTTTTTTTTTTTTTTTTTTTTGAAGATGTTCCATCTTGGCAACTGGCAGCTTTTCTGCTCTTCATCAGGCCTTTTATTCAGTATACTCGTAACGATGTTAGTTAGAACTGATTTATGTGATCCTAAGGGGTGTCATTCCGACTTTGTTGGTGTTATAAATCACTGCAGGATTTGGCTTATTAGCTATCGTTGTACATCTGCTGTTCGCAGCGCTTGGGTGAGGTGGGAATGGATTCATTTGGGAGTGGTGTGCACATACATCTATGCAGATTCAATTGGTTCATCTTCATATTAAAAAAAAATCAAATTTAATCTGCATAAGGACAGGAGGTTCATATGACCATTCTGTTCAGCTGTCTGTCAGTCCTTTAATAATGGTGGTTGAAGCCCCTGGCTAATTTCCAACAAGGTGGGGGGAAAATCTGAAACACGGTTAAGCTCCTGCACGGCCTGTGCGATGTGTTGGCCAGGGACAGAGATCCAGCTTTGCGTCCCGTGAGGAAGAGGCAGGAGGTCGCAGTCCTGATACCTTCCACCTGGCAGCAGTGAGCCCACCAAACAGCACGTGCGGAGCTCCAGGCCCACAGCAGCCAACTGGGGCTGCCTCCTGCCTCCCATAAAAATGTGGGAAAAGGCTCAGGTTACGGCTGCAAGGGAAACACTGCAAGCGTAAGTCATAAAACTGTAGGAAACAAGGCTTTATTGGCTCTCCCACTCGCAGAACAACTTGGTTTTCGTTTTCATTATCACTTGAATGTTTTGTGAGAGCTTTTCAAGCATGGGCATTATGTTTTTTTTGKGGAGAGCTTTGAGAGACAGACAGGGAACTGCCATTTAGTTGGCAAACTGCATTTGTATTCAATGGAGAATTCAATTCCTGATTAAGGAATCTGCAAAATTAAGCTTGTCCAGTGTTGAAACACAGGAATTGTTTTTATTCCTGACAGCTCCCATTTGATTTGTTTTGTAGCCTTAGACTTCATCATTCTGTATTTCAATCCTCCTGGTGGAAAAAATGAATAAAGATACTTCACAGGGATATTCTGAGATTTAATCATCTTTTCCAAATATTTGAAGAATCTATGAATAGGTGATTTAAAAATATCCTTAGAAGTTCAATATTAAAAGGTGCAATTATTTAAGAGGCATCTGCTATTCCACATCTCAACATTGAGCATTCAAACTGTGTTTTTTTTTTTAAAGCAAAACCAAAGTCTTTGTTTTCTTCAAAGCTAAATGTGTTATTTAATGTAAAAGGAAAGAAAAAAAAAAAGGGGAAAAAATGACCTCCCCAGGACCTTGAGCTCCTAAAAACTAGTTGAGTTCTTATTGATTTTTCAGAGTGCCCTTCTACAAAGGAGTGCCTCATGCTCAGTAAATCTGTTTTCCCTTTGCCACAGCAGCTCTAGGGCTAGGCAGTAAAGGTCTGCTTTTAATGGCTCTTTCCCTGTCTCTAAAAGGTTCCATATTTGGGGGCACAGGGGAACTTTCTTCCAGAAGAGTAACCTTTCCTCCAAGGAAAACAAACACATATAAAATCTGTACATGCCGTTACCACTGTAATTTTACATTCAGGTAGCAATAGCATGCTTTTCTGGAGGTTTCTGGTGTTGTAATACACTGAATTGAAAAGATACAACATAAAAAGCCACTTTTTAAGAGATTTTACTGTAATACTCTGGACAGAACCATGGCATTTCCAAGCAGAATCATTAGACTACAATCCTTTTCTGGAAAGCCTATACTTGTCTGTATTCCATATAATTAGTCATCATYCAGATAATTTATCTTCTAAATATGCAATGGATATTTCAAATTAGAGCAGAGACCTTTGTTTTCGTCCGCAGTAGCCTGCATTAAAAAAATAGCAGTTGAGAATTTTGCAGATAACTATATATGTATATAATGCATATATGCATATATATATGATATGTATATATGTATACACATATAATGTACAGTTGGCTATATCATTAGTGTGTTTCAGTGCTACATGAGAAATTTTGAATTTGATTTATGTCTTCCTGAGCTTGACTTGTATTTTGCCTTTATTATTACTCAAGATACCTTAACTGGGTTCTAGGGAAGTGATGAGAGTAATGGAGAAAGTTTAAAATCATCATTTTATTTACTGCTTTCCTTCTGCTACCAGTATTTTTCAATGGAGATTTGATTCAGTTAGAAGTTTCTAATTCCCACTGTTCTTGCTTTCTTTATCAATAAGCACTCCACCTCCTGGCTGAGCAGGGGCATTTCTTTTCCAAAGGTCACTTTGAAAGGTAGGGTCAGGGAAATCATTTATAACCAATAATGCTTTTCACCAACTGTTTCTGAACAGATTGTTAAAGCTTTGACATTAATCATGTGTCTTCTGTCCACCGTGGGAATAGCTTTCCATAACTGGCAACCGCTTGTGTCAAGTAGGCAGGGGGTTCTCCCCCTGGTGCGGCAGCTCAGGTGATTGAACAGCAGATCGAGTAGAATTATCAAAAAGGACAAACTGCACTAACAAGATGTTACTGAGGCAACTAGTGCCTGCTATGTTGCAGCTTGTCCCTAGTTTGAAAAAATTTGGAAGTTTTCAAGAGGGCATCCAAGAGAGACTGGCCCACCTTGAGAAGGAATCTGAGCAGCGCAAGCAGTCTCCTGTTGTGCCACCTTCTAAGGACCCTCAGGGAGGTCCACGTGCCCGTGCCTCATGGTAGCCAGCACAGTTCATGTTGGTAACAGAGTTATAAACAGATCTAAATGTTTAACGTGCACTTAATAAAAGCTTTGTACCTTAGTGCTGTTGAAGAGTAGCACCAACTGTCTTCATCTCTCTTCTTCTTCTCTAAGTCCCTTACGGACCCCCCCAAAATTTATCTCCATCTACTTTTAAAGCACAGCTTAGGCTAGAAGACATTTAAGTGTTTTGTGCTATGTTCTCCTGTTTGAGTTTTGCATTCTGCACCTGATTGTACCTTGCCAAACTTGCTCTGGGCGGAGATTTGGTGCACCCAAGTGCTTTCCTTGAATTTGTGGGACTGCAGTGGTATATCACCCATTCAACACACACAAGCAAACCAGATTTGTACTGGTCCTGCTCATAAGCAAATCCAGTTTGTACTGGACCTGAAATAGTGTGTACTGCAAATACTTCTTCTACAAGGCTCTGGCTCCCAATGCTGTTGAGTGGAAGATGTAAGAGCTATGCCTAAGTTAGCCACTTCTGGAGGAAGTCGGGATATATCACATAGGTCTGTCTGTTGTTGGCACAGGCAGCCACAGTCTGGCAGCCCTGAATAGCAAGTACTCTGAACCTCTTAATCATCTCTTGAAGTTAGACTGCCAAAACAGGCAGCCTGGAGGCAGATTGGCTCTCTTAGGCCGCTCTTATCTTCATGGCAGAGCTGTGTGTCCGCTTGTTTCCTCCCATATACTGCGTTTTTGCACCAGCAGGATGCAGCTGGTAGCAGACGGGCACCACACAGGTCTCATCCGGACAGGAGGGCGCTCACCCCGAGCAGAGGCCTTGCCAGCTACAGGTGCTTGGGGATCCGGCCAGCGCGGAGGTGCCCACGTCCCCGGGGCTCCCTGGGCTGGCCGGAGGACCTCAGTGCCCGGCTCGTGGCCCCTCACCGTGCTGCGGAGCCCCTGGCTGCTCTGCTGACCCACTTTGTGCTGCCATAGCAGGCAGCTCTTGCGAAAGTAAAYGCGGCCCCGTCCTGCAACAGGTACTGAAATGTAGCTACTGAAATGACAGTCCTCATCTTTGATTTGCTGTCCCAATAAGGGCTCTTAAGCAAGAAGCCTGCAAGTTTGTCGCTTCCTTCCCGTTTTCCCTTCCTGAGGTAAACAGGACGGGAGGGAGAAGGGGCCATTTGGCCCACAGCGAGTGAAATGGCTGCCGAGGGAAAGTGGAGGTGGTTTTGTCTGTGCTTTCCACAAAACTCTTCCCGAGGCACAGGCAGAGCTTGAGAAAGCTTCAGCTGTAAGCAGAGCTTGCAGGGCAACTTCTGAGCAACTAAAGGAGAGGAGGGATTTGGTTGTTTGGGGCTCAACGGTGTTTGTATTGGTCCTTGTGAGCAAAAAGCATATCCTGTAAACAAGTGCCTGTGTATTCCTGCACACAGACTTGCTCTGCTGTGGTTGTTTATCAAAGCAGCAACAACAGAACTAACTTAGGGTTTGTAAACAAAACTCATTCCATTTTCACTTGTCACTTCAGAGTTGAAGCTAACTTGTAATCTTTGTAAGTTAGTGTATATGTTAGCTTATATATGGCTGTAGGTAACAGCACCATGCCATGTAACGTCTATAAAAATTGTAACTACTGTAATTTAGAAACATCAAATTTTATTCCAGATTGGGTTGTAGACAGAGAAAAGGCCAGGAAAATAAACATATTCAATAAACACATTCAGATGGTAGCTCAAGSATAATTATGTTTTAGTAGAACTAAGGATTAATTTGTGCAGTATGAGTAGAGTAATATTGAATAAAAATATTTGGAAATTATTCTTTGGCCAAAGAAATCCCAGAAATAATATTCTGGCTCCACTCAAGTCAGTGTCGGAATGTGATTTAACTTCCATGGAGCTGAGACTTCACCTCAGCCATCTAATTACAGGAAATATGGCAGGTTACTTTCACATTATAGTGAATTAGCTATAAATTTGTACCAGTATTATGGTGAGTAAATTGGTATTTCTTCTATAAGCTCTCTCTTTTGCAGCTCCTGTATATCTTGCTTTCATTAATTAATAAGGAAATCTTGCTGAATTGGTACAAAGTTGTTGCTTCTGCATCAAGGAATATCCCTAGATCATCATTATTTGACAGTTATTACTTGGCATCATTACTTGATACAGCTCTAGAGAAGCACTGACTTGTATTTTTTTATGAGACACGTGGCCAAAAGGTTCATTGACTGAAAATGAATGTTTATTTCCATGTTTAATTATSAACAGAAATTAATATCATGAAATTATAAGAGAGAAACAGTTTTATTTACTTATGCATAAAATATGCAATTATTAGAACATTCTGAATCCATGGAAGATGTTCTGTGCTCCTTTTCACCCTTTTCAGTTCCTCATGGTTAGTAAAATTAGAAAAAGCCCCAAAATTAGAAATTCATAACTTAAAATGTACCTTGACCTGCAGTTGAAAGGGTGTTGCCAGCAGGTTGAGAGAGGTGGTTCTTCCCTCTTACGCAGCCCCGGATTGCTCTGCTGGATGGCAAAGCACTGGATTCAGCTCTGGGGCCCTCAGTACGTGAGAGATAGGGAGCTACTASAGCAAGTCCTGCAAAGGGTCACTAAGATGATGAAGAGCTTGGAGCATCTCTCGAATGAGAAAAGACTGGGAGAGCTGGAGACTTCAGCCTGGGCAAGAGAAGACTGTTGGGAGGAGCTCACCAGTTTGTATGAATGTCTGAAGGGAGAGCGTGAAGAGGATGGGGGCACGCTCTTCTCCATGGTGCTCGCTSACAGGACTAGAGGCAATGGGCACAAACTGAAACACAGGATGTTCTGTCTCGACATGAGGAAGAACTTCTGGACTATGAGGGTGAGGGAGCCCTGGAAGAGGTTGCCCAGAGAGATTGTTGGATATATTTAAAAGCCATCTGGACAGGGTCCTTGGCAATGTACTCAAGGTGACCCAGCTTGAGCAGGGGGGTGCAGTAGGTTACCTCCAGAGATCACTTCCAAACTCAAGTATTCTGTGATTCCATAGGGAGAAAGAGGGGAAAAAGTCTTTTCCTTAGCATGCAGTGTTATATAGAAGAAGTGGTAACACCCTCTTCTGTGATATTCGGAGCTAGACAGGGAAGTGGATAAGCTGTGATTTTTTGCATGCATCCTCAGCTGCCTCCACTTCTCCTTCATATGGCGTGAATACCTGGAAACAGGAATTGTTTTTATTTTAAAGTAGCAGGTGCTTCCCCAGCTGTTGCGGGTTCCGCCTGCCTAGTCCCTTCTGTCTCACAGCACCTGGGATTATTTCAGGGATCACTAATTTCTCCAAGGATTGTGCATGTGAACTGTCTTCCTAATTCTGTATTCATTGTTCCAGATTATGTTCTCCATGTCTATCTACTGTTTAATTTAAGACAATCTGCAAAATTCACCCTTCAGACCAAACTTGATACTGGGGAGAAAGGACAAGGACTTTCATGTCAGTGAGAGTTCAGCACTATTTCAAATGAGTATTTTATTCATATTGGTAGTCACTTGGTTTTGCGAGAAGCATCCACCGGTCTTCGTTCCCCACTCTGAGACCCATACAAATGGCAAAAGGAACAAGGGGCAGCTCTTTTCATCTGTGTCTTTCATAGACAGCTCCTTTTTCAAGGCATTTGTAAAGGTAGCCAACAAGGCCAGGATGTTGCTCAACCTGAAGCAAATAGGGAGACCCTAGCTGGGCAGCAAGAGCATGCAAAATGGCACCACGGGTGCCGTGGGTGCACAGCTGTGGTGCAGCAACACACTGGCAGTGCCCWGTGCTATGTAAACTGCCGCAAACAGGTTGATACTTTCAGGGAGAATATTTGGAGTTTAAAAACTGGCATGGCTCAGGCATATGAAAAGAACAGGGTAAGAGATAGTCTTGCAGACAGTCTTAAGAGACAGACCCTGGGAGAAAAGAAAGGGATTTGATTCACTACAGAATATGATTCATAGATCTTTCGGTGGTAGGATGCCATAACAATCTCTGCCTGTTTGACTTCTGCCCTGAGAGCGTTCATGTCAGGCACAGCTAGAGGCTGGAAGATGAGGAGGGCAAGTCACCACCTCATGTGTCAGGGCGTAACTGCTTACAGGTTCACTATCTCTTTTGGTGGGTGCCATGAAGGTGGTGATCGGGAGGAGACGGCTGTCGGAGAGGTTGTCAGGAGGTGACTGCAGCAAGTGCAAGGTATCTTTTCCTGTGGCCCCATTTTCTTTAACGTTGCCCTGCCTTCTGGCACATTGCCTGCATGGGGAGGAGGGTGGCAYTGAGACCTGCAAGTCCAAAGCTGAGAGTCACCCCCAACCTGAGCCACTTATGTGCAGTACCTGAGATGACTGTGCCCATAGGACATRGGAGGATTGGCGCAGGTTAAAAAATCAGCTTTGAAGCAAACGTTGTCCAAAAGAGAATAAGAAGAGCTGTCAAACCTGCAGTCCAAGCAAATGCTGGCTGACACCATGTTGGGACCCACTGCAGGTCAGCCCCAGCTCCTCTACTGAACCCTTTCCCACTGGATAGAGGTGCCATCCTGGAGAAATAAACCGATGCCTGGGCCTCAGCTGTGGTGCAGGAGCTTCCCCGAGAACATCCTGCCCTGTAGGTGTCCCGGATGCCATTCCACCTGGCTGGGGCAGGARTGGGCCGGACAGGCCTTTGCGTGGCTGGGGCAGGCAGGAGGGAACCCTCCCTCCTCCAGCCTGTCCGTCCCCTGGACCTGGGCCGGCACTTGGGCATTGCAGATGGGTGACAGCAGCTTGGCTGCTGCACGGGGCTGTCACTGGGATAACGGCTGCTCCTGGGGGTTGGTAAACGGTGTTAGTGTGTGTAAGTAACGTGTGTGGCCGGGCAGGCCTGTGGTCAAGGGCCGGACAGCGCGGGGGATGCGCGGTGCTGTGAGCTGCGTGGCGGAGCCGTTCCCTGCCCTTGCACAGGCATTTATGGTGCTGTCCAGCCACGCATGGTGGCATACAAAATCCCCCGTGGGTTTGGTGGGGTGTGCTAACGCATGGGGCCTCACACCTGGAAAATCTGGTTGTAGAGAAACACTTGCATTAGACTGTCTAACCGCACCCACTAGGAAATATCCCACGCGGAGTGCTTAGCAAGAATTCCTGCCCGGGAATATCTCTGCCTGCCTCCACAGTTTGGATCTACAGCATGAGAATTGCTCTGCTGCTACATCATTGAAGTATTTTGTGAGTGTGTGCTCCGTGATCTTTACTCATGGAWTAAAACTGGGATCCTGTAAATTCCCCGCGTTTTGCTTTTCTCTTCAGAGATGGCTTAGGCTGAGTGAGCTACTAAGGCTTGCATCACTACTGACCTAACTAAAGCAGCAAAATAGCTAGAAATCCAAGTGTCTCTATGCTCCTATTTAAAGTTTCAGATCAGCTGTTTTGATCCTATTTCTGTGCATCGGTCTTCAAAGTGCAGTGACAAAATAAGTGCCTTCGTTGTGGTGTGCTCATTGCTTGGGTGCCCGGAGTACTCAGCTTTGCAGCAGATCCACAGCACACGCAGGCAACGACAGAACCTCAGTTTGTTCCCAGGCACCACCACCTAAAATAGTCTCATAACATTTCTTGTGGATGTCTGCAGTTGAAAAACATACTGGAATTGTGTAATGCAGAGAAAGGAGAAAAACTTAGTRCTTTCATTATAAAATTAGTTAAACTGTAATTGGGTAAAAATATGCTTAAGAGCTGAAAATTTGGCAATTGGAACCATTCTTAATATCTGAACATCCTGTTAAATGAATTTACTATGAAACCTTCARCTTCAGTTTTGATTAGTTTGAATTCAGCTCACCTTGGCAGTTATTTTTTCTATTCCTCTCCATTCCTCTGAACCACAAGAAGTATTTTTTTCTTACTGCTGTCCCACAGTAATTTATCTCAACTAATAAAAATAGTTTTTATATTTTTTTTTACCACAGCCACTACACTTTCTTTTTTACTGATTGTTTGGGAGGAGTTATTAAAATACTTCATTTAAATTGCTTCCAGAGAGATGTTCAGCGAGTCATCCATACTGCTAGCATTGACACAATACATTAAATTGTTAAAACAGGCTTAATCTGGCAGGCCCTGACACTGGTAAATTTTGCTTAATCTTAAATGAGGTAATTTTATATAGTTTTATTTTTCACATTGACATTGTCATTTGCAAGCCGTAATCATTTTCTTGTTGCTTGTGATGCTATAGTGCTTTTAGTAAGGGCTGATCACTACACACAGAGGAAGAAAGACATGGTCCCTTCATGAAAACTTAAGTCTTTACGTAGAGAAGGCAGAGAGAGGGGACCCTGGAGAGTGACATGATTTCCCAAGGTTGCACCACAGGCCCTCAGCAGAAAAGTGGAATCCAGATCACCGGAGCCTCCACGCTGGAGTTCCAGTATCGTATCCAGCGGACCATGCTGCTTCTTAATAATGTTTCTCTTGTTCTTTCTTTATAGTTCGGGATCGGGTACGATCGAAAATGGAGAGAGATATTTTGGCAGAAGTGAATCATCCTTTCATAGTCAAGCTTCATTATGGTAACTATAATAATATATGTCATGTTTGTTCCTGGATCGGTTGGGGTCTTGTAAATGGATTTATTACACTTTCATGCAGATGCGCCCTGTCTCCATGAGACACCATCTCTAACAGAACCATAGAGGTTACCTGTGTGAAATACTTCAATTATGCTAAAGGAGGATTTCAATATAAGTAGGTCTTAGCCTCTATCASAATACATTTGTTGTAATGTCATATATTGTGCTGATAGGTTAGTGGAAAAGCTACTGAATATATATCTGATAACCCCCTCACCTACTGTCAAGAATCATTTGGGAAACCAGAGACTCTAAATGAAACCTTATTTTAATAACTAGCATTGAATTTGTATACATGAATCTGATGTCTAGGCAGCCTAACCAGCTGAGTTCCCCATCATTAGTGTAAGGGTTTTGGAAGGGTGTTTTGGGTAATGCRGGCCCTCTTCTTGAACAGATAGAGGAGCTTCACTCTGTGCCTAGCCCTCAGTTTCTGGCACTTTGGAAAGTGACAGTAATTCAGACGCACTTAGAATGTGGAACAATATATTAATAATGCATCTTTGTCTCCCAAATGATACCATTTTCCCCCATAGTTTAAGATAATTTACTTAATTGTGTAAAGAAGTTGATTTTTTCTGTTCCCTAAGTAAGCASTGAAGTGACAAGAGAGCTGGTGGCACGAGCAACACACAGTTAGTTCATGTTTTGTTCTTTGGAGACTTCGTTTTGATTCCAACTTCTCCATCCTTTTCTAATGCAGCATTTCAAACTGAAGGAAAATTGTACCTAATACTGGATTTCCTGCGGGGAGGGGACCTTTTCACCCGACTCTCCAAAGAGGTAAGCTGATAGATTTTACTTCAGAAATGAACAGCTATCCTGGATTTTCAGAACTCAGATGAAGTTGGTGGGAGTGGCAAAGAGTCTTGGAAGTCAAGTAATAGAGCGGTATCATCTTGCATCTTTAGGGAGGCTCATGTGTTTCAGTTATGAGTAATGCAACAGACTGCATGACAGCATCACCTCTGTAGAAAACTGCACCATTTACCAAGTTGTTTCCACRGCAAAGTAGTTTCAGACTCATTGCTTGGAAAATATAAATTGGCTGTGATGAGAAATAGCCTGAGAAATCCATCCCCAGTACATGTTGCCAGGGGCATGAGCACAGAAGTCCACTAAAAACACAAGCACTGCCAGCAGAAAGCAGAGGTGGCCCCAGGTTGGTGCTGGGGCCATGTCTGTGCCCAAGGGGTCACTGCTTGGTGTCACCAACATAAGGACTCTCGGCTTTCTTGGTCCCTCTGTAGACTGAGGAGACAGGGGATGCCAGAAAGCACCTCATAGAATCACAAAATGGTTGAGGTTGGAAGGGACCTCTAGAGATCATCTAGTTCAACCCCCCGCTCAAACAGGGACACCCAGAGCACCCACACCTAACATAACATCTTAAAAATATATGATAGCGATGCTTCAAACGCTATTTTGGGGAGAAGCTGTATTTGAACTTCTTTTTTTTTTTTTTTTTTTTGATAGAGAATTTTTGAGCTTTTTTTTGAGAATTCTGAGAATTTTTTTGAGAAAGCTGTATTTGAGCTCCCTTTTTCTTTTGAGAATTCTGCCTCAGAGCAATGGCAGGAATTGCAGCAACATGTTGCAGACTGGAGGGGCTGTGCACTGCGAACTGCAGTGGGTGCTGTGCCTTCAGTCCTGGTTGGCCTGTAGGGGAAAGGACAACAGGTAATTGCAATGCCAAATAATGATATTTATGTAAGTTCTTAGTATGTGGTAGCAATTACTTTTAATAGCAGGGAAAAGATTAAGGAAACAAAACTAGTTTTTTCCTGTTTGTCATGAAATCAGTCTTTGTCAATGTCATGGCATGCTGTCATAGGAAGGACTTCTCAAGGTTTGTTAGAGAAGGAGGCATTCTCATCTGCCCAAGGTAGTTACACTTTCTGAACAATTAGAGGACTTTAAAGCTAAAGAGAGCAACCCCAATTACAACCACTCTTAAAAGGTCAGAGTTTTCCAAACCTTTTCCAATGTATTGATTTCTGTCCTTCATACTATCAAGAAYTGATCCTCTGAACTTGACAGATGTGACACATTTCTCTTCTCAGGGTTTGCATTCATCTTGTCTGCCTGTAACTTGTAACTGCTCCTGCCAGGGTATCACAAGGGGAGACATTGTAGGAAAATGTGTACAGGCTGCAATGGACTAAATCCGTTAATTATGGGCTTATTCCACTTGTACTGATTTCAGTSAGTGTGCAGCCGGATCCCTCATATATAGAAAACTTTGTTTCAGATTTGCAGAATGTTTCTGAGATGTCTGATTTCTTTTGAAAAGTATAGATTGGATTTTGCCTGATTCTACTAATTTAATTTCATATCTATGTTATTTACTTTTAAGCCTTACAATAATTTAAGTTTATTTTGATGTCTGATGCCATTTTTTACGTTCTAGATCAATTATTTTTAATCAAAATTTTCTTACATATTCTTACTCCTTCTGATCTTTGCAGATATTCTTAGTTAAGATATGTGACATCTGCCTGTTCTCTGTTTTTGTTCTCAGCCTTCTGCAGCTTCTCAGAGTACTCAAATATTATGGCTGCTGCTTTCCAAGAGTAGAGGCTTAATTAAAAAAGAATAGCAATAGCTTCTGCTGTAGATATTTACATTTGTAGGTGACGTGTAGGTTTCTATTGAGATGATCATTTTACCTCTGTCATTTGTAATATTCATGCTTGTATATGCAACATTTAAGCTTCTCCTCCTGCATTGTTTTGAGGTGAAGAGAAGTTGATATCTGGGATGTAATTAAGGTTAACTAAAGGGTTTTTGTGCTGTCTGCGCTCAATTTTCCTGTTACAGAAGTTTCTTTCCAGCTAAAACAGAGCCTTGAGTGTTTGTGCTAGCCATGTTAGCTGTAGGAAAGAAACAACTGCCGTCCGTCTTCATCTCATCCAGCTCCATATGTTAGGTAGCACATCACTGCTTAGGGTGTCTACGCTGAGGTATCTAAGGCTGAGCCCAATGTCCTGGTCCCTCATATACTGCATCTGCATTCCCAGGTTCCCTTTCAGAGCAGCTCTATTAGTTTTCTTAACGCTAAACCAGTTGCAASCACTAGCAGCTCTTTTGCCCAAGGCCTGCGTCTTGCCGATGTTTTGGACAAGGACGTGGCAGGTTTGTTTCCCGCACAGTCCTCCAGCAAAGGTGCTCTCACACATTCTCCTCTGTAGTGCAGGTCATTTAACACACAGCCTAATTGCACCCTGCACAAGCACCATGCTGGAGAGTGCTGAGACGCAAGGCCAGGTACTTTTTCCTGAAAAAAATAACAACATAAGTCTGTGCTTTGGGACTCCAGGATCGCAGCGCGGACTGTCTGTATCTCAGGATGCAGGGCACAAGGGAGACCCAGGCCATCTACTCCATGGTRTGAAGGAGGCTAGCCAGCTCTGAACAGGATTAACCCTGAGCAGAGTAGCTGCAAGGCACTCCCACTCTTGTCTAGAAGCCAGGTATCGTACTTGGTAGTCGGAGCATGAGTGCARTGGCCACTGAAGGCCCTGGAGAGACTTTCCGTGAGTCCTCAACGAGTTTTAAATCAATCTCTAAGTCTCTCCATGCTGTATATTCTGTTCATATTTGGGAATTAAATGTACTTTAATTTCTAAAAGAAGTATTTCACTTCCCCACAGAGGTTTCTGCATCTTATTTTGTGGGAAATTGGGAACCAAATGCCAAGTTTTTCACAAATTAAGATACATGAAAGCAATAAGAGCAGTGCTGAGTATATTGAGTTTTGCGATTCATTTCAAAAGGCTAAGGAATTGGGACCTTATTATGTTAACATGACATCATCTAAACAGATCAAGTGTATGAATGAGAGCAACATGCTTTAAAGAATGGAGACAAATACTTGAAAGTTTGAATTTTGTTTTAAAAGGAGAATCTGGAAAGAATTCTTAATGTGAGCATAGACAAATCATGGAAAATTGAACCTGATATGATGATCATTCCAGCATTCATGTGTTAGACAATTCCTTCCCCATCTCTGTTTAACGCAAGCCAGCCTACCTTTATCTAATAAATACACATGTTCTTCTTTTCTTTCTCTCTAGGTGATGTTTACAGAAGAGGATGTCAAGTTCTACCTAGCTGAGCTGGCCTTGGCTTTAGACCACCTCCATGGTCTTGGAATTATTTACAGGGATCTAAAACCAGAGAAGTAAGTTAATGAATAGGAGAGAATTGTAACATAAGTATGTGAACTTTTAGGTCATTTATGTGCCTTGGCATGCTAGTAAGTCAAAAGATACTAAAGACTATTCTTCCTGTATGTAAGGATAGATCTGTGATCTAAGACTTTACATGGGCATGTTGAAGTATTGAAGTAACAAGTGTACATTGAGATAGAGGTTGAGGCAGTGGTGTTACAAGCCAGTGGTATTATGAGCACCATTATTTAGGGTGACTCAGTAAGACCTGGGAAACCCTGTGCTGTCCACACCAGAAATACTGCAATCTGTTTGCCAGCCAAATATTTTTAACTCTAGTCCAGTGTGATCTGGGCTGTGCGTGCGTGGCCTTATTTTAATGAATGATGTCAGTGCGGGATCTCTGTGCCTTTGTCTTGAGTAGCACTCATCTAGATTTGCCCTGAGTAATCCATTTTTCCTGTTGATGCTGTATAAACTGTTCAATGCAACCCCACTTCCAGCTGAAAGTACCCCCTGGCACGGTGCAGTTTTATTACTGCTGTTGGTTAAAGGAAATGAGCATCTCTGAATAGTAGTGTTCAAACTAGCTCAGGAGAGACATAATAATCAGCAATTTAAAGGACTTTGATCAACTGTCCCAAATATTTTCCCAGGAACAATTCAAGCTTATATATGCACGTATTTGCTGTTCCTAATGGAATACAACAGAGGTTTTTCCCTTTTTCTTTACATTTCTTCAATAGACTAAATGACATCCACAGTGCTATGACTGAGAATCGTGTGATGCTGTTTTTATTCTGTTCCATTTGACTATTGAATTGCCAACAKTTTTTTTGTGCCAGCTCAGATAAAATCTGCTGCAGCATTTCAAAGTTATTACCTTTTTAGTGAAATGGTTGCCATCATTTAAAAGGATGATCACTGTGAAAGGTCAGTTTAGCTGTTGTTTACACTTTTGAAGTTTAACAGCAGAGCAGCCTCTTCCCTTTTGTGACATGTAATTTGCTTTCATGCTTATGGGCAAAATAMAACATAAAGAGCAAACTGAAGCAGGATTTTTTAGGTAAAAAAGTTGAATGGGAGGAAACTATTTGTCTACAAAACTGTGTGATTTAAACTTTAAATTCTACTTTGTRTTTATGTTTCAATAGTAACAGTTGTAGTAGTATATGCACTCATACAGATTGACATAAGCAAAGCCCTCAGTCCTTTGGGCTAGAACCCTTTCACAGTGGGAAATTTCCACTCCTGTGTCTGTAACTGAAACTGAAGACCAGAATCTTCATCAAATRCAGGAAGTCATCCTCTCACTCAAGCAACTAGAGGAATAACATGTCACACCGTAGTTGCCATTGCCATCATTGTCTGCTAGAAAGCCTTGGGTTTCAACTTCGTTCTGAGTTTTTCTTTTATACATATTTGCCAAGCAGCATGAACAAACATGCATGTTACAGAGTTAGAGAAGCTAMAATTTCAATAAATTATTTGCAGTTGTTGGCTTGTCCCGTTCTCARTAGCAGGCTCGGGATTACTGGCACATCCTTTCCCCCTGCCCTCTCTCCTRCAGGTCAGGGAATCCAGTTATTGCTTCAGGAGTCAGTCCTCCAAGGCACCGGRTCATTCTCCTTGCTCCCTTTGGCTTTTCTTCTTCCCTATCTCTCTTGAAATACAATATCCAAAATTTTACATGCATCTTCAGGAGCATTTCCAGTCTCACTGGGGCTTAAGATTTATTTCTGATTTGTAGACCTGCTGCCAGAATCAGAGAGACATTTCTGCTGCTTTGTGATTTCTCACCTCTTTTCTTTCCATTTGTTAAAAGACAGGCACTGCTTTCATCCTTCTTTGATTGTTCAGTGCTCTTCTATTTCCCAGAAGTTCCCCGAAGGATCTGCCTGTAGGTTTGTGATTGCTTCAATCATCTTATTAAATAGCCTAAAATGAAGTTCATTGGGCCCAGCTCATTTGAATTGTTTATTTCAAAGAAGACYAGCTGGAAACAGCGCTGTTCAGACATTTCTCAGTCCATTAAAATTTCAAGTTCAGCAATCTTTTTTTTTWAAGTTCCCTGAGCAAAAATTCATATTAACAATTTAAGGCTATGAATTAATTTTAAATGCAGCTAGCATGTACTCTGGGAGCTCTTGTAAGATTAGTTGTACTTATTTTAAAACAGCAAGCAATTGAGTCTTCTGATGTAAGTCTTACTTAGAGCATGCAGATGCTTCTTCACTTAAATTGCTGCAGTCAAATTCTTCTTGAGTTGTTTTAGTGGTTTCAGTGTAATTCCTTGTGGAATTAGGTACTGTTCTTTTACACTGAAATGAGTGGAATTACTTCCACAGTGAACATGATCAAGCCATTAAATATGGCATTACTGAAATAGGAAAATTAAAAGTTTCTGTAAACTAGTATGAGACAAACGTTATTTCTTATGCTGTGCTTTACATGAATGACTTTGATGTGACTCAGCCTTCAGAGAACACACAGRTATTTTTATTTCTTTTTGCCTTTTATTGGCTCCAAGTTCCAAGTATTGATGTTGRTATTTTTGTGTTTTAAGTGCTTCAAGGAAAACCAAAGCAATTGCTGCTTAATACAGCTAGCTGTAGACCATAGCATTTCATCTGTGAGCCGAGCTGCCCTGTGTAGAGAAAGCAGAAAGAGTTAGCACAGGGCAAAGAATTTGGGGGGAAAACACCATCAACCTCTATCAAAGCAAGCAGTCCTCTCTTGGGATACCAAGCCATAAATGTTCCTTCTTTTCCCTGGTGTCATTGAAGCTACGTTAGTGCTGAGTTTGGCATGAGACTTTTTGGCACGCGAGATGGAGAGGCACCATGTAGACCCCAACATGTTACAGGGAATGCTGAGTTCATCAATCTTCATCTTTCTGGCAGGCATTTTAATACTTCACTCTATATCTCTGATCCTTTCACTTTTGGTCAAATTAAATTCCTTTTTGAAGTTTCAAGTTTTCTTTCTGACCTGAAATTTTGACCACATCTTCTGAAAAACACAAAGTGTGGGCTGAATTTTCTGGAAAACTGAGCTGACTCAGAAGGAAACATAAATCATTATTATCGTTATTATTATTATTATTATTATTATTATTATTATTATTATTATTATTATTATCTATTATTATCTATTATTAATATTATTATTAATTATTAATTATTATTAATAATAATATTAATATTAATATTAATAATGATAATAATAATAAAGGTTCCATCTGGGATAGGTGTGACACAGAACTTCGTGTTGATTTGAGTCAAAAATTAAAAAAAAAAAAGAGGAAGAAAAAAGGAAGAGAAACAACAGAGCGAACATTGCTGTGACATTGATTTAAGATACCCTGTAGAATAATGTCAATAACTGATGAAGAAGACATTTTAGCCGTGTGCTGAAGTTGCTGCAAAGGACTATTGATAGGGGCTGCAATCCTGGCTCTGCTCTGAGCTTCCCACGTGCCTGGGGGCTTGTCCTTGCACAGCTGTAACCTGGAGCTTGTCCTCCCACAGCTACTGGGTTCCCTTCCCTGCCTGCGACGTGGGGCTTGACGGCCTTTCTCGTCTCTAGGCAGACGTGTGAACTTGAGGACTGTGAAAGTGGTTTAGGTTTTTGTCAGAKCATCCTGAAGCTACAACTTTGTTACTGTGTTGAAATACAGAATAGGTAACAGTCACGGTGTCTTCTAAGCATATTCAAATCTTAAAATCAATAGATAAATATGGGAAACTGTAGTAGGAGGAGATTCTCAATAGAATTATCCCCAATTTCACATACAGGAATAGCCAACTTCTTGTGTTTTTTATTATTTCAAAACATAGAAAGTTTTTTTTGCTTCTAAATCACATGAGCAGCTTTTAGTTCCTTTTTTCCTACCCAAAAATAATGGTAGTTTATTTCAGATTAACTTATCCTGCATAGCATAGCTAGAAGAATTATTGTCACAATAAAATTTTATTGGTGACAGCATGAGATAAAAAGGAATTGTAAAATGATTAGCTCTAAAAAGAGAGGAAAGAAGGGAGGACCAGAGGATAAGTTTGTTTCCATAGTCAATAAAAGAATATGTAATTTGTGGTAAACTGGGTATCTGGTAGCAACTACATTCTTCTTTGCTTCTTTATGTCACTCAAAGCTAATTCAAAGTTAATCCATTGCAAAAATAATAATTCTCCTMATTTTTACTATTTTCTTTTTCACATCAAGTGTAATTTTTAGTTATAGCTAGTAGTATTTAGTTAAATAAGTGTAGTTACGTGAATTGGCAGAAGGCAGATGTGGAGACACGCAGCTGTCCAAAAGGGTCCTTAAGGAAGGGAAAGTTGAAGGCAGCTGAGGGCACTTGTGTAAGAATATTTAGGAAAGAGGAGATAGAGAAGGATCTGGCAATCAGGTTTCAGAAGATGTAGGATACCACCAATAGAAAACAAAGATCCTTGGATTTTTCCCTGAGACAAACATGTAATATATGAATCTGTGAAGAAGTTTATTTTTGATACKCTTGACCTAGGACAACATTGTCATTCTGAGAGCTGCATTAGTGCCTTAATTCATCTAGGGTATGTAATCGCAAAAATATGTTTAAACATGCCTGTTACATGGCTAATACTTAAAAATYATGTCTCTTCAAGAAATCTAGGGAGAAGGAATGGATGTAAAGAAGCAAAGTATTGAGAAGAAAAACCTTTAGTTATTGAACAAATAGTAGAGACATATGCTGGCCTTTACTTGATGAATTACACAGTAACATCCARCTGGCTGAAAACACACACACACAAATGGCAGATCACCCCTTTTCAGTTATGTTTCAGCCTATAAACAACCTTTCATAAGAGTATATGCTAATGTGTTATTTTTATTTCCTTTTTAGTAAAAGGTTTAAAGGGTTTCTGTAAGAGAATGGAAACATAAAAATAGGTGAAATGCAGCTATGCCAGTTTGAAAAGAGGAAGAATACTAAATCTAACTAGAACTGAAGAAACACTACCCTCATCACTGCATCAGTATTACTAGACAGAAGTTGCTGGAAATCAATATTTTTCCATTTCAAAATTCTTTCTTGATGCTATAAAAACTAGCAATGCTTTCTGGAAACGGCTGTCATTTTTCCCACAGAAATGTTGGAGTGCCTTGGTGAGAATAAAGGCTGTTGGCAGGTGGCTAACATGAGAACACTTCACTTTGGCCTCCAGAATGAATTTTTGTTTGTACTTCTGGACAGAACAGATTAGCAGGGACTGAGGTCTATGCAGTTAATCTGTGACTACTCATTATGCTCTATAGTCACTTTTCTATTATTGCAGCATAAACATACTTGTCTATGGAGTTCGCCTGAGGTCCAGGGAGCCAAAGCCATTACTATTTAGTGCTCTTCTCTGTTCTTACGAGAAGAGTAGAAAACCTGTAGCCCCTTCTCTTGCTCGAAGCAGAAGCTCTGCAGTTTTTTGCTTTGAAGACTGTGTTCTGTCTGAGCTCAGTTCGTGCATCCATCCTGAGCGTGCTGTGGAGTGAAACCAAGGCACCTTAGCCAACTTCCACATCCTGTGTGAGCCTCAGATATGAAATGATCCAGACCTAGGAGAATCATTTTTTACTTTCTGGGAACCTAGAACCCACTAGGAGTTTATACATACTTCTGAGTCATGCATATTTGCTTTCCTGTTTTCAACATGTATTATTCATGTTTGTTAAATACATTCTGCCTAATGTATCTGCCTAATGCATGTGCGCTTGCTTTTTACCTTGCAGCATTCTTCTTGATGAAGAGGGCCACATAAAGATAACAGGTAGGTGAGGAACAAAAAACTTAATCTCTACAAGGCATCTGACTTTTCTGCAATATGTTCCATGCATCTTAAATTTTTCCTTGGAAAGATTTGCTTGTAAGAAGTTGGAAGCCAGAAGAGTTAGAGTATTGACTTTCTTCCCTCTGGTCACTAGTCAAGCACTCTTGTGCTGCACAGCACATGGAGAAGATGGGGTTTTGTTGAACTCYGGACTGGCTTGAAGCTTTCAGGCTTAACTGCCTACAGGCATGGGTGGAAGGATGCTCTCAGTATGACTCTATTTCAGATTAATTTATCTAAATTCTTACTGTGTAGAGGACACCTGGGAAGACATCTCTTTGCCACACTGGAGATGCTGTCTAGCCATCCGTTTCACTGCTGTCAATCTAGGATTGTTATTTTAATGTTACATCAACTTGAGCAAGTACCTTTATTACTTTATTACTAAGTCTTTGCCAAATCTGGAGTATTTTGCTTATTCACTTCTGCTTTGGGCCAGAACCTCAGCTGTGCATGGAGGGAATAATACACGGTGCTTTCAGGGCATAGCCAGGCCAGGGTTGGGTGCACGTGCTCATGTGGCCTTTCTGTGCACGAAAGCTGCACACAAACAGCAGGGTGATTTTTAGGTGGGTTGGATGTTGTGCCCTTCTTGAGTTCTCTTTAAACTGTTTAAATGTATGAGAATGTTAAGCATCTCTTTTTCAAAACCTGACAAGTCTATTTTCTGTTTGTTTCAATTTCTTTAGATTTTGGTCTGAGCAAAGAGGCCATCGACCATGACAAAAGAGCGTATTCGTTCTGTGGGACGATAGAGTACATGGCCCCCGAGGTGGTCAACCGACGAGGACACACACAGAGCGCAGACTGGTGGTCTTTTGGTGTACTCATGGTAATGAAGTAGTTGTATTTGTCTGGGAGGGGAGGCTGTCGGAGTGATTAGGCATCTCCTATACAAAGCATCACTTGGAAYGATTAAGGGTTGGTAGGAGAGTAGACAGCTGAAG
The DNA here is from genome assembly GCF_003342845.1 of Nothoprocta perdicaria. Taxonomy (NCBI): domain Eukaryota; kingdom Metazoa; phylum Chordata; class Aves; order Tinamiformes; family Tinamidae; genus Nothoprocta; species Nothoprocta perdicaria. Next base: position 921,137 of record NW_020455621.1, read on the forward strand.
ATTGCTCCATCATTTTCACTGCATCAGCAGTAAGATACTTCAGCCTGATGCAGACAATACTTGAGATAACATTTGGCCACTGTTTTCCTTACYCCAGTTCTTTCATTAGCTGCTTGTTTCGGTAGGCTATCAAAAGCCATGGATATTTCTCTTCCATGGGAATGAGCAGGGCAGCCTCAGCAGAGAACAAACACTTGAAAGCAAACAGCTGTGTCGTTAATAACATGGTTCCTGTTGGTGAACAGTACCTCAAATATCTATTTTCAGAGGTTAGGGGCATTGTTTTAGAGAAACTCAAATGCTCACTATATGTCCTTCAAAGTGTAATTGTACATGACATATTTTAGAGGAGATCCTGAATGTTTCAATGTACACACTGTGTAGAAAAGAGTAGAAAAGTGGTTCTTTTGACAGTCATCTTCCATCTTCATGTCAGCATCAGTGACTAATGTTTAACAAATGAGATTCAGTAGTTTTTGAACTATCCAACAGTGGATTTCATGTTGGTCTTAGTTGGTGGGAAGCTGTTACTCAGGAACCCTTCTTTTTTTCCTCCTGTGGAAGGGGGGGGAAAAAAAGGAGCTGTATGTGGGCACCAGGTCATCCTCCTTTCTTTGCACTTTTGCTTTGCTGATTGTGTTTGGATTTTTCCATTGTCCCGAGTACATCTTGAAGCTGCTTTAAAAAGAGGATTACGAAACAGTGTTTAAATGTTTGTTCTTCACAAGGATAAAGTCAGCAGAAGCAGACACGAATGCATTAATTGGCACAGAGAAGTAGTAAGGATTCAGATTCATCTTTACTTGCTTTCTTTGCRCTGAATTGACTGTACAAAAGTCGAAGTTTTCCCTTCTGTTGCTTAACTTTTAAGAACTTTGCAAGCTATTTCTGAGACACTTCACATTTTAGAAGCTATGGGAGTTGCCTTTTTATAGATGGAAATTGCTGCAAAGTTAGTTAATAAGCAACATGAATTTACCAAGCATCATTCTTGCTAGATTAAAGTGATATTTTGCCTGTTTTCTAAACAAAATAAATGAAAGGGATCTCATCCACTTGCATTTCAGGGAAGTATTTGACATAGTGTTGCAGGGGAAAATATTCATTAACTTTGTTAGTCCAGGAACTACCTATACCAGTCTATGAATATATTACAGGGAAAAATGCAACAGCGAGAAAGAAGCTGTTGAAGCTCTAGAGTAATATTGGCCCAGRAGCAGAGAGGATTAAACTCATCATGAAGCAAAGCAAGCCTGGAAATCAGAAGAAAGCTCCTGACTGCTGAATGAGAGCCTGCAAAACACTTTCCAGTGTTGCTGAGTTCTGAGGGGAAAATCCAGCTACAGTGGAACTTGATTGCTTTATGACAAGGAGTTGATAACATGCTGCTGAGTTGAAGGACCTTGCTGGACCTGAGATGTAGCTCTAGAGAAGGCTCTCAGGGAGGTATTCAGCTGCCCTCATGCCAGCCATCCAAAATTAGATCTTTGGGCACTGAGTTGGGCCTTTCCACCACCCCGAGCCCCACCAATCTGCAGTGCCACTGCTGCTTAGGAGGCTCAGTGGGAAGCTGGTTTGTGACAGGAATAATTTATCTTTAAAATCGATAGGAGAGCAGCAGGTTTTTGAAGCAATTRCCCCCAGAGTCATTTTGTCAAGCGGCGCGGCGCCCGTTGCGCACAGATGCTGTGCGGTTCTCATTCCTGTAGCGACGAGCTCAGGTAGCAGAGAGGCTGCTGCCTCCTCAAGGGTGCAGGCCGCACCTCTGTCCCAGCACGGAGTGCCCAGCCGCCTGCAAACGGGCACCCTCGATGCAGACACCGCAGCACAGCAGTGCAGCTGTGCCTGGCATCGCCCCTCACCCTGCAGAACCACAGCCGCGTCCAAAATTCTTGCAGCAAAGTTACTAGTATCCCTACTAATTTAGTTAACTGTGTATTTCACTGTGTGTCACGAGACATAAAGTATGCTTAAGTGCTGTTTATTCTCAGCAGGCAGTGTCACCAAAGGCAGCAAGGGGAGGAAGCAGCGGGAAAGCCACAGAAATCTTTATTTGGGCGGCTGYATCACTGGTCTGATGACCTTGCTGCTGGCGGCAGGTGGTGCGGCGTTWACTGCTGTTATTTATAACCTGAACTTAAAAGCAGCAAAGCATCCTGATCTCCTGTGGGCATGAATGCATTTGTGGATGCTCAGCACATCTAAACCACTGGTCTTTATTCAGTGAAATCAATGAGTTATGTCTCAAATAATAAATATACAGAGTCCTTTGAATACTTTATTGTAGCTCAGTTTTGGAGAATAGCTGTGCCTTTTCACTGTCTATCTCTAGTTAAAAGGAAATGCTCATGTGTTGRTACATGAGCTGTTTTTCTGTCACCTGTTCTTTTGCATGTGGTAGGTTTTGCTAAACTTTATTTTTTTCTCYGTCTTTCTCTTTTCCATCTCCTTCCCCAGTGATTCAGTATATTAGAATTAGAAAGAGTCAGTGCAAAAGGAGATGAGGTAAAAAGAGTAAAATCCTTGCAACTGTAAACTGATGCTTAAGCCTTTGCACACTGCTGGTCATCTTAGAGGAAAAATGACTTTAATCACTTCAGCCTTTTTTCCTTTTAAAGAATTAACTGATGGGAACAGGAGAAGGCGATATCCATGCTATAGAAGTGCGTGAGGATTTGCCTTTGCTCATCTCTCCTTGTTTTCTAACACTTACATGTTCTGCTAGGGAAGCTGGGTTTTATGTCAGTCTGAAAAAGTGAAGAGAAATAAATGATACCCAAATGACTTATTAGCATTTCTCTCCAAGTAATTTGCAGTGTGATGTGAAATATGCATAGAAAATACATCAGTTGGTGGCATATRCGTAGCTTGAAAGGAAGTATTTGTGGTAGTGGAATTTTCATATCTAAAATCTTGATCAATAGAGGGAAAATACATTTTCTGTAGTAGAGAATATTTTAAAGAAGTAACGATGAACTTGTGCATAACCTAATCATCAAAAGAGCCACTGAAGAAAACAAARTGCTTTCTTGTGTGTTCTGTTGTTTGGGCTGGGATTAGTGCTATACTATGAAGAGGACTCAGGAAGCTGCTAGCAGCACGTTGTCAGCCTGCATGGACTGTGGCACAGTCTAGAATCAGACTGAATATTTGAAATACGTTGTGATTATTATTAATATCAAAAAAAAATCTAGTCTTCCTAAAATCAGTGAATTCTACTGCCAGCCGTAGTGAAAGTTCATGTACTGCCAGCTAAGCCTTTGATACAGGCTACAAAACCAGGAAAGTTACCTGCTCTGTTTGTTTGCAGCTCATTTTGTTTGAATCATTTCCCAGTGGTTTGCTATGATACAGTTATATTATGTGAATCTTGAAATTCACCCTTTTCAAGTATTCCACAGAGGACCTAGGTACCTGCCTCTTATTTGGTAAATGATAATAACTGTTTGGACCCAACTAAAAGTTTGTGCAGGGGAGTTTGTGTAGTTCTCCTCACTGGACATTTTGTTTTCTGCTTGTATCTTACTCTTTGCATCTGCAGTTTTAGATAGGACATGGTGCTGTTTTAGTAGTGTAGTTCTAGAGAAGCTTTGCATCAGGAAGTCTGTGAATAATCAGTGACTTAAATTGTGCAGAAAGGGARTCAAAAGGAGGGAGAGGAAGTTCTTCTGAACTCTACGCTAACAGAAGGTGGTCCTCCAGAATACACAATATGTGAATAATTGGTAGGCAAGAAGAAATGTAGCAGGTGGTTTATGCAGATGGAGGGAGTGCAAAATGAGCCTCACAGCTAAAGTGTAGGGTGTGCTTCAATTCAAGCCATAGCCAAGACCAGGGCAAAGTTTCTACACACCTCGACCCAGCTCTCTGTCAACCTGTGGTGACCCACACAGCCCAGTGTCTATGGGAAAGGGTGTTAGCAGCGGGCGGTCTCCTCTGTTTGCCTGGTTAAATTTAACATCTTCTTGATATTTTGGTAAATAAACAGGAAAATGGGATATTGTGTTGTGGCTTTGACTGATCATTTTCTTTCTGAAAGAGCAGCTCTACAAGGCAACCATTGTCTTCACTTTCTTAGCCCAAACAGGAGTTGACACTTTCCAAATCTTGTTTGCAAGTCAGCCATAAACATATTTTTAAGCATTTTTTTTCTAGCTATTTTAGTAGCTTGAGAGAATTTAATAATTCAGATGAATCTTTCAGTTAATTATAGTAAATGAGCTACCAGCCTTCTAAGCTATCCTGTGCCTTCATCACAAAACCAAAACCACAGCTTCAGGATTTGGAGATTTTTTTGCCTTGGTGTTGGGGTTTTTTTTTTTTTTTTTTTTTTTTTTTTATTTGGTTGTTGTTGTTTTTGTGTCTAGATTTCTCTGGCCTAGTCAGGGCCTTACCAAAGATTATTCATCCTATCAAGTACTGTTGAGTTTGACGCAGATTCTTCTGAAATTAATTCAATTTGCTGATTTTTGAAGTGAGAAAAACTCCCTCACAACTTGGCAAATCGGTTCCTTGCTGTGACTTTCTGAGTTACGGTGCTAAGGAGACTGCCAAATAAATCTTTTTTTCTTTTTCTTTTGTCTAGGTGATAGCTGGCCGGTTATTACTTTATCGTTATTACTTCAGTTTGCCTTATAAAATTTCATGTTGAGGTCACTACTTTAGAAAATCGGATTTGAAACGAGATGTGCTATCGTATGTCTGCTAAACTGTTGCTTTTGGATTTAACTTAATTTTGTTTCCGTAAACATAAAGGAGGTTCACTTCAAGCAGCAATGTTTAAATAGCCTAAGCAATTGCAGATTGAGTAGTAAAACCTAAAGGGAAAAGACAAAGCTAGTTAACATTTAATGAAATGTTTGCAGAAGATCAGAATGCATCAGTGAGAAAAACATCCAATTTAGCTTTTATTTTGATTTATTTTTGTGGAGAAGTAGACCAACACAGAGASCATATTTTAGAAAGTTTTATTTTTAAGAAATGTGATTTCATTGAAAATCAGCCTTTTTGGATAAAAATCGACCTTGTTTGAATGTTCCTTTTCATCTTTCATGATGATTTGCTCTTATATGCCTGCTGTGTGTGAATTCCTGAAAGAAAGAATCTTTACAAAAAGCTGTTCCTCAGTACACCAAAAATTGTTGCAGAAGTTCAAGCTGACCTCCCCTCCACTCCAGCAATAGCACACAGTGAATTGCTTCTGGGAAGCACTGGCATTTTAAGTTTTCATTTTCTTAAACATCAAGGCAGAAAAAGTAGTGATTTTTTTCAATGCAAGATTTAAAAAAAAAAAAAAAAGTTTTCTTTTTCCTTAAGAAAACTTGGATACTCCAGAACAGATACAGTCCAGCCATTACTTAGCAACTGTATTTGTTTTCTCTTTTGTGTCATTTATATTCCAACCTTGAATATTACAGGAATATATTAAATGTTGMAATTACATTTAATGTCTAATATTGATAATGTTTTAAATGAAATCATGTCAGATGTCAGCTATACCATAATTATTCTTAAGTAAATGATGGCAAGAAGGATCAGGGTATTTAAAATCTTGTCACTTCTGTCAGTACTGATAAAAGGATATGCTAGCAAGGCAGCTTCTAGAAAATAATCAGAAAACAAATTCAGCTCTTATTCCTGTTAGTCATTTGTTCAGTGGTCTCGCATTTCCTTGTCTCTGTTGCCACATTTTGTGGTAGTAACTGAATCCTTAACTATCCAAAACACTTTTAATGATGGAGAGATTGAACRAAACTGTGAGTGGAAAGTGATGTTGTGTTTGTGATGGCTATTCTTAAACTGGAAAAAAAAGAAGGAAGGGTTGATCTGTGGGTCAATTTGTCACACTTTATTAATGAAAGGTTTGTTTTTGCACAAACCAGCTTCCTGACAGCAGTGAAACTACTTGTGTGATGAGGTACCAAAACTCCAAAGGAGTGAGAGGTTCTGCCCTACCTTAATAGCTATTATAGCTGTGAATATTAATCCCATAGGTAACTACTATAGTGAAAAGGATCCAATGTCTGGCCCTGACATAAGCAAATAATAATTACCTTTACCCTCAATGTCAGTAGGCATTGTCCTCCCTTTTGCCAGGACTGAATGTGTTCTTGGTCTGTTTTTGTTAGCTGATACACAACCTCCATCATCCCATAGTCAGAGGAATCAGCATCTGCTGGTACCCAAATGAAATGTTGTGACTAGAGCTGTGGTGAAAGCCCTGGTATTGAATCCATACAAGACGAGCTTCCTTCACCGAGGGTTTTCTTTTTGTTATTACTAATGTGGAATTCCTGTCAGAGCCACTGAAAGCATTACTCGGTTTCAAAGAAGCCATAAATGATTGATGTTTCAGGTGTAAATTAGGCAAATATTTGATAATGATTGCGAATTTTGCTGTGACATTTGGGTGCAGTTAAGCCTGACATTTGCAAAATTTAGTGTGATTACAGCCAGGGGAACAGAAAAAAAAAGAAGCACACTCATCTGCCTTGGGWATGAGGGAGTTATGCACATTCCTCCTGCACAGTGCAGCCGAGGCAGCTCTATGAGGTGAAAAGATGCAGCGAGCAAAGGCACTTGGACCCAGATGGAAAAGATGGGGAAGGATGTGGTGACCCCATTTTCCTTCACCACAGCTCACACACCGGAGGACAACCGTGCCGGTTCAGATGAAGGGTCTGTTTGGCCAAATACCCTGTCTCCAGCATTGGCTCTGGAGGGAGAGTAGGAACAAGGCCAACTGTATGTAATATTTCTCCCCAAATATACCAAAACTTGCCAAGTGTCAGTGTAAGCAGTTTGTGGCAAGACTCTCAAACTAAACTGCCTTGTTGTTCCTTGATGTTCTGCAAAATACAGGTCTGTACCATCCTTTTTTTCCAAACTACAAATTTGTAGACAATTTCTGCTCCTAAAGTGTTCCACTGTGTTTGAAATAAACAGAAGATGTGTGGCGTGTCTGGTCAGCAGTGCAGACTGTCTCAGCACTCAGCTGATTTGCCCTTTTGTTGTTCTTTGACAGTTTGAGATGCTGACGGGGTCGTTGCCATTCCAGGGAAAAGACAGAAAGGAGACAATGGCTCTTATTCTCAAGTGAGTAGTGAAATCTGTTTCATTTTTCTAATGTTATCTGCACCCTTGGGGAAGGTGATGGGTCCTGGCTATATGAAGGATTGAAAATAATGATCAAAGCTGTCCACGGCGGGAATCTGGTAGGACAGGCACAGCTAATCCTCTGCCTGTGGAGCTACACTGGCCTTCAGAATAAATAGCAGAAAGTGAAATACTGAGAGAATCTTGCAGGAGAAATGAATCTTCCTGTCCTTCTAAAAGGCAGTTGTTACATGCACGCAAGTGAGAACAGTCAGATTTGTACCGGACAGCTTTTGTTGTTTTTGTTGCTTCCAGTGTTTTAAAACTCTTTCCTTTCAGATTTCCTATTTGCTTAGCATTCAGTGCATACCTAAGTGTTGCTAGATTTGAGATTAGTCTTTGCATAATACCACTTTTTTGGTCTGTAATAAAGAATTTTCAAGAGAAGAGTTTCCCTTCACTTCCCAATTCTTTCACATAGTTTTGTGTGTTTGATTTCCTCTTGATTCCCAAAGCTGAAAAGCTGAAAAAGTTTGCATAAGAAAATGACCTCTTTGGTTGAATCTTTTACAGCCTGTTTACAAGGTCTTGAGACTGATTAGATCCACATCCCGTGAATCCAGTGGTAAAACTTTCTGTGACATTTTCAAGATCAGGCCCTCAGTTTGTAATATGTTTGTGTAGTCATGCCTTTGGTGACCAAATGCGTTCATCTGCCTGTCTAAGTTACTGCAGCCCCACTTTCTAAGCCACAACGTGATGGAGAAAAATTTTGAAAAAATTATTTTCTTTTCAAGTGTTGTGTTCTTTCAGAGCCAAGCTGGGAATGCCACAGTTCTTGAGCATAGAAGCACAGAGTCTGCTGCGAGCCCTCTTCAAAAGGAACCCATCCAACAGATTAGGTATGAGCGTGCATTTGATCTGTGCATTTGTTCTGTGTGCTCTGGCTTGTAAGGTACTGATTGCTTCTCCCAGTTTATCTTCACTGATGGTTATCATTATAATGCAATAAATCTGAAGCATTACTAGAGAAAATAGCAAGGAGCACAGGCCAGCCGTTGGAATCCAGAGCTTGATATTAGCATGTATTAAATTTTTTCAGTGAAAAGGGAGGGTGAACCACTATTTACAGAGACTATAAAACAACTCCTTCATATAGTAATACAGAGAAGAGTTCTGKTTTTTTTTTTTTCAGTTCTATGTAACTTAGCTCTAATCTAAGCTGGGCAGAAAAAGGGAAGAATAGAGAGACCATTGTGTATTCTCCATTTCTTACCACATTACTATGCTGTCTCATTTGGTTTCCTGGGAACATTTTAATGGGTGTTCTTCTTTGTTACCCTAAGTGCATCATCTGCTCTCTTAGGAAGGGCGTGTTCACGTTCTTTAGTGATTTTATTTAAATGTGATCATCTGTTTTTGAAGGAGCAAGTGATTTGTTCTGCATCTGTCACACAACCAGTCATTAGGATAATTCCTCTGCCAAAACAGATTGCTGTTATATATATGATTGCTGGACATGCTTTGCTGTGTCAGTGCACGTACATGGACACCCGTTGCTTTAGAAGCTAAAATGAACTGAAAAAAATACCTTAGGAGAAGGAATAGAATAATTCTGTATATTCTGTCATAAGAAGTTAACTAACTGGTCCTGTTTAGGTACATMTTTGACTGACATTGTCATACATGGGAATTTTGGCATCCCATAAGTGGCTCTTCTTTTAGGGAACACCATAGATGGTCTCAGTATCGAGACTTGGGAAAAGCAATTTGCTGTTACCTCTTGCAACTGTTCATGCTTGTAAGGTGATTTCAGGTTGGAAGAGGTAAGGCTAGAAGCACAAAAATCAACTAGGAAATAATTAGTCCTAAGATGTGGAAGGAGCAGGAAGTGCGGGATCCCTGCCGCCCCTCCGGCGGCACCGCACGGAGGCAGTGCTGCTGAAGGCCTGCTCCGGGCTGCCTTTGATCCTCCTCTGTGCAGCAGGCACAGCCTCAGCAGTCTGGCAGGGTGCTTGACAGCCCCTTTCTGTCACCATGTGGCTGGGCAGCGGACCCTGTGATTTCCAAGATATCCCCATGCGCCTGCACAGGCCGCACACAAGATGGACGCCCCCCGCCATGGCCGAGGCCTCCTCGCTGCCCCTCTGCTGCTCTCGTAGCCCTGGCCGCTGCTGCGGGGCAGGCAGCGCATGGGCCGGAGGCTCTTCCAGCGCCTATATTTTGTATGGAGCAGCAGCAGGTGCCCAGGTGCCTTCTGAGGGATGGAGCGTTCCCAGAGGAGCGCAGGGCGCAGGCCAGGGGAAGGCCTTGCCCGGGGTTTCTGCTCCATCCAGCCACAGTGCTTGAAGCCTGATACTCCACAGGGCTGGTAGCACAAAAACACATTTTCTCAGTAGGTTCCAATTGCTGCCAAGCAATTTGCTTGGCATTACAGAAAATTAAAGTCTTGGGATTTCTGGGCTTAATCAACATTCAGGAGAATAAGATGCAGCGACAAATAAAAATGTTTCCACGCTTCCCCTCTCTACTCCCTGTGCTGTTTCCTGCCTTACTCTGTCTCTTGTGGCCTCCCACAGTCTGTTACTTGTGCAGAAGAGTGTTCCAGGAGAGCCCGTGGGATGTTCTCCATACAGATCATTAAAAGAAAGTTAGGTACTAGAACAGGGATTCAGTTGCTTAATTTTAAGAAGCGGTTGTAACAATCATGGTTATCATATTGTCTCCATTTTAAATGGAGAGCTGGTGAGGTTGAAGGTTTTAAACCTAAAGTTTGTTGAAAAACTGCAAAGACTGTCAGGAAGGAAGAGATTAATTACAACAGGAACTTCCAAGGCGGGGAATCTAAGAGCATAACAGAAGAGTAGAGCGTAACTTTTCAGGGACATCAATAAAGAGCTTATCTGTGATTTAACAGTCTAAGGATCGGTGTGAATTGTAATGAAAACAGGCTCGTTGGTAATGAAAATAAGAATACGTGAGTGGTTGGTCTGCCACAGTGCACATACTGCACTGAAGTCAGTAAATAAAAGGATCACTTTAGCTTTGTAGATTTTAGCGTTTTCTGGGAAAGGAATAATAGTTTGAAGTTAAAAGAAAAGAAGGCTTAGGCATCCTCCTTAGCCATCCAGATCTCTGGAAAGGATTGAAGCGTACTAAAATAAAAAGGCAGCGATGTTATGGATCAAACACTTTTTTTCCAATCATTTCTTGGAAGACTACAGATCTGGAAAGTATGTTTATTCCCAGAGGGTTTCTAACTCAGGCAAGATGAAAGACGTGAGTCTCAAAAAATTACGTTATTCTCACTGCCATTTTGTTTTTTCCCATTTTGGTATGATATTTTTATAAACAAAGGTAAAGTTTGAATATCTATTTTTAAATTTGTTTGGGAGCATTTCTTTGAAGCTTTGGCCTATCAGTAGAAAATAATGTTAGATACTGGATAGATAACTGGAGCAAGATACCCAGAAGATGCAGAGAAGGAATTTAGTAATCCAGTGTGTCTGTTTCTCCTTTTAAGTCTGTAGTATGGTTGTATTGCTCCAATCAAGTGCAACAAATTACAGATTTTGGAAATGCATTATTTTAAATTCTTAAAAGAATAATTTGAATACTTGGAGAAAAAAGGAGTAAACATTTTGGGAAGTGGCACAGTGAAGAATGTTGGGTTATCACAGTGTCAGTAACTTAGGCAACAAAAGGATCTAATTCTCATGTACACAAAGGCCTGCATCTATTCAAGTAGCTAAATGAACTTAATGATTTCAGAACTCCTTAACACTGCTGAGCAGTATTAAGGTACAGAAACTGCATAACTGACAATTCTGGACGAGAAAGTATGGGGCTCTTCAGCCTCTTCTGAGGCTGAAGCGATGATGTAATTGTATTCTCTTAAACTAAAAATCTGGAAACTCTTTCCACTCATTTTAAGTTCCCAAATAATTTTTAAAATTGTCCTGGATCCCTTTTCCCCTTTGTCCATTTGAAGGCTCACATTTTCCATAATGATCMAATAATCAAAAATTACAAATAAAACATTCTACTGCAATGCTTGCAGGCATTTTTATTTCAGGCATGAAACAATCTTAAGTAATCAAGTTCCACTTATTAACATGAGACTGCCTTGATATAAATCCTTGCACTCTATAATGCACTCCTTAATCTAGTGATTTGATCTCAAAGCATTATTTATCATTGTTTTTTCTTGAACCTTTGTGACACTATATATGATGTAGAAATACTTGCAGCCAGTAGGTTCTGATTGTACAGATTATTCTTTAAAGATAGGTTTGGTTACAAAATTGAAGTAAAAGTACAGTTCAAAAAAAATCTAGAGGAAACCTAGAGAAAAATGGAAAGTTTTGCTTTGTGGTCTGCCAACATAAAAGCTCTGAACTTGCTCCATGGTTCCAGATCAGCTCCTGTGTATTGGAAGTCCTTCACTCTTTGCAAAATTAGACTATTACCAACCTAAATGTCTGTAGTAGGTTAAGCTGACCAGAGTTGGAGTGGGGCCATGGCACTCCTAACAACATAGTGTTTCCATACTGCAGCTCTGAGGTGGCCTCAAGTCGGAAATGTACTTTTTTTCAARCAAATGCTCATGTGAACCACATGCAGCACTGCACACTGCAATCCTCGACTATCAGAAGCAGCTTAGGGTGGGCTTTTTCATTAGATCTGAGTTCTGTTTTTTGCTTGTTTGTTTGTTTTTGTCTTTTTATTGTAAAAAAAGGCATCAGCARTTATACTCAGCCTAGGGAATGCCACCAGTAATTTACAATCCCTGAAGCCTTTGTTCTTGTCCTTCTGGAATCAGTATAGTGATATGGCTTCATCCCTGTGTAGTAAGGAACAGTTACTGCACGTTACGAAGTTGCCAGTCACCACCACTGAACACAAGGCCTGTCCATCCCAGATATTTCTTCTCTAAAGAGTTATTCAGTATAATTCTCTGTATGCAGAGCAGTTGTGCATTGCTATATGTAGTAAGGATTTTAAACTTGGAAAAGTTATGCTAAGGAAGACAAAACAAGGCTTATTACTCTRTGACCATAAGCTTTGGCCACAGGTCTGCCTAGCTTAGTGCCCTATGACCTGCTGCTGTTGARTAGGAAGAGCAAGAAGAGCAGACATATGTGATACTTCACCTAAATTCTCTCAGTCATTAGCTGTTCACCCTGCATTCAGGAGGTTTCCTGAACCTTTTGTGGTTTGTGTTTCAGGCAGTCTTCAGCAGATTTCTTTTCCACAAACTTGTCCAGGCTCCCCCTGAACTCRTAAATGTTTTGCATCCATGTCATCTTTTTGCAAGGAATTCCATATGTTCAAAAGCTTTCTGTTGCACGGAGAAACATCGTTGGATGGTTCTGAATCTGATTCCTATCAATATTTTAATGAGCAATATTCTTTCAGTGGAAAAGGTGTGAAATCCCTATGCACCCATTCTGAACAATCACAATTATGTAAAACTACATCAATCATCTGTTTCCTGGTTGAAAAGCCCCAGCCTGCTCAGTCATTCCTCATATGGAAGTCATTTCATAACATTCCTTGTTGCTTTTCTATGGTTTTTGTCTCCAACTTTAATGTAGCCCTTTCTAGTTAACAAAATCAACTGTGTTTGCTGTCAAGCTGGAGATGTACCACAGACTTTGAGAGTGACATAGTGATGTTCTCCAGTTTGCCCTCTGTACTCTGAGATTGGATTTCCTGTTACGTTTCCACCAACCTGTCTGTCATAACCCACAGACCTCTGTCCTGAGGAGGGGTGGTCAACTCAAAGCCCATGAGTTGGTAGGCCAGGCTAGGCAGGTTTACCTTCATGTGCATCACTTGCATTTGTCTATACTAAAAGATTAACAGATGGAGAAGTAATCCAAAGAAAATTCCTTCTGAGTTATTCTCTGGTAGGCTTGACAGACAACCTGAATGTTGTGTTCACAAAGTGTTTGCTTTTCCTATCAGTTCCTCMGTAAATATTAAGCAGGCTGCAGGAAGCCGTTCCTGATGGGTGCGTTTTGACAAACATCGGAAATGTCTTGCACACAGGGAAAGCAGATGTCATCTTTTGTAAGAGATGGATTTGACAATTTTTAAACTGCTTGCAGTGTTGATCTTTGGGAAGTACAAATATTTTATACGAAAAGTTCAGTCCTGAGGTGCCAAGTGCTTATTGCAATGTGTTTGTTAGTCCTGGGTCCTTTGGGGATCAGGGATGCTCAGCATCCTTGTAATGAAGGCACTGGGCACCTTTCAGGAGCTGGCTGCAAAACTGCAGTGCAAAGCGTTTGCCTCCAGGTGTTATTTGTTCTACTGTAAAATGAAATATGCTATTAATAAAGGCAAATCAACCAAAAAATGGCACACTAAGTCATMTGTGACAGTTGTTGGGATTATTACCGAGCACCTGTTGGTGTCTGTTGTTTGCACTGAAGCAAAAAAGTCAACTAGCTGAAAGGAATAAAATAAAAAAAGAAAGGCAATCTGAAATGAAAACACAAGGCAAAAGTAATGARAGAATTAGATTCATTACTAGATTGCAAAAGAGTGTCACTAAAATTCCTATAGAATAATGCAAGAAGTATTAAACGGTATTGTCAGTGAAGCAGAAGCATCAATGATAGTGACAGTTTTGATACTAATAAAATATTGAAATGAGGAAACCTAAAACTCCGAGTTACTTCAAATCATTTGGAGCCTTTTGGTATTTTGAGCCTAAACTTACATGCAGTGCAGTTTTTCCTGCTCATGAGGAATGGGAGATTAGAAAGATTTCAAGTTAGGTCTGGRTAGAAGGTGTGTAGTTAGTGGCAGGAAGCAGCAATAACCTGCTGGAGGATTGGGAATTCTTCTGTTTGCTCCTAGCCTCACTAGCACTTGAGCTCCGCCACACTTGGATCTTATGTCTGACCTGAAACCTGCAGAGAGCAGCTAGTCAGACTTGTCACAAACCTCATTTAAAAAATAGTAGTTGGTACAGTTATGGTAATTGCAATGTTAAACAATGGTACTAGGTTTTTTGACTGAAAGAAATATTTAGATAGAGCTTTTGCTYTGTCAGAAAAAAAAATAGAGGATGAGGGAAGAAGTTTGGAGAAGCAAAGTCATGAAGCACTCTTTTCTAAGCATTCCTTTATTTGATTCTTCCATTCTCTTGTCAGGTGCTGGATTCGATGGAGTTGAAGAAATTAAACGTCACCCTTTCTTTGCTACCATAGACTGGAATGTAAGTGGAGCGACATTATTATTTTTTATTTTAAATTATGTTGCTTTTTTTTTGTTGTTAAAGGAAAGAAATAGAAAGCTGCTTTCAGCATTGCTAGTTTTTTTCTAGCTTCCTGTCTCAGTTTTGTCAATGGTCTGGTTTACCCAGTGCTACCTGAGCTCACAGTGTTGCAGAGCAGTGAGAGAACACTGCCGTGTTGCGGTGTCACGGGGAATGCAGAACAGTTGCTGCATTCACCTCTAATAAACGTGAACTATTGATTGGAAATAGGCAGCAAATTGGAAATAGGCAGCAAATTCTTCAAGCAAAAGAATTCCTGTAATATTTCAATTGCAGAGGAAAGCCAAGCTGAAGTACTGGGCTTGAAAGAGAGTCCAGAGGGAAGTAGCCTGATACTATGAGTCTCTCCATCTTCCAGCTTCTATGTTCTGTATTAAARTACTTCTCACTGGATCTAGCAAGCTAGGCTGAATGAGAGATCTGTGCTTTTAATGCTAGGTGCCTTCAGCAACCCTTTTCTGTAGCCCCACATCCTCTCATGTATGGCAGTAGCTCCGAGATGCTCCAGGACCACTAGTTGCACCCTTTTTCTAAACACACTGGACCTGGCTCCTGGAGCTGGGTGGCTATTTGCAGAACTGGAGTAGCAGGATGTACAGCAGGTTGTGCTACTTTGTGTCATAGGAATCAAAAATCCTCCCGTAAGGTAGCTTTATTGACCATCTCTTGTCACTTTTGGGCCTAATGACCATAGGCCAGTATCTGGGCCTTCCATTATTTTGTGATGGGTGTTACAGAAAAGCATAACATAGATGAATTTTCAGAACAGTGATTTTATATCACTGAGTATACAAGGCAGGCAGACATAACAGGAAATAGCAATTTCTCTTACAAGTGGCTGGAGTTTTATTGAGGTGACTCACTAATCTAACRAGAGCACTCAAAATTGGAAGAGCAAACATTTCATCAAATGTAAAAGGGTTCAAATAAGACTTGTCTGAYGTGGCTTGTAAAATGGTAAACAAGGATTTATTTTATTGCTATCAGTTACATCTCCTAAAGCTGCCCACAGAGATTAGCTAACTTTCATCCAGACTTGCAGTAAGTTAAATGTCCTCACTTTCAGTATCAGATTTGTTCATATCATTGTATTTTTAGACCAACCTGGAAGCAGATAGTTTTTGTTGTTGATCTGGGCATCTGCCAGCACATCAGAGCTCCTGTTTGCCAGATCCGTTAGAATTTTCTAGTCTACTTGTATCTGACCTAAGTTATGGTGTCTGTTTAATATTTGGACTGAATTCACTGAATTCATACTCACTGAATTCACATGAATGTTAATATAACAGATCTCATAAATGCAATTTTTACTGTGAATTCTAGTAAAACTTTAGGAATGTATATGACTGCCATTCTCAAACTGTGGCCTAGGATTTTGCAGTAAAACTAATTTCTCTGTGAAACCACGTTTTTTGGCAACCAGGGGGCTTGTAAAAAGGCCCACAGAATCATTTATTTTGGAAAGAAAATACGAATCTACTTTGAATTTAATGGTGTAATGACTCATAAGTAGGTTACAGAATGATAAAGTTGAGTCTGAGATTTTCCTTTACAACCCYGCTGATTTCCAGTCCCATTACATACATTCTGGAGTGCAGATTCTGTGTCATCGTCTGCTTCCTAATAATCGTAAGATTCTGTGTAAGGATTTCCCATTTATGAAAACATTAAATGGGAGGCAGCATCAGTTCTATAGACATTAGAAAAACAGTTTTTTTTGTTTTGTTTTGTTTTGTTTTTTTTTTTTTTTGTTTGTTTTGTTTTTGTTTTTGTTTTTGTTTTTGTTTTTCTCTTATTGTGTGTTTCCCTTTGACATCTCTGTAGTCCTCAGCTTTGTATTCAAAATAAATGCAGCTTAGGTCTACATCTTATATAAGTGGTGACCCTGGCAGCATGACAGAGTTTCTGCTGAATTTGCTAGTGGAGCAGTTCAGTAATGCAGCACAGAGAAATAAGGCTCTCAATCTTGGAAGTTCAGCAAGGTCCATTCTGGCCTGTGAGACCCTCGTGATCACCTTGCCCCGTGATATTTGGGGATTGCCTTGGCTTGATTCTTTCAGGAGTAACTTTATGCCTCTCCTAGGCAGGCTATATAAACCCCCATCATCTGAACAAGCTTTTCAGGTAGATTAGGGAAACATCTCTCAGGAAGAGACCAGGAATATGGGAACATGGGTTGGAGCCAGAGAGGGAGGTGGATTTAATGGCCCTCTGATGTCTCATGTGGTCCTGTAACTTTGCTGTAGAGCTGTAAAGACTAATTTCAGTTCTGTGTAATCGGTGCTTATTGCACTGTCTTGGGGACAAATGTGTCATTACTTCCCACATCGATTATCATCTTTGTAATAGATTTGTTCATTTAATCGTTATTTTACTGTCACTTATGGAGATCTYGGAAGGCCTGTGCAGTTACAGAAGCAATCTTGCATGAAATGCAGAGTGATGTGAACCCAGCCTTGGCCAGAGCTGAAGCCAAGACCTTGCCTTATGGTGATGATCCAGCCAACTGCTAGCAAGTTCTCCATGGACAGAAATAGAGCAGGGTCAGGGAACAGAAATGCCTCGGGCACGGATGTGCCTGGGTGGCAGGGTAAGAGTCCCAGGGACCCTCACGTTTTGCTTTTCAGCCAAACACATCTTCCATCAGCTTGCAGGCAGTCAGCAAACAACCACCGTGATGAGGCCAGTCATGAACGTTAATATATTTTATTCTATAATATATTAAACTCTCCGAGGGCAAGACACAAACTTTGTTGGAGAGCTTCTAAGCTGCCTTATAGACACGATTGTTGCAGCCATTATAGACACGATTGTTGCAGCTACCAGCAAGAAGCTTTATGGGCCTGTCCTGAAATTATCCTCCATCTAGAGCCTTGGATTGCCATGGATGCTAGCAGGGTTAGTGTCCTCTAGAAACTCAGTGCAAGAAAGGCCACTTGTTGAGCAAACTTTTGCTGCTGCGGAAGTAGCATGATACCCAGGGAACTAAYCACTGAGTTGCTTCAACTCAGTTTAAAAGAAGGTTCAAAAGGGAACTGGCAGCTGCTGCTTTCCGTGTGATGYCTGAACACCCCAGCAATATTCATTAGAATCACAGAGAGAAATGTGTACMTCACATCTCCCTCTCACAGTACTGCCAAAGCTGTCCCCCTTGGTTTGGGGTTAAGGATTGGTCATTGCCTTTATCACTGAAGCAAGTGATAAGCACTGATCCTGTTGGGGTCGTCTATTTCCCAGTCATTTCCCGTCTTTCCTTGTGTTAAAGCAGCCACAGCCAGACAGGGTGCCTGGTGGAGATGAGGGCAGCTCTCACAGTGCAAGCAACACACACAGYGTAAAGCAGAATCCTGCCACGATGCTGCAGTTGCTCATGGCAAGCACAGCAGTGCTGGCAACACGTGAGCACGGAACCTAAAGGCAATAGATGCAATCCTGGAAAAGAGAAGCATGGCCAGAGTGTCCTCCTCCCATCATTTTCTGCCTCATGGAGACAACTGCTTTGTGCAGTGTTCCAAGGTGCAGTTCTTCAGGGCAAGCCTGCAGGCACTCTACATTTAACTTTTATTATGTGAATAACACTAAAGTAACTATGCACAATCTGATTCAAATCGGCAAAATCGGAAAGTTTCAGTGCAGATTGCTTCATCTTTTTCCTGAATTGCCACAGCACTATGTGGATGTGTCTGAACTTCTGTCTCAATTCACTGCTCTGAGTTTGGCCCGTGGGCTACAGTAGGTTGCCCTTGACAGAATGTATGGGACGTGTATGGGATGCCCTTGGGACATATAGTCCCAAAGAGGCCCTGTGGAAGTTTAGCCATRAGAGAGAGTTTGAATCCCTCTTCAAGAAGGTAGAGGTGAGTCAGAGGGATCCCAGTGGAGGAAGAGGAGGATACAGTTTTCCCCTACAGCAAAGCTGAAAGTGCAGCTAGTTGTCCCCAAACCTGTGGTGACATGCCTCTGCTCACCCCAGCCACATCCCCTCTCCATCCTCACACCATCTCTGGCTCTTGTTTAACCCCAAGATGAACAAGTTCCTCAAGTTAAACCAATAGCAAGATAATCTTGTGAAAACTCTGGCTTATGGTGTGGCCACTGAATAATGACACTTGAATTCTGTCAAGTTGTGCATTGCAAGCTCTAGGGTAAGGTTGTTTTAGAGGAAGAAGTGTTGTGCCTCACCTCTAATTGTGCTGGTCTCTTGTATACGTTAGCTTGCTTTGCTGAGTTGTCTTTGGTTGCAGTGTTTCACTAAAGAAGAGCTGGGCTGGCRTGGGAAAGGCCAGAGGACACTGTGCTGCTTGTTCTTGTTCCTCAATAATTTTGTTTAGTTAGTTGATTCAAAAGCTTAGGAAAATGTTTATGGCAGTCTACCCCTTCCTGTTCCCACTCATCTGATCAGAAACATCAGAAATAATTCTTATCACTAATGGAAAAGGAAATAGAAAAGACTGTCGTTTCAGTTATGTTCAAGGTATGTTCCTTTCCCTCATACAGAAACATCCTTTGTTTCCATCCCCTCCCAGCAAAGCAGATCTGTGATTACACATCTTTAGGTGGCATGTGACTCGTGATGAATCTTCGGTCTCTCCTTAGTAGTGGAGGATGTGGCTTAGGGATGCGGAACACAAATGTGGCTCCAACAGCATCTAAGAAACTACAGATGAGGGAGGAGGAATTAAGAAGCCAGGAAGAATATGGTTGCAATAATCTGAAGGGAGTGCAGTTCCTGGATGATGTGTGATTCTAAAATGTTTTCCAGTTTTTGGACCTCACAGGATGAGGGGTGCATTGAATTCGGGGAGGAACCGTGCTGCTGTGTGCGGCAAAAGGAGCGCGGTTGTGTAGCAGGACAAGTAAAGGGAGGCTGGGGGCAAATCCATCTCTCAAGGTAAAATCCTGGCAATGGAAGAACCCTCAGAAGTTACTGAGTTCTCTTTTAAATTGGTGTGGACACAAAAATACATACACTAATTACTAGGTTGCTCCTTTTTGGTTGGTGAGGGACACTTCCTGCTTAAGATTGCAATTGGCTTTTAATTATTTGGAAGCCTGGCTTTCCATTGTGGCTCACAGCAATTATCCATTTCTTTTCCTCTCAGAAGATACGGAGCAGCTTTACGCAAGCAGGAACTTTTTATGATGAAATGGCCATTAATTATTGCAGCATCATTTCCAGTCTCRTCACTCCACTTTGCCAAGGAATCATAATTCAGCCACAAACATCTGCTTTATGCTGATGCTAATACCATGCTACAGAATGTCCTGCTTCAAGAACCTCTATTTATCTATGCAAAATGAAGTTGAAATTATTTTGATATGTATATATCTTAGGTTGACCACATGCTTTATATTATAGAAGTTGTCACCACAAAAACCACAGTCAAAAAAAATCTTCCTGCTTGCAAAGAGTTGGACAAGCATCTATTAATCTCCATTAAATATTTTTTAAAACATCAGCTCGTTATGAAGTTGTTTGAAGAGTTAACCTGAAAATACACATTGCAGTCAGTCCAAAAAAAATTGAACTCTCAAGCTCTTACTGTGGTTTGAAGGTTCAAAAGAAACGCTGTATTTTCGCTCAGGCTATTAATTATTGAGGACTGTCTGCTGCAATTAATTCCATCCTTTGAAACCTGAGAACAAAAGTATTGCTGGAGAGGGAACATGGCCTAGGGACTGGAACAAGGGGCAGGGAATCAAATCGGAGTTCCGCTTTCCAGGCTGCCCTCCGCAGGACATGGAGCTAGGGCCGGTTCCGGCAGGGAGCACCAAAATCTTTCCCTTAACCTCTGCAGGCGTCAGATCAGATCCAGGCATGTTGTGCCTCGCTTTGTTCACCTCCTGCAGTGTGTGTGTGTTAATGCTTGCAAAGGAAGCCTTGGGAAGCACAGGCGTTTGTAAAGAGCCCACAAGATGCTTGGTGCTGAGAGTAGTGGCATACACCTGTTGGGAATTTGCAGCATCCCAGTGTGCCCCTTCACCCACACACAAACTCACTTCCACGGCAGGGCTTGTCTGTTATCTGCCTCCCTCCGTTTCTTGCTTTTTTTCCTTGCGTTTGCTCCTCTCCTAAATATTTAGGATTTTTACATGACTCCCCATCCTTCTTTAGAGCTTTCTTCCTACATCTTTTAGTGAGAATTTGATCTCATCGCCTCCCCTCTCAGTTCCCTTTCTATTTTTCCAGGTATGTCTGAAGGAGAAGTGTTCTGTGTCAGTTGTGAGCCCCAAGCAGCAAGGCTGGCTCAGTTCAGCTTGGCAGGATGTCGAGCATATTACCAATTCTTTAAAAATAGTGAACACGGAAATAGTCACCATTCCCCCATGGGTCTGTGTGCTGCTCGTGGTGGCCACCTTGCAGGACTCACCCATGCACAGTTTCCTGTGTTACCAGTGTACATTCCCAGCCTGCCCTTAAAAACCAGTGAATTTCCAGGTGCTCCCAGCTGGAATACTGTGCCAGTCTGCTGGCTAAATTTGTACTCGAGACACCTGCATTTACATCCTGGCTTCTCATAACTGAAAACTGCAGAGACCATCCAGATCACAGATTTTAATCTCACTAGTTAAGCAGGAGCCAGAACTATGGATACATCCCCATCTTGGTTAATCCTGCAAGATGTATAGGACAGGGCTCACAGTGGACACCCTAAACAAATCATGGGAACATATCTTCACATGCAAAATGTTGCTATATTGGTAACTGTGATCTCTTCTTGTTTATGTAGAAACTGTATAGGAAAGAAATCAAGCCACCTTTCAAGCCAGCAGTGGGACGGCCAGAAGACACCTTTCATTTTGATCCGGAGTTCACATCTCGGACCCCAACAGGTCAGTAAGCTCCCATATGGTAAAAGATCTTCTTAGTGAGCAAGGTTATTCTTCCTTTCCTCCTCATTCCAACTGAATCAAAGAGTCTGATCATCTGTGGGATTAGTGGATCCTGCAATATCCAGCTGGAAGCAGAGTATTCTGCATTTCCAAGGAAAGAARCTTCTAAACATTTTATCAACCCCACACTGATTATGTCTCAGGAAGGATAGAGCTTGCATTTTTATAGCTGTTGGTTATTTATTTTACTGCTATTATTKTTGCTCATGTTAGTTGAATTTAACTGTTTTTAATTAGATCAGCATGCACTTTGCAGCATCTTGCATCTCTGCAAGTTACCGTGTAATTTTATATTCCATAGATGTTCCCTTTAATTATGAAAACGCTTAGGCTAGAGATGGAAGTCGATGCATGRTTAACAGTGATGGGTAATGATCAAGTTCTCTGATCAGTGGAGTTACGTCAACAAGTAGTTTGGCCTACCACGTTTAGTAAATGCTTGTAACATAAATGCTTTTTTAATGTTTTATATATATGTATATGTATATGTGTATGTGTATGTGTATGTATATGTATAGGTATATGTATAGGTATATGTATATGTAAAAGGGAAGGTATTACTGCACTTGGACAGTTTTCTGCTTCAAACTAGCCCAAACCTTTATTCAAATCTGAAGTTCTAATCCCCTTTCTTGGGATAGGAGATAGTGGTACATGGTGAAATATGTTACCCCTCTTGGTTCCTAGGTTTTTGGCGTTTTTTCCAAGTCTGAGGGTGCACTGGCTTTCACAAGCCATGAGAAGAGCTACAGTTCAGCCTGTTTGGGCCCAAGTGGAATGTGCACCCATCTGCAATGCATGTTAGTGGTGTTCTAGTATTCCTACTCTGCTGTACAGAAGGAAGTGGTCTTTGGATACCAGACATTTCACAACTGWTTTTAGCTTTAATTCAGACTTCCAAGGAACCCCTGTGCCCTTTTCTCTGAAACTCTGGCAACTGCAGGTTAGTCTGTTCTTGGGAGAATTCGAGGCCCTGGTGCTGCCCTGGAGAGCCTCAGAGAAGCACGGAGTGCTTGGATTGCTGTRGAAGTTCACCCTCCATCAGTTTTAGTGTCAGGAAAACCCTCGTATTTCATGCGTGTGCTGGATTATATTGCAGACTCTACAAGTTAGTGGTATTGCTGATTCAGTGTAATATTTCAGGCAGAGCACTGATTTGGAAGGCCTGCTGAGAGGAAATGATCCGTTGTGATACTGTGATACTGTGGAATGTGGCCTGAGAATCAAATCCTATGGTTTAAAAATAGATGTGATAGAAACGTGAGTTGCTTTGCTCTTCCGAGTGGTAAAAGGCTCTTGCAAATGACAGCAAGTGTTCTGCAGCCCCTGGGCTGCCCACGCTCAGCCCTGCTCTGTTTTCCTTTGCCTGCCTCCACTCAGGGCCTTGTAGTGGTAAGTCCAGTCCCAGCTGCAGCTGGCTTTGTGTCAGGGCCATCTCTTTGCTTGTGCCGCTGCTGCACTGAAAAATCACACCACACTGGGGGGAAAAAAGCAAGTAAGCAGTCCCCTGGTGAGGTTTTGAGTTGACCTTGGCCATACAGTTGCCTGACAAGATCAATGAGGAAAGGCTTAGGATATATGAAAGAGAATGCTTAAAGTAGCATTTCACCTCCAAAAATCTGTATTTAAACCTTGTCCTGATGGCAAATTATGAGTCTAGCTTAGTGAATGCTGACTGGTTGGGTTGACCAAGTAGGGAGAATATCCTAAGAGAGTGTTGTAGAGCTGTACACATTCTCATTCCAGTGCAATCAAACAAGAACCCTTTTTATTTTGTGGGTTTTTTCTGTTATGACATAGGACACATGCAAATTCACCCTGTCACTAACATATAAAAGCACTTTAATAGTAGCTTAGTTTTCACAATGACAGTGCAGTTGCCGAGTTTCAATGAAGCTGTCAGAAAGATATTAACAAAAAAAGGCACAGATACACACAGTCACTTTGCAGTCTGTCTTTGTGAAGACGTTCTACTTCAGGACACAGTTTGGTGTCCAAGTTTTGGCTCCAGTAACTTGCCAGCCTCCTAGCTGGCTGTATCACAGAAGCCCTTCWGCAGCCAGGGGTTAAATCAGCTTTCCCTGCGTTCCTAAGCTCTGTTCTGAGCAAGCCAAAGATGCACTTTCTGGCATGATCCCTTCATCTCTAGAAGTTCAGTTTCACAGCATTTCTTCTCAGGAATTCATCTGACTGGAAGAGTCACTTTTTTCTGGCCATTTGTTTCCCAAATCCGCTACTGTTGGATTCATTTGTGCTGAATCAGCTTACAGGGAACAGGGGGCTGAAATGATTCAGGTTGAAAGTAGCTGTTTGAACAAGGATCAAGCCACGCTAGCTAGCGAGATCACCAGCTTACTATCTGGCTTACAGTGCACTCCTCAAGTGCTTGTACTGACATAAATAACAGTACAAGAGCAGGGAGGAAAGAATAAGTGTGAGGAGGGAGCATCCTTGTCTGGCTTTACTGCTGAGAAAAAGAATGTAAAATTTCACCTTATTCTGCAAGTAAGATAATAATGCTTGCTAACCCCAGTGAAATACAGTGAAGTAAGTCATTTAAGATGATTATGATTTCCACTTCTAGAAATAAAACCACTATGCAGGATCTGTGCCTTTGTTTGGGTCTAACTCAGGCATATCAAATGATTATGGATTTATCAAGACTAGGAAAAAATCTTTAGATTTCATGCCTAATTAGATACTGCATTTAATTAATGTGGTTTGAACACGWTTTTGCACTTGGCACAGATTTTTCAAAGATACATTCATATGATGGGTGTATCAGGTCAGCAGTGATCAGTATTTGATGTTGAAAACCAAGTAATTAGTAGTTCTTTCACACTGATAAAGAGATGGCAGCGAATTATGAAGGAATAGTTATTTTCAGGTAGAAATGACCTGCCACTTACAGTGTGGAGCTGACTCATAACTCTTCTAGAGTTCAGGAGTGTTCAGATTTGAATTGGTCTCATTCCCCTTTCAAAACATGCATTCTTTTTCTTAATTAGTCCAGCCTGGGAAATTATTGCCACTGTAAGAAGCGCCTAGTGATGCAGGAGGTTTGGAGTGACTCACCCCCCTGTGTTTGCAGAGACAGTGCCTGTCAATACACTAAGATAAACAAGGARCCTACGTCATTTTGTCCAAAACATGTTTATCCAAAGGATGGGAGGGAGATCTAACTTGCTGTGCTTATTCCTGACGTCCAGCAAAGTTGAGACTGCTCTGTATGGGATACAGAATGAGCTGCAGTCTGCGTTTCCCTTATTACTGGATAGATCAGTTCCCTTTGCTGCATTCCAGCTTCAGAAGGACTATTCTGAGTAACCTTCCTCTGGCCGATAGGCTTGTAAAGAGAATGTCCCCACGGAAATGCTTACGTTCTCGCGTGCTGCCGGGAGGGCAGGCACCCTCAGTGCCCCACAGCGTCCCCCTTGACACTCACCCCTGGTGCTCACGGTGTAGGCAGGTGAGTCAGATGTCAGGTTCAGAGGGGCTGTATGTTCTTGAATCTTGTGAAACAGGGTAGTTACACAYTCCCTACAAGGGGGCAGCATTTTACAGGGGGTTTAAGCTCTTAACTTTGCTGTGGTAACTCACATGTTGCACTGGAAAAATATGAAGGAAGAGATGATCACAAGGACAAAGAGAAGGTGAGAAAATCCGTGTAGCACAGGTTTTATATTTACCCCAGGAATGGTTGGCAAATGCTTCTCTTACTTGCTTATGATCTAGAGCAAAACATATATGTGATGAAGAGATCTCCTTAAAGCTTTTCAAAGCTTTAAGTGCAAATCTTTCTACTTTTGCAGAGTGATAGCACAGGTACCAGGAACTGCTCTTTAGTTGTTTGGTTCTTAGGCAGAGTAGTTCAGACCTCTTTGAACTCATCACTCTTTCCATTTTCAGGGAGGGTGCAGGGAGAAAATCTGCATGAAGGTAGTTTAAAACACCTCCCGCTATGTTGCTGCCCTGAGGACATGTCTGTGGCTGTGGCCTCTTCCCTGGAGTGGGCCAGAGCTCCTGAGGACGTTCCTGAAGGATCCTTACGAGGCCGGGAACCGTCACAAGGGGACCGTCATGTTCTCGCTTCTGATTCTTTGTCCTCCACTTTCTGCTGGCCCATGCAACTCACTTCCTTACTGGATAGCATTTGACCCTTAYAATTTCTGTAGCCAAAGTGTGCTGCATGGGAAAGAGAGAGCAACTTCCAGCTTTTTGCACTCCCTTGAAAATCCCTCCTGAGCCAAAAGAGGTCCAGCCTTGAAGCTGTCCCTTCTTTCTGGCAGCCTRGCCAGCCTGTGCCTTCCCCCTCTGCAGAGACTCCTGGCGCTTTCAGGGCTTTGCATGAAAATGAAAATACAGTGTGAAAGAGCCTCTCTGCTCATGAGGGGAAGTCACTGCATACAATATCACCCCACTGCTCCCCAGAGGAAAGGGAGGGAGGAAGCACATCAAAGTCTTCATATGGAGGTGGATTGTATTCACACGAATCTGCTAATTTGGCAGGGTTTGTTCATGACTAGCAGGGGTGACTTTGTTGCAGGTGCTGTGCTATTATTTTCTAGTCTTTTGTTCAGCTCATGAAATAATTTTCCTTTTTTTCCCCTGCAGATTCCCCAGGTGTTCCTCCGAGTGCCAACGCTCATCATCTTTTCAGAGGATTCAGCTTTGTTGCCTCTAACTTGGTGCAGGAGCCTGCACAGCAAGACACACACAAAATCACCGTCCATCCCATTGTGCAGGTACTGATGCTGCTTTTACATTTCACATTTGATGGGCAGAGGCACCTGGGCATGTTCCATTTAAACTGTGAGGCAATTCCAATTCTCACTGGTCCTTCACAGCTATCCAACCCTCATTTGTTTATACACAGCTTGAAAGAGGTGGAAAATGAGATTTTTTTCCCCCAGAGGCTTTTATCCTTCTGCCTACAATCTCCATTGCCTTTACAAAGGAAAGAGGAACCACACCTTTTCACAAGTCAGATGAAAAGTTCTTCCAAGTACTGGAAACTATTCCAGTTGTGCATACAGGGCAAGGAATGAAGTGCATTCCAGGGAATTCGTTCGTGGGTTTCCCTTGGGTTATGTGATGGAGTCTTCATTGACAGAGGGGCCTCATGAAACACTGCTGTAGATGTGGAGCCCAGGCCCCGGGTGTAGGAGGTTTCCGTGTTCCTTGTGCTGTCACACAAGAGCCCAGAGCAGCCTGATGGGGGATAGACAATTGCCAGACACTTGATACTTGCCTGATACTCCCTACAACATGCTCTCCAGTTACTGCAATTTGCTGCTGGTCTAGGTSGGGTGTAACTGCTACAAATTGCTCAATATGTTAGAGGAGCTGTGGATCAGGAGAGAGAACTGTGCTGCTCAAAAATGTGCTCCCAGGGAAGTTCCTCTCTCCCATGGAAAAAGTTATAAGGGGAGGATCTTTGCCTGAAGTATCAGCTTTCATCATRTTAAAAAAAAAAAGAGTTTATCATGGGATATGTTATATTCTTTAACATTTTCTCATGGAACCATAAGTGAAAYGTTTCCCAAGTAATTTTGTTCTAGAATATTTGTGTGCTTTTTATTGGTTTTGTTTGTAAATGTTTAYTGCATATAACAAGAGTGTGTTTTACAATTTAGAAGGTTCTCTCTGGAGTTTAGCTAGTGAGGATGCATTTTGAGACAGAGAATCCTGGAGACTTTTCAGAGCTGCTGGTCATCCCYTTAGTCCTTGAATGTTATTTGCAGTAAGGCTTCAGATTTGGACTTTGGAAAGCCATCATGATCTAACAAATCCTGCTGCCCAAATAATTTCCAAAGGTCTTATCTACTAGTGGTGSCATGGTTTGTATTATACCTTTCAATAAATAAAAGCAGAAATTGTAAAATGTCTCCCTATATCACTAGCAATATAATTTGTTAGGTGGGATTGACCTAAAATAATAATTTCTCTCACACATTATAGTCATAATCAAATGTATTCCTGACAAGAGCTCCAGTTTGCATGTGTGTGGTATCTTACTAGAAATTTGTAAAGCTCTTACTGGTTTATAAGTGATCTGGTTCTTTAGTAATTAGAAACAAGTTTATCTTGTCCAGAAATATGTGTTTGGCAGAGGATTCGGGCACACAGTTCCCTAAGAATTTCAGATGGGAAGTGGTTGTATGCATTCCATAAAGAATTCAGAAAATCAAATCTGCTTTTGCCATTATTTCTACATGGATGTCTCCATCTTACAGACCAAAAAGTGCTAAAAAGGGTGGGGACCTATTTGTTTAGGTAAGAGTCTCAGATTTTTTGAACTGTGCTTAGGAACATACCTAAGGAATAGAGAATTCTGTGAGGAAAATGAGATCAAGCACTTCCTTTACTGACACTAGGCTAGTCCTTGCATTTCCCTCCCCGGGTCCTGATTGCCCTGTTTCTTTTGTCTTCCCCYATAGCAGCTACATGGGAACAATATTCACTTTACAGATGGATATGAGATCAAAGAGGACATAGGAATTGGCTCCTATTCTGTGTGCAAGAGATGCATTCACAAAGCAACGGAAACAGAATTTGCAGTGAAGGTAAGAAATCTTTCTGGTAGATGCCAGAAATATGGAGCAGTGGGTGGGTCAGGGGATCTATTACTGGCTCATTTCTTGCTGGTACAAGTGGCCCTTTTTCTTCTTTCAGAAGATGACAGATTTTTGATAAGCTTTATGTTATTTCTTACATTGTCATCTCATGAAGTTCCAGAGTGGAAAGACCTTTACAGTCTTGCATGGAAATCCTGTTAACCATTTCAGACATTCTCTGTGCTTTTTAGATAAGACATCTTTGACAGAACCTAAATTTAAATCAACCCAAATAAACAAAGTAACATACCAAATGATGGCAAAGTTGAATTCTCTATGATTATGAAATTGATTTTTTTTCATTCATTCTGTAGTAATTCTGACATTGTGTATCAAAATAGAAGAARTTTGTTAGTGGCATAGCAATTTACAGTAACATGGTTCCCCACTTGATCCTTAGTCAAGAAATGCTTTGTAAGCCATGACCAGCAGCAGTAGGAGGGCTAGCAGGCTGCTAGGGTGTATATACAAGAGGGATCTTTCCTGGTAGGCAAGGATGTTTTTTTCAGCAGAATTCCTTTGGAAGGTCACACTCAGAGGACTGTGTTGCAATCCCTGTTCAGCGTTCCTGGGTAAATGGCACCCAGCTATTACAAAGACCAGAAGAGACCAGTGTATGTGGCAAGAGATTGTGGAGATACACAGTAGAGGAAGTCTCAAATACTGAAGTTTCTTTAGGCAAAAAGAGAGTAGTAATTACAGTACTGACAGGTTAGAGAAGAATTGCTTTGTTCTTTCATCAAAAATGAGAAAAATTTGATTAAATCTGTGAAATTACTCATATGATGAATTTGAGAAGACTAACAGACAATAAAATTATATCCTTTTAGTCTGTGTGGTCTCTTGGGAGAGTATTAGACATTAGCACAAGGCAAAAAAATAGTTTTGTGAAGTCGGTACCTAAAGAAATATACAACTTTCAGTAAATGAAGAATTTGTCCCCATTGCCTGTCTACTTTTTTATTTTTTTTAACTCAGAAAAGATATATAAGCTTATATATAAGGTTGTGGGTTTGTTGTGAGATCTAATGATGACAGCTTAATGAAGTGATAGAAATTCTGCACTCCATGAGATAAGTTATAGTCAGTAGAATACTAATAAACATTTTTTTTTCTTTTTATTTTCTTTGCAAGAATGGTTATCAAGCTGGATACTGATCCATGAAAGTTTTGAGGTCTGCCAGCAGTGGCCCCAAAAATCTGGAAATCACTAATAATTCACAATTTGTTGATGTTAGTGTTCAAACAGCAGTAGAGTTTTCTAGGCTTCACCTACACCATGAACAGGAGCACAGACCTAGCAGCTGGTCTATGGGCTTGTACCTGAATGCTCTAGGATTTTCATGTTTAATGAATGGAAAAATCACAATTTTTGTAGTGTCCAGTTCGTTTGTCAGCAGATGGCATTATGTGAGACAGGGTATGGGTTTTGTGTAACTAAATGACATCAGTGATGAACAAAACGYGTATTAAAATCCTGTGTTCTAGATTTTATTTCTATCCGTTGCTGACAGTATCATCAATGTAATAGAGCAAGCATGAAACCAAAATAGAAAAGCCCTGGTCCTCAAAGATGTCTGAATGCCTGAACTCAGTAGGTTTCAGCATTTTCTTAGCAGTAATAGTTTAAAAGTTCCTTGGAGAATCTGGACCAAACTAAACACATGGATGTTCCAGTGTTAACATAATTATATAGTGTAATTATGTATCAGTTCTTTTGATATGCATCCCTTACCTCCATAAAAAAATCATTGTGATTAGATTATTTTGATTTCTCTCAGTAAGTATAATTTGTTAATTGTTCCCTAATGCATAGTGTTCACAGAAAAGCAAAAAAGAAACATGTATGGTGGTAATTTAGGTAATTTCTATGATAGGCAGCTGCCCTGTTGACCTGATACTTGGTCACCTCATTGCAACTGCCTTGCTGGGATGGAGCACTGACAGCTCCGCTGACATCATTCCCTCTCCCCACAGGACCTGCCAGTAGTGAAGGAGTTAAGGGAAAGACATGGGTGCAGGGAGATGCACACGGTGTTACTGGGTGAGAATCCCTCTCAGTGCAGGGAGAGTGCTGCTCTCCCGGCCTTACTTACTAGGCTGTGAGGTGCTGGKTTGAGGCAGCGGGGTGCTGAACCAGAGTGACTGAGTCAGACCTGCACACAGAAGATAACTCAGCAAAACAAAACCTTCTCCAACTCAGAAAAGGAGTATATTTGTTAAAATACAAAGCATTTCGTCACTTTTGCTAGCCTCCTGCAACAAACCGGCTTACAGATCTGATAGATGTCCAACAGGAGATACAAGTGCCTTGCTGCCGTTGTAAAAGCACTTGAACACATGTGCAGTTTAGCTCCTTTCAGTGGTTGGTGAGACCCAGGCAYGTCTCCCACTACAGAAATCCCTCCGGGAGCCTCTCTGCCCCTTTGGGCACCTGGCTGCTTCTGCGAACCCAGTCGCTGAAGCTGCAGAGGAGACTTYGCCTGCAAATTCTTTCCCCTCTTCCATACTGTGCTTAAAGATGCCATTCTAATAACAGGCTCTACATTTATTTTAGACATGCCCTCAGGCTCCTGAATACAATATTTAAAAATTTAGTCTTATGCTCTTCCATTCCTAAGACCATTTAAATACCATGCAACAAAAAACCTTGCAAACACCCACCCTTGCAAACTGAGTCTGCTCAGAAGCTGGTAGCAACCTGCCTGGGTCAGTATAGGTTTTTTTGTGAGCCTGATAGGTTTTTTTGTGAGGTTGATTTAGTGAGCCTTTTCTCATACTCCACTGCAAATACATGTTTTTTATTATTATTTCTTATTTTTTCCCCATCTCATTCCCAAGTGAAACTAGTGTACAATTATGAAATACATGTAAATATGTTTTAAAAAATAGTTCATTCTTATGAAAAGTGCATAAGAGCTGGGAAAAAAAAGAGCATTTTTCATCTGACAGATCTCTACTGTGTTTCAGAGTTTTATGATAAGATATTGATCATTCTGACTATAGTAGACAGAATGGTTTGTAATAGCTAAGGGAATGGCGCTACTGAGCACTCTTACAAGCATCATGTGGTTACAAGCAGAAGAAAATAAGATCAAATTACTTCAATTAGATCAGCATCTAGAGAAACAGGTCGTTTAAAGAAAAGAGTGATGCTGGAGAAGAAGAGAGGGATTCCTGTGAGTGGAGGAAGGTCTGTGGTGGAAGCCTAGAAGGACTGAAAGCTCTCGACTGTCAGTGTTGCAGGGTTGGGTGGTATGGGGCCAGCTTCAGCAGCTCCAAGCCTTTTCCTCTCCCTGTCAAAAGGAATTCCTCGTTGGTTAAATCTTAAGGATTGTTAGTCTTCCCAGGCTATTAAGAGCCAAGAAAAATGGCTGGATGAAAGGACAGAATACACGTTTCTCCTCCCGATAAAGAAAACATACAGTAGGGATAGTCACAAGTGATAAATCCAGTTTTGTCGATGCAGTATTACAATGGATCTGGATCTCAAAAGGCATGTGATTTTCATGACCTTTTCCTATGTTTGTAATGCACTAACCAACCACCTGGTTGCAGAAGTCCCAGCTCCGTGAGCGATGCCGAATTCTGCAGCCTGGCTGCCTCTGGGCTGCGAGTTCGCTTGTGCTAGCGTTCCAGTAGGAGCTGCACTTCCCGTGTAACTCTGGCAATTTGTAAGCACTGAAAATCCATGTGTCTTGGCATGTCTGAGACATACAGGCTGGGGAGGAGTTACGTATTTAGTAGCTGTAAAAAATATAATACCAGAGAAATGGTGTCAACATGTGATCAATAGACACAAGTTGGTAAGTCTGGAGAGATGTTTTTAGCAGCCCTATGTAATGAGACATGCCATATACCTCCATTTACATGCTGATGACAGCAAGTGACATAGGCACTGTAGGGCTGTGCTGAAGGGCTTCCAGTTGTTTCACAATCTCTTCAAGCTCCATTTTCCCATATACTGGTGTTCGTGTATCTGATCTGCTCATTTTGAGGCAGTATTGTGCTAGCATGAAGGCAGGAGGCTCTGCAGCAGTATTTAGTTAGCTCTGCACCATTTCTTCATGACCCGTGACTATGTCAGGAGTTCAGTGCAGAATGTAGACAGCATGAATGACAAAAAGAGGTAGTCTTCCAAGATTGACTGCAGGGCGATGCATCATCTGGGATTCTTTTAAGGAAAATAGAAATCCCAAACACATATGCCTTCATTTACTAAAACAGGCAAAAGAAAAAGAAAACAGAGGAAAAAAAAAAAACAGTTGAGAAGTCATCAAATCTTGACAGYCGTGGGATCTGTAATGCTAGACAGCCTTGCTTAGATTGGTTTCTCCTGAAGCACAGAAATGTCCCTTGAAATGAAACAGCCAGTAACTTTTCCAGGGAGAGTTTGTGCCTTTTTTTTGTTGATTTGGGAGGTACCGAGTACCCTGGTGGCCGAGGATAAATTCTTCAGTAATGTAGTAGGCAGGTAAGTAAAAGGTTTGTTGGGGAACYACAGCTTTGTCAGCCCTGAGCCAGCTGCCTGATCTACACTGCTGGGTACCAAACCCCTGCTGACACAGTCCCCATTCCTCCTGCCTCCTCTTCCTCTGCCTTCAAGACACCCTCGTGCAGAGGCCAGAACACAGCATACACGCACAGGCTGTAAGGTCAGAGCCACTGCTAAATACATCCACGTGGCCTCACGTCATTTAGGGCAGAACTGCAGAAGTTACCTGCTCSTAGAGCAGAGCAGGACTCTAACAAATAGGATGGGCTGAATAGGTCTGAATCTAGTGTTAAGTCCTGTCTCAGTTTTCAATTGATTCTTAGTCGTGCAAATTCCTCTTGACTACACTAGGTGTTTGTCACAGTAAGGGTTGAGAGCACTGGYATGTGAGACCTCACACTGAGGGAAGAAACAGCATCAAGAAGAATATAATCTGATGAAGAGTTTACCCCCCATTTTAAAACCTGCTGCCCAGTWTTTAGCTGAGATAAAATGTCTCTGCCATCTCCCCCAAACTCTCCATTCTTATTTGTTTTCCCTCCCTGAACAGTATGTAATGAAGCTGTTCAGTATTTCAGTCTGTTCAGCTGTTGAGTCAATCAACACAACTAATTCCTAAAAAGGAAATATGAAAATGTGAACCTCCATCAGAAAAATACATTACTCAAATTGTTGCTTGTGTAACTTYATTAATGAAACAAACAAAAAAATCCTCTCCTACCAACATACTTACATATATCTCTAAATAATTTTGCCTATAGTACCTGGGTAGGACTATCTGACCCTGTGGGACCATATGCTATTTTGGTATCCATGGTTTAAGATAGAATATAAACAAAGTAGAGAAAATCTGAAGAACGAATAGCAGCAAATAAGCAAGCAGGGCAAGGCGAGCTCTGTCAAGAGAGCTACAAATATATATGATGTAAGGCAGACAAGAGTCCAGTGGGATGCAATCAAAATCCATAAATACCTCTAAGATGGTATAAGCGATGGGTGACAACCGCTCGGTTGCTGCACAGAGCAACGCAGAATGTCTTGAAGCTAGAAAAAAAAAGTAGTTTCAGCAAAAAGTTTAATAGTGAGAGCAGTTGGTAAAACTAACTTAAATGAGATGGCAAAGATACCATCACTCCCATCCCTACCCTGCAGTGTCTGAAGGATGCTCAGGTTGTTAGTGTGACCACAGAATTGGTACTGTACAGGATGCCACGTAGGAGATACAGGTTTCAGAGCAGATTTAGCCATAAATCCCTAGGCTGCTTTGAATTTGCACATGTTTTCCAGAGTGCTGCTCACTTGATACCTCTCCAAAGGACTGGCATGAAAATTGTTAGACTAAAACTGGGATGAGTGGGGGTTACAATACGAGTGCTTACAGACAGTACTGACCCATGTTCCTTAGATGTGATGGAGAAGGAAGAGTCATTGCAGGGAAAGGACTGAAGTAGCAAAGAGTGAAGCAGACAGAAGTATTTGCAAYGGTATTACGTCTGACCAGTGAGAGTATTTTTGAGTCTTTCCTCTTCTGAGCAACTTGAATTCTGCTCGGAACTGGGCTCGTCCCGACAATTTCACTTACCACAGCAGGAGGCCGTATAGTGTAATTTACACATTGCCCTCATTTTATAGGTTTGAGTTTAGTCAGACACCTTCAAAACTTCACTCAGKCTCACTTTTCATTTGCTCCCTTTTCTGCCATTTCCATTTGCTCAGGTCCAGGTTTCAGCCAGATACTCTCACTGTAGAAATAAGCGAGTTGAGTAGGTGGGATCCCCGGAGCTGCCATTCCCGAAAGGATGGAGTCCGGAGTGCCGGGCTCTGCCGTTCCCGAAGGGATGGAGTCCGGAGTGCCAGGCTGTGCTATAGGGGCTTCAGAGAAGGCAGCAGGGCAGGGTGCTGGGGCTGCCTCGGCACTTCCAACACTCTGCCAACTTGGTTTTGTAGCAGAGAGAAACCCTGCGGGCTGGTCCCTTCTGACCCAGTGAGAGTGAGATGTTGCTTATCAGATAAGCAGAGGAGGCAGATAAAAATTCCCTACTTTAAAGCATCTGCTGTATGTGTGTGGGATGTGTATTGCATCTGGCTTACAATTCTCATAGCCCCGTGCCCGTTTAGTCGCAAAGCTCACGGTGCTTCTCCCCTTGGCACTGCTGCCCTGTGAAGAAAGTGAGATGAAGTGTTTCTCAGGGCTAACCAGATCTTTTTTGAGACTTAAGATCAGGCCACAGTTTTCCTGCAGCTTAATAAGATCGTATTTCTCTTCTCTAGCTCGCTTGCCAAATACCTAAGTATTTCGGATAGATTTAGGTCCTTTGTGGCTCTGTTTTTCATTTTGAGGCCATTTAAACTTTATTTCATGTATTAGTATTCCATGCTGATGTCATAATTTTCCCATTTTGTAATATCTGAATGTGTTACACGTTACTSCAGTTTTCATCCTTAAAGCTTTTGTAAAAGTGGGTAGAAGTAGCACTGTGGCCGTTTTAAGGTCTGAAAATTCATCAGTCTAATCCAAGGACAGGTCCTAGGGCTCTGCAGAGCCCCCGACACTGAGTCCTCCTGCCTGCCCAGGCAGAGTCCTTCCCACTGAAATACTCCGCCTCCAAAACAGCAGTTTTCTTCTGTCTAAAATGAACTTTTTTTCGCTTGTTTCACAGGTGTTATTAGAACAATTATCTTAATACTGCTTAGAAAACATTTTCCAGTGCATAAATAATTTCTAGTGTAATGAGTAGCACAGTTGTAGTTCAATATCTGGGAGCGCTAAGTCAGCCAACACCAGCAGTGAGGAGGCCTGCTCACTGATGGCCAGGACTAATTTCAGAAAAGCAGTGCTAATTAGGCCTATTTCTTTTAATATTCATTTCAGTATTTTTCTGGAAGATTGAGGCATGGATGGGAGAAATGAATCTCTGGAGCTAATCAAAATTAATAGCCCAGCAAATAGTCCCTCAGAAACTATTAGGCTTGGAATAGTTCTCCTTGGAGACATCATAAATGTAAAATTATACCATGTCCTTTTAAATAATGTTAGCCTTTCTGCAGTGATTTTCATCCAGCTTGAGTAATTTGACGTCAAAAAAAGGAACCATATTAAAGCAGATGCTTGGCATGAAAAGAGCTTATTTTTAGAAGGAAATATTACAGAAATGGAAACCTGAACATTTTCCAGAGATACAGAACTGCCTTTTTATTTGTGTCATTTCTGCTGGAGTTAACGTTATAGATGAAGAAACCATCAGTTTAAAATATCCATGAGCASTATTGGGCCTGCTCTCGTCAGAAGAGATGCATACCCCATCTGTAGGCATCAGTGGTGGCCTGAGTTTCAAATGTTTTGTACATGTGGTGTGGAAAGTGTCCAAAAGACTTAGAATTAATTCTTCTCTCTCTCCTCATTCCTC
Organism: Nothoprocta perdicaria; assembly: GCF_003342845.1. NCBI lineage: Eukaryota > Metazoa > Chordata > Aves > Tinamiformes > Tinamidae > Nothoprocta > Nothoprocta perdicaria. The sequence goes on from NW_020455621.1 coordinate 956,936, forward strand.
CCCATTTCCCCGTTCCCACTCGCCCCCTCAGAAACGAAGAATTTATGCGGGACATATAGCATCACACTGTGCTATATGGATCTCTTCTTAAGTGTGATTAACTTACCCTTCAAACAGCCTTTAGAGAAGACTTGAAAGCACAAAATACAAGGCAAAGCAGCTTTAAAAAGCTCGGTGGTGTATGGAGTGCTCTTCCTCCTCCATGCTTTTTCCACAGTGCCATCATATATATGTGCATATATATATATATATATATATATCGTATATGCTCCTGCAGGACCCGCCAGAGCTCCTGTGTCAAAGCCTCTCAACCTGCTTTCTCATATGTCAGTGCAGCAGCGTGCACTTCTAAAGCCTCCTGCTGCTGCTGCTTGATTCCTGTGCAAGTGGAAGGTTTCCAGTGGAAGAAATCCATTAAAATAAAACGGAGAACCTTTGCTACAGACCATGGTGGTGGCACGCACAGTGTTAATCAGCGTGCCAGCACTGGGCACAGTTAGTGTGATTTTCCTCAGGAAGGGAGGTTGAGGAAGGAATGTGGTTCCTGTTGCCCGTTTTGAGCAATAGGATTAGACAAAGGTTTTGTGTCTTCCTTTTCACTTCAGAGGAAAAMGATGCACGAGAGCCGAGCAGTCCTGGTTTGTTTGTTTCCAGCGCAGCCTTGCTTGCCCATTGAAGATGTGCAGAGCCCCCCGGGCAGCACAGGCAGGCCCAAGGGGCAGAAGGCAGCCCCGTCGCCCCCAGCTCCGTCTTTGCCAAGCCCGAGCCCCGTCTCAGCGCCGCTCCCATCCCTGCATCTCGTGCCTCTCTTCTGCCTTCTGGCTCACTCTGTCGCTTTGCTCTCTCTCTTTTAGGCTCTATACAAATGTTCCCTTTCCAGATAGGCTACATTATCGTCTTTGCCCACATGCCTTTTTTCCAGCCTCCCATGGGCAGTGGTGAAGGGCTCCGTGTGGGAAGTGTGGTCGTCCTCCTCACACAGCTCACCCAAGTTCATTTCAGCTGCTTAAAAAGGCAGTTTGTATTAACAGGGCTAATTCTGCCCAGAGAAGATTGGGCAGGGCTCTCACAAGCTGCATCCATGTCAGGGCTGTGAAAGCCATAAATCCCAGCTGGTAGTTGTTACTAAACATCTGCTAATGGCATAGCTATGTGCAGAAGAAGAAATTTATCTGAACATTTGGAGGCAAACTAATTCCTTGAAAAAATTGTAACCAGCAAATGCCTTCCCCCCTCGTTCTGCTTTGTTTTGCCTGGCTCTTTCTGTTACCTGATTATATGAAGGTCTTCAGAATTTCTTTATGTAAGTATAAATATACATACGGACATAAATACATGTATATGTAGCTGCTGTAGCTCTTTTGGCCATGTTTGAGCCACACAGAACTGTATCAATATTCTTTTTTAGTGCTCATCAGTCCACTCCGGCAAGGCTGGAGATGTTGAATACTCCCTAGTTAGGAACAGTCGTGTGACTTTCCCATGCAAAAGACTTGTAAAACTGTCCAGACTTGCTCATTGGGATTTTGGAAATATTTATCCTCGCCTGAGCCTTCTTTCCACGATAGAGAACTTGGTATTATTCTTTGATGGAGCCTGACTTGTTTTAAAATATCATGAGTTTTTTTTACCCTAAATTCTCCAGGGAGAAAATATTCAGCTTTCTTTCAGCTAGTCAGTAAAATACACAAAGGATATGTTAGTCAAAGAACAAAAATCTGTTAGAACAAAGGACACTATTGTATGAAGTGAGCCCACTTTACTCTGGAATTGTTTCATCCATCAATAATACAGATGAGTTTCTAAGAAATCCCTGGGTGTCTAGTACATAGAGAGAAGTGTATTTGTTTCATGTCTCAGTTTCTTATTTTTTCTTATTTTTCTAAAGTACAATAGAAAACCTACTTGCTTCATAGCTTTTCTGTGACAACGTACAACCAAGCTCTTGTTACATTTTTGGTTAAGCTTTTTACATGTTGTGATGTCTTTCCAAGTTGTTGTTCTTCACCACTCATCTACAGAGAGAAGTAGAAAAGCAGGATCATTTCACAGTACTCATAACCTCAGGACTGGAAGTAGAAAACAGGAGGAAAAAAAAAAAAAACTCTTTTCCAAATCCAGTGTATACATTTTAGTTGACTTCAAGTCAAGATGAGCTGCCAAAAGCGGCTCAAAAGAAGTGCTGCTGTCTGCAGGTGAGAGTGGCCGCTGGGTGACCAAGAGCCGCGTCGCTTCGCCGGGACCAGGGGGTGACGGTGCCGCGGGGGCAGCGCCGAGGTCGGGGGCAAGCAGCAGGGCTGCCGCTGCTGCTGCTGGGCCGTGGGGAGCAATGCAGGGCAGCACCTCTGCTTCACATCGCGGGGTAAAGCTGCACAAAATGGGCTGAGCCAAAAACTGTCCGGTGAAGCCATTCCCTTTGCACACGTACATCTCTGACACTTRCGGAGAATTCCAAAGCTGCTTTGAAAATCCCTGGGAGCTGGTGGTGCGTCTCCTATGTTAGGTTGTGCCTGTGTTAGGTGAGGCCTCCTGGGCCAGGGTTTTCCTGGAGCTCATTTTAGCTCTTGGTTAGGGCATGATTCACAAATGTCCTCTGAATGCAGCACCTCCTCTTGTGATGCRCATGTCCAAGGAGGCAGCAACCTCTGTTAAAACTGTTCAGCAAAACTGGGCAGTTTTGCTCGTTCTAAATCTGGCTGAAGTTTTAACATACATGAGAATACTTTCTAAAGAGAAAGAGCAGAAAAATCAACTCTCTTTGTGGTGAAGCTGCGGGGGATGTTCRAGGAGGCCGAACGAGAGTTTTGCCACTGTGGCCACTGCAGCAGAGGAAGAAAAACTCTCTGTACTGCAGTTGTTTGGAACTGAAGAGAAATATCTGCTATGGGTGCTGCAACTGCAGCTCCTCCTTTGCTGTTTTGTCAGTCMTGGCTCAATTTAGGTCACAAGGGCACTGGAGAGAGGGACCATCGGGGTAAGAGTCTGTCGCACTGGAGGAAGAAAAAAAATGTTCCAGCCTGTCCTGCCAGACTGCCCAGGGGACAGGAATTCGGGACACGAGTCTGTCATTGGCTTGTCCATTTAATCACTGCATCGCAGTCTGTGCACACATTAAAGCAAAAAGCATGCCTGTTTAGCAGGAGTGCTTTGAGATGCATGTTTGTGCAGCACGTTATAAATTAGAAGCATTACATATCAACTACTGCTGCTATTATTAAATTACTATCCGGCTGCTTCAGATCATGTTATGRTGAGTTTTATATCAATAGCTAAGACTATTTTGGGTATTTTTTTTTAGGCATTATTTACTTTTATATTCCTTCATTGTTAGCAGTTACTTAAAATTCTCCACAGCTCTGTATGTTTCCTTTCTTAAGAAAATAGAATATATCACTTGCTACAGTAGCATAGTGATAGYAACACCTCATACAGTAATAGGAGTGCCTGCTGCCGTAAATTTGTCTAGTTTGTACCAGGCAGGCCGACCTCGAGAGGCACGTGCTTGTGTGGCTCCATTAACCTCACAGGAGCTGTTACATCAGCTGGCTCCAGTCAGGGAGATCGCCCCAAGTGTCTTTTTGTACATTAGAGTTGTTGGTTGACTGGGACAATCACATTTAGTTGCTCTGGCTCTGTGTAGAGCAGTCATTCATCCCAGATGTCTGTGCTTAACTGGGTGAACAATATTATTCTAAAGAGAAATTGTTAGGTTTTTTTTCACTTACCTGTTTTTTATTTTTTCCTGTCATTTATTGAAATGACGATAACAGCCATTTGCCAACATCGGTGCCCAGTTTTATTTTCACTTCTCACATTGCAGCTGATATGGAACYGAGTCACTGATATGGCTTCAAATTCAGTCATGGGCAACCACTGACCATCGTTACCACTGTAAATGCATGTCAGTCATGATGTCTGTTCACCTGTGCCCTATTACAGCTGATAGGTTAAACTCTAGACATGCACTTAAACCATGTCACTGTAATTAAGCCAGGAAAGTGCATGTAAAAACAACCAGACACTTATGCCAATTAAAAAAAAAAATTTGTTTTGAAAAAAGATTTTTTCCCTGTGAATGCCACTATTTTAAATCTGTGTGCCTTGTTATTTCATATAGCTAACCACATATATGCTTGGATGTCTTGAAATCTGAATCGATAATGGAAATACAGATTTCTGAAAATGCCGGCCATTCTTGTTCCCTGTTACTCTAAAGCACCAATGCCTTTTTCTAGCAGTACAAAATTCATGCCAAAATACTTCCTTTGCTCCTAGTGGGGTTTCTAATAGAATGAGTCTTTCAGCACTCATTGCGCAGTTGCATTTGAGATTGCAAAATACAGAGACTTCTTGGATTATTTTGTAGCTATTTTTTGTTTTGTTTCAATTTACGAAATACAAGTCACTAAGCAGTGCTTTCAGCTGGGCGAATGAGAGAAGCTCTTTGACTGATACCTCAAAAACAGGCAACAAAAGTGTTACGAGAAGTCACAGCCCTTCTAAGAGCATGCAGTATTGCCATTTGGAGAGCACCTGTAATTTTTTGGAGCCTTTCTGCTTGTAGAACAAAATGTCTTCATGCCTTGCAGTGTTCTCTGATGCTGCAGAGGATGTGTACCTGCTCTGAACACAGGAAGCTGGTGTAGATACCTTTCTAGCCCAGTCATGACCAGGGTTGGGCTGGATGGCCATTGGCCACTCGCTCGCTCTYTACAGGAGCGTGGCACAAAGTGTCAAGGCATTAGCTGTAGGCTCAGCTCAGGTCCATCCYGACGGTGCGTGCCCCTGTGTTCTCATTTCTGGCACACCAACCTGGCAAGTAATGCTTATTCATTTACCAGGAGACATACAGGCATATGACAGGACTACGAATGTATGCATTTTTATGCCAAAGATGTCATTTCAAAACTATTCTTATTTAAAAACTATTCCTTTTTTCTTTTTTCTTTTTCTAAAYGACACTTCTCATTACTCCCATTATTTATGGGCAAACAAAGCTATGGCATGAGAAAGAAGGCCTAAGCTTTCAGAATGTAAACTAATTGCTCCATCTGGTTTTGGCAGATAGTCAACATGGCTCTCAGTTTCACAGGGTTTGAGCTGTCCTTGCTTAGAATGATGATTAAGAGAAGAATTTAAAATATTAATTTGTTTAAAGTGTAGAAAATGCTTGTTTAATGCTCTGTTGCCAGCTGGTACCTCTTGCCATCTGACTACACGGTACTTCATTTATTATAGATAATTGACAAGAGCAAGAGAGACCCCTCTGAAGAAATTGAGATCCTCCTGCGGTATGGGCAGCATCCGAACATCATTACTCTGAAGGATGTGAGTAGTCTTTGAGTTCTTCAGCACTGAACAATTCACATTTTAATATCAGTCTCACCTACTACTCCATATCTGGAAAAATTTCCATTCTAATTGCCRGTCAAAATTAATACCAGACAGACCCACTAACAGCGAAATCATAGGACTTTAACAACGTACTGAATAAAACTGGTTGTATAATCGCCAAATACTGTGTAAATAAAATTGAAGGGCCACAGTGCTAGAGAACAACAAATGTATTTGGTTTACCAGTAAGTTTGAGAAATGAGATCTCATCAGTGTGGTATTTCAGAGGAAACTGTTCAACACACACAGTGGTGCTGCTGGGCATGGGAGGTTCCTGCCCAGCCTGTGGGGTCTGTTTGATGGAGAAGAAGAGAACTAAGGCCACTGTGGCTTCCTTTGATGATGTTTTAATGCCAGGGAGCCTTTCCATTTCACTCGATCAGCCTCAGAAGACAAGAAGAGCATTTCTTTAATWCTTTATATGAAGGATAGGCTTCACTGAATCAGATTCAGTGTTTAAAGATCAAAAATCTTGTTCATATCAGTGGCTTCATCATTCAAACCCTAGAGAACTATATAAAAAAACTTCTAATCAGATGTCCTTGGGAAAGTCTCACCTGTCTCCTGGGTGTTGGAGAGTATCTTAAAATTTGCATTAAAAATGCTTTGTATTCATTCCAAAAGTGCTTAGCGCTGGTGACTGTAACATCGTCTATTACTTCAATCAAATAAAAGATTGTGACATGAAAATGGCCATCTTCCAATTTAGAAAAAAAAAATGTCTTTTGCCCCATGTTGTTGACACTGAAAGTAAAYACATTTTGCAGCTGATGTCAACAATATATTCACCAGAATTGCAAACATGGAGTGTATGATATCAYTGGAATTAAGTCTTGAGCAACAGGATAATGCAGTTCATTTAGCTGATCATGAGTCAAGGGGCAAATATTGATATTTAAAATTACAAATGTTACCTTGTGGAACTGGAAAGAGAGAACATTTCTGAGAAGGAGCAGATGTTTCAAGCCGTATGGAGTGCTGCTGCTTTAGCAGTTTGGACTACTCTGCTGATAGGACAGCATATCATGAAAACTGCATTTCTATGCAGACAAGCCAGCGAGTTGCTACAGACATGATAAAAAAAAAAAGTGACGATTAAGTCAGATTGTAAAGTTGCCTTTTCGGATGATAAGTTCAGTAAGCAGATTCCCGCCATGAGCTCACGCTTTCTTCCTGCATGTCGTGCTCAAGCAAGTCAGCAGGGCGACTAAGGAAGCCACCGTCACCGAGATGAGGCGTGCAGAGCGTGTGTTGATGCGGTTGTCCCTGCAGGTGTACGACGACGGCAAATACGTGTACCTGGTGATGGAGCTGATGCGAGGGGGCGAGCTGCTGGACCGCATCCTGCGGCAGAAGTGCTTCTCGGAGCGGGAGGCGAGCGCCGTGCTCTGCACCATCACCAGGACCGTGGACTACCTGCATTCCCAGGGCGTAAGCATTGCTTTCTCGCTTCCCTGGAGCAGCCTGCTCAGAATCTGGCCCCTGGGAAACGCAAAGAGCTGGGATTTTGCTTCGCTGAAATGGAAATAGGATTTTTCCTTAAAAAAAAAAATAAAAGAGAGAGAGAAAGAAATATATCTTTAATTCTTTTCCATGTATATAATTACATTTAGTTCATGAAATACTGTCAAAGACTTTTTAGCTATTTCCCAACTCAATTGCAGTGTGTTTAAATGATACTTTTCCCCAAATTACTTTTTCAAGTCCATGTACCTTTTTGAGATACTATTTTTTTTTTTCTCACAATCATTATTCCATCCATTTATTAACAAAATTTGAGACAGAATATCTGAATTGGGAGACAGTGAATCAAATGCTCAGATTTCAAAACTAAGTATCAATTTGTGTGGATAATTGGAAGGCTTTTTGACATACTGTTAAAAGCAAATTTTTAACAGTTGAGCTTTCTACCTAAAACAATTTGAAGAACTCTTTTTCTACTTTTCAGTGACAGACAGTTTGGGTAACTAGTAAAATAGCTGCTGCTTTTTGACTTTCATGGTTAAAACGAGTTCATGTTGTGCTTGGGCTTGTACGTTTTTATGATAGCTTTTCGGTGTTGATGTGATCAATAAAGGCCATTTTCCCGCCACGTAAATGCAGTGCCTCTAGTAAAACACAGCAACTTGAAGCTGCAGAGCTACCCAAAGGGATTTTTTGAAGGGAAAAGATGAAAAATAATAATTTCTCCCTTCAGGTTTGAACAATTGTATGAACAGTCACATGACAAGAAGGCCTTTGTGACTGGACTTTCCCCCATCTCTTTAAGTGAAAAAGTAGGACTGACAAGTTCCAGGTGATACCTGGAGCACTTGGGCCAGCAGGTCCAATGTGCTGCCCCCACAGACAACTACATGGTCCTTGCCCCTTTTAAAAGGGTCGCAGAAAATCTGAAGAGGACACATTGTGTTTGTGCAGCAGTCCCCTCTGACAGGGGACTCAGAAAAGCAGCCCTCCATTGCAATGGCTAATACATCAGCCAGATGTATTAGTAGTTGCAGAACATGCTTTTTCTGACCCTAATAGATTTTAACCTTCTTTTTTTTAATTTATTTTTTTCACTTGCCTGAGCGTCCTAAGCAACCTTGCTTCAAAACATAAACAATTTAGGTGAGAGCTTTTGCTCTACCTCAAACAACAGACCAGAAACTTAGAGCTAGGCAGCCAACCCTGAGTGCTCTGTAACCTCCTCTCTTCACTTGCGCTCTCTTGTTCAGGTGGTGCATCGAGATTTGAAGCCAAGTAATATCCTCTACATGGATGAGTCAGGAAACCCGGATTCCATCAGGATCTGTGACTTCGGATTTGCCAAACAGCTGAGAGCAGAGAACGGGCTGCTCATGACTCCGTGTTACACGGCCAACTTTGTCGCCCCCGAGGTATGATTGCAGGCTGTGGCCAGTGAGCGTGTCCTAGAAAGCCATCTTCTGGATCTCTCCCTCTTTCTGTCCCTGCCTTCTAGAGAGAAGCAAGCACAAATCAGGCCACAAAGACTTTCACAGCATCTATTACAGATATTACAATATTACAGCATATGTTTGCTATTCCTGTCCATCTTTTCAGGCCACTTGTTTTCCTGACGCCAGAAGCCAGTGTCTGTCTGAGACTGACGTACACAATACTTTGGCATATTACCCTAGGATAAATGCCRTTTTTTAATGGAGCTGCTTAGGGAACTAAGAGTACCCACCCTCTTTAGGTCACTGTGTCACAGCAGAATAAGGCTTACAGGGGAAATCTTGCTATCAGGAATGAGGACCCAAAGAAAACTCCATGCATGAAATGCTCACTCCACTGAAGTCACTGGGAGCTCTACTSTGCACTTCACTGAGCTAAAGCAACATGTTTCCTCTTAAGCTTTGCTAGCACTGTCCTCCCTGTGACAGGGTATGAAGATACTATATTAAAGAAGGTTGTTTGGCACTTGAAACTCTCATCTGCCAGGCCTACCTGCCTGTCCTTACTCTCATTTTGGAAATAGTAGCTGAATTAGTTTGTGGTGTCAAATCTCTGACCTTTCTTTCTCTACCAGTTTCTTACATATTTATTCTGTGGAGCTGCTTATGCTCTGCTTAAATAGTGGATCAGAACTGAGCTACCTCTCCTTTTTTTTTTAATTTCTACTAAACTGCAATAGCTCATGGTTCACATGCCTCCCAAACCGCAGTAGCTGCCAGCTGCCCTGGCAGCACCTGTGTGAGACGGGCAAGTGCTGCTTTCCCGTTTCGACAAGTGATCAAGTGAGGCAGCCTAAGCAGCTTGCCCCAAGCAAGCGGAGAGCCTTGCTTGTCTGCTGCCTTCCAGGGAAGTACTAACAGGCTGATTTCCTGGAGAGATGTCTCTTTGTTGTAATGATGTGTGTTAACAATTTTGCATTGTGATGTAGATTAACAATTTGTACAGCTTTTCAATATACAGTTCTGCTTATGGTTCTTAAAACAATAGACAAAGCCTATCCACTACGATGAAGTATCACTTTCTTTCAGGTGTTATCATTCAGCAGTTTTTATTGCCCGCCACTCCCACCATCCAGTGTTCCTCTGTGTAGTATGTAACTTCAAAGTGAAAAATGGGATGAATTCTCTGTATATTATCGTTTTCTGATACCCAAAGATACAGATATCATAGGCCTCCAGTATCAGGAAGAGAATTTGTTGAATGGAGAGCACTGCTAGAGTCAGTATAAATTCAAAGAAGACTTTTTTTCAGTAAAAATCTTCTGCTGACAAATTAATTCATTTTGTTGTTTTATAGCTGTTCATTTGAGTTTTCATTCTAGAAATTGGAATGAGCTGTTTAAAAAATATCAAAATTAATAAAAATATTTTGTGGCATCATAGCAGTTCATTTTCTAGACCAAAAATTAGTCAAGCCTGTAAGAATTAAAATAGGCACATTTTCTCCAAGATACAGTGTATCTAAAACAGATATATATATATATATATATATATATTTCATGAGAGGCTATTTTGTATAGCTCCTATAATCACAAATTTTGCCAGGTTGAATTCTAGGGATTTGAACTGAAAACAGAAATCACACACCCAGATGTTTGCAATGAGTAAGAGAGGTCCTGCTATGGATATGGAGTGTTGGAGATTACCTGAAACCTTGCCAGAACTGATGGAGAGCTTACATGAAGCCTGAAGAGCTTTTAGATTTTGCTTGTGACACAATGTGGCCCTCCAGCCTGGACTTGACTTCTGCCTTCTCTGTCTCAGCCCCACTTCACTCTCTGCAATATGGGGKTTTTTTTGCAGAAACCAAACGAGAAGATGGGAAGTCAGTTGAGCGGATGACACAGGAGGGCAGTGGCAGAGGAGTGATAACACGTTTGCACACGGAAATCTGCCTTTATTTTGGAAACATTTAATTTGGGGGTAAGAGGAGAGGACATGAGAAATGATGAAAACTGCCCAAGAGAAAGCTGCAGTCTGCCACCTAGTGCCAATGATGCTGTTTGCAGAGAGGGAATGGCAAGGTTCAGCCAGGAGGAAAAATAAAGGACGGTGTTTCCCTCCTAATGCTGCAAGGTCCTTTTGGTAAAGTAAGAAGCCCTTATTCTTCAGTTTTAATTGAAGTATCAGGAAGAAATACTGCATTGGCACTTGAAAGTGCCAAGATTTTTTTTTCTCTCTTCTACTCATTCATTTCCCTACTTGGGTCACAACTGCAAGCAGAACGTGGCGGAGAAAAATTTCTTTCCAGAACCTTGTTAATGCAATAGTACAAAATGCAGAGAGGTGGGAGAGTTTTGGATAAACATCTGAGCCCTCGTCAGAACTGGCTGAGCCCAGATGAAGACCAGCCCTTGTYGCTGAAAGCCCCGTCGTGTGGAGCACGGAGCCGGCTCGTAGCCGTGCATCAAATCCCACGGACTTCTCTAGCTCACCACAGAGCCCTTCCTTCATGGTATATTCCTCAGTTCCCTCTAGGGCAGTGCAACCCCACATATTTTGCAAAGCTCTATCACTGTCTGATTTGTTTTTAAGAGAAATGCTTGTTATTGTTTGATAGGATCTAGCCACTCAACCCCATGCACTCAACTTCCAGTGCTCGCTCCTGCCCGCTCAGTGTTCTGATTTAAGCACTTTTTTTAAGCATTTTTTTCTGAGTTGCATAAAGCTGCTAGACACCTTTTAAAATAGCAGYGATCTTACAGATTAAGCAAATGAATTTAGCAAATGGCAAAGCAAATTTTCTCAGAAAAGATCTATGTAACAGAGGGAGGATGAATGCAAGGACTTAAGAAACAGACACAAATAAATTGACATAGAGAATAAACGTAAAGTGGAAGAAAGAGAGGCAGAAGCAGGATTACCAGGAACATAAACAGGAGGAAATGCTGGCTTTTTGTACAGCTTTTTTTTTACAGGGTAACAAATGTTTGCTCAGCAGCATACCTGGCAGATGGTTGCTACTACTAATTATTTGTAAAATCTGTTGAGGCAACATCTTCTGATGTGCTTTGGTTTTGGTTTTGGGGTGGTTTTTTTTTTTTTTTTTTTTTTTTTTTTTTTTTTTTTTTTTTGCTTTTTTTCTGCTTCAAAATAGATGAACTTCAAAAAACTTCAAAACAGATGAAATCACTGCAGAGTAATAAGGCTTTGGGTCAGAAAAAGACCCATGGAATGTGTCCATTCCTCTGCAAAAACTCTCCTGATCAAGATAGAGGACAAGACCCTTCTGATGTGTCAGGACTGAAGTTAAATAAACAGAGCAGTTGTTCACTTTTCAAAGAAATTAAGATCTAGGGGTTGTCCATGACCTCTTATGAGCCAAGGAAAAGTAAATTTTTCCCCTAATCTCATCAGTTGCTGGCTCAGTTAGTGACTTCATTTTCACATGGACCTGCAGTACCTCAAATAGGCATTTCTTCTGGTACACATTAACATAAATGAAATCCAGATTATGTCCTTACTGCTCCAGCCAATATTGAGCAGATCTCTGGCAGATCCTGCTGAGCACCGGGAAGTTTGTTTTTCCCATAGGGAGAAGTATCACCTTCCCCACAGTATCTGTTAAGCCCGGTATAAATGTAACCACTTTTCTTAGTAAAATACACAGCAAGTCATTCAGTTTTCTTTTTAGTACATCTTCACTAGTCTGACATCAAATGTGAGTCAGCATCCATGTACCCTATCAGATCCAAATAAAAGCCTGCTTATCATTGTCAGCCAAGCCTGCATTTATTGCACCCATAGTGTTTTTAGTAGCCCCTGCTTTAGGAGATKATGTTTGAAAGTATTAAATAGCTTTTTTTAGTTTGAAGTATAGCTAATTAGCTATACTAGTTATACTAGTTTGAAATATAGCTAATTAGCTATATTTTAAAGGATGTATTTTTCAAAGATGAAGTAAGCAGAGGAGGTTAGTTCGCTTGTTGCTTTGGGTGCTCAGAGAGAGTCCAGGGCCCACCAGCAAACAGCATCAGAGGTCACAGTTAAGCTGGACTTGCATCCTGGCTAGCGAGCTCCCGTCCAGGTTTGACCTCACTCCCACACCATCGCCAAACACTTGGCTCCAAAACCAGCCATCTGTTCAGTGCAGACACAGGGGCGAGCTCTGAAAGTGTCAGCAGATCAGAACCACGGCTCGGTGCCTCTGTAAGCCCAGAAGGTGAAAATCCGTGACTGTGGCATCATTTATTTTTCGCTTGCTTTTCTTCACGTAGGTCCTTAAACGCCAAGGTTACGATGCAGCTTGTGACATCTGGAGCTTAGGAATCCTCCTGTACACCATGTTGGCCGGGTAAGTGAAGACGTTTTCCTGGGGCAGCAGCCCCCAGTGGCCACAGTTCCACACTGAGGCCACAGTTCCACACTGTGGCCCCAGTGGCCCCAGTGGCCACAGTTCCACACTGCTCGAGGCCAGAACGGAGTCAGAGAAACAGACACTGAACTGTCCGACCACCTTGGAGAAATGTCGCCAGTTGTGTGGGGCAACAAAATAGATGGCAAGATCTAGAGGTACACAAAGTTTTTCAAAAAGTACCTTTGATGTTTTACAAGTAGCTTAGGTGCTTAATAGCCTTTATCCTGTAAGTTTTCACTAAGGCTTAGATTCCTAAAAGGGTCGTTCGCTTAAGCAGTATAGAAGTTTTACACTAGGAGAATAACGTAGAAGCCACATAGTTCAAGTCCCAAAATGTTCATCTCCTCTGTAAGAGAAGATGTATCCATTTCTGTTACTACACGTATGTATTCTGTACAGTTTTGTTCTTCCTTTTCTTCTGTTCTTATTGAGGTTCATGAATACCTTTAATAGCTAAAAAATAAAAAAAAAAATCAAACAGTGTATWCAGATGGTATTTGAAGAATATGTTGCAGAGAGAGTAGAAAGTAAACAGACAGACCAAGAACAGCAACAGCAACAGGCAGTGGGAATTGGGGTGGGGAAGGAGTGGGGAGGACTACCAGGAAAAGATAAACCTTCTGGTGTGTTGGCTAACACGAAATATTGGCACAAAAAGGCTCAAAGAAAGAGAGACTGAAACAAGCAGAGAATGATAAGAATAAGATGCCGGGCTGAATGGGAAACACAGTGTGCATGCCCAGTCCTGAATGATGAAGTCCCTGGAAATGTTGGATTTCACTTATCTTGCTGGCAGCAGGGTAAGGTACCTGCACATTTATTATAACTATGTGCAGCTTGAAACTTTTCCATGACCTCTGGCAGCTCTTAAATCTACTTCATGATCACTGAGCCATGGGAAAAAAGCTTGGATTCTTTCCTAGATTTATAGAGAAAACAAACACTAAGATCCTRCCTTGCTGTTACTTACGTTCTTGCCTCACGTGCTGTAGAAAAAGTGCCAGGAGTTTCTRTCCCATCTGTTTTGTTCCTGAGTGCAAGTGTGTTCAGCATTAGCTGAAATACAGTGGGACTCTCTTGARCAGTCTCCCACTCTGTCAAGATTTCTGAAAACCTTGTTTCTGCCTGGCTAACACCATGGATTTGCACTGAGGTACAACTGGAATCAGTAAAATATAACCAAACGCATTGCCCCAAACCAGATCATTTGACTGATTGTAATTTGTGGGGTTTTTTTTTGCTTAAAAATGTGATTCTAAAGAAGAAACCCAAGTATACTAGAAATTGAAATACAAACTGTACAAGGAACTTAGTGGATATTAAATCTACCAATAGGTTCTGTTAACTTGTACCTCACTTTTTTCCTACTCTTAGAAGAAAAAATAAGAATAAAGCAAACAAGTGACAGGTGATTGYTCTTTAAGCACCRTTACTGCAYTTAGGGAATACCAAGGATAAGAAGSATATCCCTGTATCCTTCCTAGAGAATGGGAGGGCGGTTGGCRTGGTGAGCRGTGAGATCTCAAGCTCAATGTCAGTCTCAAGAGTACTAATGCTTTGCTTAGGACACGGTGCAGTGCTTTAGGCAGCAGGATACCTAATCCAAGCTAACAACAACCTCGTGGCACAAGAAGACAGCRTCTGTCATGTGAACTGACCATTGCCCACACCCTGTGCCTTATTCCCTGCGACCTCCAGGAGCAGGTGGGGACAGACTGTGATGTTTTAGGTAGCACTTAGCTCTCTGCACATCCCTGTTGACAGATGCTCTTTTCTGCTCTCATTTTGGGATAACAGAAAGGAGGAAAAAAAAAAAAAAAGTTTGGAGCTTTCTTCTCCTGTGCATAAAATTTTAATACAAGGAATCATTGCACTCTAGTTTGAATGAAAATGGAACTGCCATTTCCATGGTCTGTTCTAAAATGAAATTCCTGTTGTTATCTGTTGTAGTTAACATTAGATGCTAGAAACGATAGACTTGCAAATTACCGTATTTTTGTTTTTTGTTATTTTTTAATAGTTTCACTCCTTTTGCAAATGGACCAGATGACACYCCAGAGGAGATTCTTGCCAGGATTGGCAGTGGCAAATACGCACTTACAGGGGGAAACTGGGATTCAGTATCTGATACTGCAAAGGTCAGCAGGCGTTTTGATACTTTYCTTGTTCTCTTAAATGGATTGGCAATCTGGTACACTGAAGTACCAAATTATTTCTGAGTGCCTTCTGAAATAAGTTGCTTGTTTATGTTTAAATTGCCCTGCATGAAATATTCTTATTCGTTAAATTAAGGCATAATATAGCATYATCAATTAGGAATATTTTTAATATTAAAATAGTGCAGAACTTTTTGATTGAACTCAACTTTTAAAATAAGCGTAGGTTAATCAGTGCTTTAAACTCATGATCTGTTTTGAATCATGTTTTTCACAATGAAAAGATTGACCTCAAGGTTAATCACAAGCAGGAAATTCCTAAGCCAGTTCTTTTTGCTCATGTGCTCTCCCTAGCCCATAGGGCTGGATGCCCATCAGGAACTCCAGGAGCAGGGATTCGGTGGGAGCTGAGTCTGTGGGGCCTCAACCTGTGCACTAGTCTGTGAGATAGACAGATGGTCAGGACTGTCTTCCTGGGATGGGCGAATTTGCAGTTGTCTGGTATTAATCAGAAACTTTGACAGGTTTTATACATCCCCACAAGAGATTTCAGTATAAATAACTGGTAGTTTCCTATGGAAGAACACTGACATATTCCATCACAAAACATGAGGGAGATGCAGTAACTTAATCGTCTTGCTACCAACACGTATGAGCCTTGTTATCAGACAGACAGATTTTTATCAAATGACCAGTTTTGAAATTAAGATGTTCAAATATGGTAGAACTGATCTTACTGATTTTAGCCACCTGTATTTTAGATTTCTGTTTTAAGCTTGTCTTTCGAGAATGCTTTGCAGCCAATGAGATGGCTCAAATTGGCATCCTCTTTAGCTAGATTTATTCAGCCCTATGAAGTCACCAGTAATTGTTGACACTCACTCAGTAGGCTGAATATTATTCCAGATTATCTTCTAACTGGATTGTCTGTTGAGAATTGAACATGACAGTTGAAAATTTTGAAAATCAAACTTCAAACTTAAAAATTATAAAACGTATATAAAAGCATCCCCTTCTGTATTGATAGGCTGGTGATGGCACTGCCATGGGGAAGATCTTAGTAAAACCTAAATTGTTATTAATTATTTTTTCCCTTTTACTGTTTTCTTCCTTTTAAACCCAGGATATTGTGTCTAAGATGCTTCATGTAGACCCTCATCAGCGCCTCACAGCAGTTCAAGTATTAAGACATCCATGGATAGTGAACAGGGAGTATCTGTCTCAAAATCAGCTCAGCAGACAGGATGTCCACCTGGTGAAGGTATATCCAACACTCCTGAATCTTCTTTTCTTGTGAGCTGTGATTTGTGCAAATAACCTAGAAAGAGAGAGAGGGCTTGTGAATATTATTTGCCACAGAGGTCAGATTTAACAGGCCAGTGTATTAACAGAAAAGCTTTCTGACCGATCATCTACTGARCTTCCAGCTGTTTACTACAGTACTAAACTAGTGGGACTCTGTGCATGCAGCACTGCCTACCACTGTGAATCAGAGACACTCAGCTGTTGGCCAGTCTCTACATCATTGTCATTTCATGAACATTTTCCATTCATCCAGGGGGTTGAATAGGAAAAGGCAGGGGAAAAGGCATCAAAAGAACCGACCTTTAGCGCAGCATTTTCTCTTCTTTATTTTACAGGGTGCAATGGCAGCCACTTACTTTGCTTTAAATCGGACACCTCAGGCACCAAGGCTGGAGCCTGTATTGTCCTCCAATTTGGCGCAGCGGAGGGGCATGAAAAGACTTACCTCAACCAGGTTGTAGCAGTACCCCSAAATGCCTCTCTGAAAACCCACAGCTTATTATTTGAGAAGTCCATCTTCACTCGGTTAGTAGAACTTTCATGGACAGCTTGCACATGAAGTCACCAGAAGGAGCAGAAGCCCACCATAAGGCAAGGTTCTCCTTTGCTCTGTCATTTCTTTTACATTCCAGACAGGATCCTAAGTTCAACAGGCTCTCAAAGATGTGCCAATTTTGCCAGTAGCTCTATTTCCTTACTGAGAGAAAGCCAAATAAAGTAGAGGCATTCCATCCTTTCCACCCATGGAAATACTATTTTGGAGTCCTTAAGATGTTCCTGAGAACATAATATTCATTTTGTTTCTGAAGAAAAGCACTTTCTGCTCTGAAGAATGCAGTTGGGTTTGAATACTCAGCTGCTGCAGTGGACTGTATGAAGAAATGGCTCATGCCAGTCACCAGTAAACATCTGCTCATCTGCTGTAAATGGAGCTCCCCCCAGCAAGAGCGAAGGCTGCGAAGACACATATATACCTTACACCTTACTTGAAACACGTGCTATCCAACATGAAGATGGAAGAGTTATCAGTGGAGAAAMCCCCTTCTGATTCCAACAAGTATTTTGCACTTTGCAGCTGCCCCCTGCGAAAGAGAGTCAGCGGTGTCCTGGGAGCGTGTGCCACGAGCCCTGATTTACACAGAACTTGGGCCTTTCAAGAGCAGAAAATCTCTGAGGAACATGGTCCTCTGAGGAGATTACTGGAACTTAGGAGGCTGTGGGAAAGCATCTGCTCAAAGCAGTGTGAGTAGGAGCCTGTGGTTTGGGGAGGAGACATATCTGGTCTCCGCCACATCCTGCTAGCACAAGGAGGCCTAGGAAAACTAGACGAGAGAGCTGGGAAGCCAAAAAGCCAAGGAGACTCTTGGGTGAGTCTCAGGACAGAGACAGTCTCAGGACGCTGGGATTCCCTCTGAAGGTGTCAGAAGGTCCTTCTTCCTTCTTGTGTGGGTGATGCCCTGGGCTGGGAATGAGCACGGCCGTGCCCGTGGAGCCGCTGCGGCCRCCCCACATCCGCGCCCGCCGCCCTGAAGGAACCGCGGCCCCGGCGGGTCTTCATTCGCTGTCCTTCCTTCCCTGGCTGCCCACCTGAATCCCGGAGTCCCGGAACACTCCGCAGCGCTTCCTGGCTCCTCCGCCCTAGCGGCGCCCGATGGCCTGTGCTGTGTGAGTGCAACGAGCACCCACTGCCCAGGAGCCCACCCGACTGCGCRACAAGCTCGAATGCTGCTGACTTAGGAGAAGAAACAGGAGGCACCATGCTTACATACACACATATGCATACATATATGTGTGTGTGTGACAGAAATTCTGTACCCCAATATCTGTATTTTTCAGGTATAGGGAAAGAAAACTTTATTGAAAAAAGTCTTAGGAAAATGGACCTTTTCTCATTCTGATTTCAAAGAAACCGGGCAAGGTTTGTGATGCTGGATGATTTTTTTATTCTTTTTTGTAACCATCTTGGCTTATGGTGGTCACGAACTGATCTGGATTCTTTTTAGTGTTTTTGTTAATTTTCTTTTCCAAGTGAGTTTTGTCACCTCAAATGCTTTGTGGGAGCAGCTAATGTGCTGCTAGTGTCTTTTTCTGTTGTGAAAGGAACAGAGAAACACGTGAACATGGAACATCATGTGCTTGGAGATTTTGATTTTTCTTGCTGGGCAAGCTTGTGCATCTGGGTG
Organism: Nothoprocta perdicaria; assembly: GCF_003342845.1. Classification (NCBI taxonomy): domain Eukaryota; kingdom Metazoa; phylum Chordata; class Aves; order Tinamiformes; family Tinamidae; genus Nothoprocta; species Nothoprocta perdicaria. Next base: position 975,288 of record NW_020455621.1, read on the forward strand.
TTGAACTGGACTCTCCAGATCATTGCCTCAGAGTGTCCRAGAGAGCAAGGAGTTGGCATTTGCTACATAGCAATGTGCTTTCTAAAACTACCTTACGTTTTCTTGTCGATCTTTATGCTTGTTTGCATTAGTCTATTTTTAAATTTAAATTTATTCTTAATAATTTAAACCAATATTTAATGTTCAGGTTTATGTGCTGTGCACACGGGGACGCTGCGAAGCAGCTCTCCTTGAAGCCTTTCTCCTTTTTTAGGATAAACAATGCTGTGGAAATTCASACAATGAATAAATTGGCTAGAATCCATGTGTGCAGACATGCACAGGTGTTTGTCCGTGTCTCTGTGCACAGCAGCCCTTATTCTTTGCTCCGGCTAAGCTGTGCTCAGGATCAGCTTTTTGCTGCCTTTACACTTCCCCTCTTGGTAGAGTTTAATGGAAGTCTTGCATCTTTCTGCTGTCCACACACACTGAGAGGCCAGTGCAGGTCTCTCTCTCTGGATTTCTGTCTTGGAGCAAAGCAAGATGGGCACAAAGATGCTAAGGTGAATCTGGATTTTTGGACGTCCCAGTGTATTTGTGATATTTAAAAAAGAAAATGTATTTTTAATGACCAGTGTAATTGTACTGTATATGGACAGAAAGAGTGTTGTAAATAAGATGTACAGCTTTTATCTCTCCCTAAGACTTCYCAGTCATCTTTCTTTGCTTAAGTTTGCTTTCTGTTCATAACCAATGGGAACAGCAGGTCTATCAAAGCTAGATCCCTCTTAACATACTCAGTCTTCATTTTCTGATCATTTTTTAAAATCCGTAGTGATGTCCTAGGCCAGGCTTACAGGACGTCACTGCTCCAGGAGTGTCAGGAGTTCCATGTTGGAATCCATTCCTAAGTTCACCCTTCCAAACCCGCCAGCTATTGGCCATCCAAAGACTGGGCCAGCTGCAGTTGTTGCCTGTACGAGCCCAATGTTTTATGCTCATTAATTGCTTTACTTTATAAACAACATACAAACGGGACACGGTGGGTTTTGCTTATCAGGAGTTTCCTGCCAGAGGTTTGCACGTGTGTGTGTGTGTGTGTGTGTGTGCGGGGGTGTGTGTGTGTGTGTGTGTGTGTGTGTGTGTGTGTGTGTGTCTGTGTGTTGATGTGTGTGTGTGTCTGTGTGTGTGTTGAGGTGTGTGCGGGTGTGCGGGTGTGTGTGTTGATGTGTGTGCGGGTGTGTGCGGGTGTGCGGGTGTGTGTGTGTGTTGAGGGGTGTGCGGGTGTTTGGGCGTCAGCCGGCGCCGATGGGGGCACAGGGGCCGCCCCGGCTCCTCCCCGCCCGGGACCGCCACGGCCTCGGCCCCGAGGAGCCCGGCGAGGCCCTCGGACCCGTTTCGGTCACCGTGAGCCCAGTTAAACCCTTCCCACAGCCGCTCTTGCGGCTCCAGCGCCCCTGGATGCAGCACATCCAAGGGAAGGCGGCTGCTGGCCGCGGGGCAGGAATCAGCACTGGCCCGCGTGGGGCAGTTCCCCCAGCACGGCGGGGCACGGAAGGTGCACGGCCCCGGCCCGGGTGCCAGCACGGCTGCTTTGGCCCCAGCGCCTCCTTCCTGGGCTCCTTGCCGAGGTGGCGGAGCGCAACCCCTTCACTGAAGGGGAAAAACAACAAAGAAAAAGGCTTAGGCGCTCTATTTGAGTAAATATTTTTAACCTTTAGGGGATTTTACTAGGTGTTATATACTAACCCGTGTAAGCCCCAAAATCACTTTGAATTAGGAAATTCCACCTCGCTGGCCGTTAGCCCACAGGGCGGCCGAGCGCCCGGCGCCACTGAAACCCCAACAGGGCAGCCCGGTTCCTGCGGCGCGCGGAGCCGGGAGGGCCCGTGGCACACGGCGGCGCCGGGAGCGCCCGGGGCTCCCATTGGGAAGGCCCATGGCACACAGCAGCAGCGCCGTGGCCGGGAGCGCCCAGGGCTCCCATCGGGAACGGCCATGGCACACGGCGGTGCTGGGAGCGCCCAGGACTCCCATCGGGAACGGCCATGGCACACGGCGGTGCCGGGAGCGCCCAGGACTCCCATCGGGAAGGCCCATGGCACACGGCAGCGGCGCCGCGGCCGGAGCGCCAGGGCGGAGCAGCCGCCCGTGCCCCACATGGGGCAGCGCCTGCCCCATGGGCGCCCCCCGGCCCTGCTGGCCCCATGGAGCCGCGGCCCTCGCGCTGCCCAGGCGCGTGGAGGCCGCCCCGGCCCCGGGGGTTGGCAGGGCCTGGCGGCCGCCGCTCCCTTTCCTAAAGCGGGATTTAAGGGCAGCAAGAGGTGGTAAGGCCTCCAGGAGGAAAGCAATAGATGCTAATGTGCTTYTCCAGCATGGATGGATGTCCCGGGSTGCTGGGAACAAGGCGGGCACAGGGAGCTGCCAAAGCGGCCGGTGTGCCTGGACCTCGTGTCCCTGGGCTTCGCCTAGGCCGGGCTGGTGTAAGAGAGGCCCCAAGCTGATGTGAGAGCTGGGGCTCCATTCAGACAGGCTTACGCTTGAGCTTGGAAGGCAGCGAGTCCGCTGGCTTAGAGGGCGGATCAGACTCTTGCAATTCATTAGCGTGGAAACATTTTAGGGACGGGCCATGCCGCTTGTGTCTGCGTCACCCAGTGCTCTCTCAACAACTTGCACCAGGCTCTGGTGCGTCTGCGTAGACGGACCGGAGTCTGGTGTGGCCGCTGCGGTGCATCTATGCTATGAATTGCGTCAGGGCTTGGGTCGCCACGCCAGCCCCCAGTGTTAGTGCTACCGAGGTTTCTTAGGCCTGTGATACACAGCCAGGGCGAGCCGGCTCGTGCTAGTGCTGATGCTGGACAGGGCAGACATTTTCTCTCGACTTCAGCAGCCCGTTTGTGCCCTGGCGCCTCCCTTACCCGTCCCGGGGCGACCTCGAGGCTCGTGCCCCACACGTGTCTGTGGGTCACGGAAGGCAGCACTGCCCTTCTCGGCAGCAGCGCGCGCGTAAGCGCTCCTGTGGCTGCAGTTTGCGCTTCTCTGCTCCCCTCTGCCGCTGCGGGTGTAGCTGGGAGCCAGGGCAAGGCCTGGCTTCGTTTTTGTACCGAAGCAGCTTGCAGGCGCCGGGTTTTGCAGACACACGAGGAGGGCAAGTCCAGGTTTCTGAGAATCTGCTGCGAGCTCACGAGAACTCCCAGGAACCTGAAGCTGCAGGGTTGCAGATGCCGAGGAGAAGTAATGGTGATTGGGCCTAGCTTTGCCACCACTGAGTTTATAAGGAAGATAGGAAAAACCCTGGGTTTGTTTTACAGAGAAAAAAACCTTGTTTGTGGAGTGCTACAACTTTCTAGCACCGTAGTAAGATGAAGACAGGCAAATCAAAGAAGAWAATGCACATTATCATAGCAGGAAAKCAGATAGCTTTCACAGGGAGATTATTTTCATCCAGGCTATTAAAACTATGTTTTAAGGTGTGTGCCAAAGCAAAGAGTGGGAAGCCAAGTTCTCTTGCTGAACATCTGCAGAGGGCACCTTGAAATGGGAGCCAAGTGAGCTCCAGGGTCACATGCCTGTGTCCTGGAAGACAGAGGAGCAGCAAAACGGGGCAGATCAGCTCAGATACTCCTCAGATTTAAAGAAGAGTAGAAAAATCTTAGAATGATTTTAGTGAGGTGCTTTTCCTTTGGAAGTATGCATGGAAATCCTGCTCGGGCGCTGTCCTCTCTCCTGCTGGCTGCGTGCCAGTGCTGGTGTCGCCCCGGGGCCTTGCAGCTGCCCCACGTCGGTGCCCCAGTCGCCGTGGGCCYGGCCCCACGGGGCGCAGCCCAGCCACCCTGCTCCGTGGCGGCCCACAGCAGGCCCCGCAGCCATGGAAAATCCTCTCAAAAAAGGTACCCAAAAAAGGTAATTTGTAATTTGACTGTTTAAACTCAGAAAATACAGTGAAGTTAAAACCAAGGTTCTCACTGTGTGCATAACTAAAATGCCCGATGTTTATGTGGGTAGAAGCTTATACCAGACAAAAATTTGTTATACAGCAAATAAAAAGTCACATTTGTTCTTGAAGCCAAACATGAGCAGCCAGGGAAATGCAGTCAGGAGTTGTGTGCGCCCACACCTGGCATTTCCACGTGCAGGTGAATGAGAGCACGTGCGGGTCGGCTGGGCAAGCAGGCATCCCACCGCGCACGGAACCACGGGCTTGCACATGTGAAGACGATAGTTTAAATTTGAGAGTTTGGCCCTTTGTATCCGAYTGTACTGTGTAAACCGTGATGTTCTGTGTTGAGTCGTACCACTAATAAGTCTTGGATAYGTGTAGTTAAAGATCTAATTTATGGTCCAGGACCTAGTCATGATTTGCCGAGATGTTGTAGCGTGCGTGGCAAGTGAGAASACGTTTCCTTTTTGATAAAAGAGACGTTTGAAAGGAGAGGGTGATGACAGCATTTTCAAGTAAGGAAATGAAAAGCAGTCGCTAAAAGATCATTCCTGACTTGAGCCAAATCCTGCCTCCCCTGCTCTTGTGGGGTGCGTACCTTGCTGTGTAAGCAGCCCYGAGGAGATGAGGGGCACGGCTCAGAGCAGGGTCCTCTCTCCTCTAACAGCATCTGAGTCTGGCCATGAGGTGATGATATGTGCAGGAGATTTCCTTGAGTAGCATTTAATGAATTAGACACAATCTGAACCACGATCTAGCACTTTGTTTACAGGCTCCATATTCGTGTTTACAAGCAGTGATTTCTGAGGCTCATGCTTTTTACGTTTCCTGCATGAAATGTGCAGCCCGTGTACAGACATTTATTATGTTTACCAGCGTTTCTGAATAGACTTTTTTATAGTACATGGTTTTATGAAGTGTAATATTTTTATAGCAGAACGATGACCTTTGGACTTTCTATATTGTTACATACGACTTGTTTGCAACTAGGCTCCTTGCTCCCTCTCTTCCTGTGCACTGTAACCAGTGTCACCGCTGCCGCCGGCCTCAGCTGCTGGGCTGGCGCTGTGGGGAAGCTGTGCAGAGCACCCGAGGAGCTGCAGTGGGGCGGAGGGACATGGGGAGTGTGGGGCAGCCCGGCAGGAGGGACATGGGCGTGTGGGGCAGCCCATCAGGACGGCATGGGGAGCGTGGGGCAGCCTGGCAGGAAGGACGTGGGGAGTGTGGGGCAGCCCTGCAGGAGGACATGGGGAGTGTGGGGCTGTCCCAGGGTAGGGGTCACTGGACGGCCCCGTAGGAGCAGCCTCGGCGCTCCCCGCTGTCTGTACTCGGCCGCTCTGGCTTGGCATGCCCATCCTTTCTTTATAAAGAAATAAAAAAGAAAACAACAGGATCCTGCTTGTTTTGGCGTAATTCCTTCTCAGCTCCCAGGCAGTGGCCMGTGCTTGGGTGGCGTGGTGAAAGCACACGGTTAGCCTTGCAGGTTAGACCTGCACTAAAGGTGTTGCAGCTGGATACTCACACCTCGGATCTGGGAAGCTGCAAATAAGCCTTTAGCCCCTCATCTTTCCGTCACCTCGCCAGAAGCGTTTGGGATTTCACTGCCAGACAAATCAAAGCTTTCACGTTAGCTGGCTGCTGTGGATTTCCCTTCCTCCTTGGAGATCTCCTACGGCATGGCTCTTGYAAAGCATGTTGCCGGTGGGCAGGCAGCCTGTGTGCCTTTTTGTGCTCCCTGGGCTTGCTAGTGGCCAGGAAAGCAGATTCCCTCTCTCCTGCCCGGGGGGCTGGTGCTGCCTCCCCAGAGTCACTGCCCCCGGGGCTGTGCTGGGGTTGCTGCCCCCCGCCCGGCCACGTGCTGTGCTGCCGCCAGCCCCACAGGCATCGCTGTGGGGAGGAGCTCCCCCAGGGGCAGCGGGGGACGGCGGGTGGGAGAAAACTGCGCGTGGCTCGGGCCCCAGCCGGCGTTTCTCAGCAAAACGGGGCTCAGCCACCTTCCTCACGGGACTTCTGCTCTGACTGCAGCAGGTCTTGTGCCGCTGTTCTCCTGCCAGCTGCTCCTGGCCTCCTGCCCCGTGTCCTTCCTTTCCTCTCCCTGTCCCCAGCAGCAAGATCCCTCCTCATCCTTCAGTCCTCGTGGTCCCCCGTCACTCAGGCACGTTGTGTCCCTGCCCGTCCGTTCCCTGGCCGCGGGGTTTACCAGTCTCCTGAACTATTCCTTCCTTGTCTCGCCAAGCTTTCCTCCCAGCCAGCCATCCAACGCTTTTTATAATGCCACAGGCTCCTGCGCACTTGTCTTTATAGGCCTAGTTKTTGAAAACATGGAGCTTTTGTGGAAAACCCTAATGGCATACAAGAGCGTCAGACTAGGAAGACCAGGGGCAAAAAGAAGGCTGCTTTTCCCGCTTCACCTTCTCATTCCTGCTTTAACATGACCATGGCCAGCTATGAGCCAGCGTTTGGCACTCGTGGCTCTGAGAGGCATGGGAGGCAGCCCTGCGGCCGCCCAGGCCCGCGCGGGGGGCTGCGAGTCCTTCCCTCCAGCCCCACGGCCGGACTACGGGCACGGGGGCCCATCCCTGCCCGCAGCGGCGCTGGCGCTGCGCGCGGCGGAGCAGGAGCCTTCCCTTGCCGGGGGGCGGCAGGGCTCGGCAGACACGCGGGCCTGGCGGGGGAGGCCTCCGCCAGCCGCCGGCGCTGCCGTTACCCGCAGCCAGCCGGGGGTTCGGCTGAAGGGAGGAAACGCATCGGCTAACCAAAAAAGGGCCAAGAAAGAGAAAAAGGACAACCCCCCACCTGGTGATGGTGCTTTTCCGTCAGCATTGGCCTCCTGCGTGTGCCTGCCCCCCACCTCATGGCCTGCCCCACAGGCCCTCGCTGCCGTTTGCCGCACTCCGCGCTCCGCTCGCCCTGCGCCACGAGGACGCTCCTTGGCGCCCACGGAGCCTCCGAGGTGTCTCCRGACCGCGGCTTCCCCAAAGGCACCGGAGCTGCCCAGGCCGCGGGGCGCTGCTGGTGCTGACAGCAACACCTCATGTCTCACAAGCACAGGAGGCCAAGGCTTTGCATTAACGCTATGAAGAAGAATCGGAGACGAGGACTATGCTAAGCCCCGGTGTTCGAGTTAATCATGGATATTTGGCATCACATGGACCCCCAAAGCTGCCCTGCTCCCACTTTCTGGAGGCAAAGTGGAAGAGGAGGACTCGTGTGTGCTCAGGCACAGGGAGTGCAGAGCTGCTCACAGTCTGCTCCGTCTCCTGGCTGTTTAGTAAACACCCAAAGCCGGCCTGAGCTCCATTCCATTACTCCTTGAGGAAATCAGTTTATAAAAAGGCCGGTGATTCATAGTCCGCGGTGACGCTGTGCGGTGTTTTGGCTCCGCTTGCTCCTGCCTAATTAGTTCTTCCTGTGCTTCAGGTTCTGCAGGCACTGGCAAAAACAGCCCACATCTTCCCTGCTGCGGAGAGCGGGCTCACGTTCTAATGACAGCCTCTTTACTAAAACACGTTGGAAAAAAACGAGTCCATGATGGCCAGTGCATCTACCCAGGCCTCAATTGCCGKGTTACTGTCTGCTCTCTTCTCCCTGTTAGAAACTCCATTATAAGCAGTTCCTTGATTTACTCACCCATTGCAGCCTGGTTGCTTCTCCARCTGGGTAGTCAGTGTAAAGACTGAAGGGAAGACTTTATTTTAGCACCCAGCATGGGTAAATGGGTGGATTTCAAATACAAATCTCTACTGTTGTTGTCTGCAGTGATCCCAGCTTAGTGGGACACGATGGGAAGGCCATCGCCTAATGTCAGGAACCACGTCCCCCCGAGGTCGGAATCACTGTGTTRGACGTTGTCACGTTAAACACACAGMACTTCTAGAGGTCTGAATTGGTTTCACCGCTTGGAACTAAAATGGTCTGGCTTTTAGGAATGGCATCGGTTACAATGAAACCCTACACGTAAATAGAATCGGCCTGTGTTTCACTTCAAAAAAGTGACAAGAGTGATTTGTCAGATGTTAAATACTTTTGAAAGTGTGTGGTGGAGGTGAGGGTTTTTTTGTTTGTTTTGGGTTTTTGTGCTCTTTGGACCTCTGTTCTCATTTCACCCCGTCTGCTGCCATCTGTTAAAGTCTGAACAGAGCTGCATGCCAGGGCCGTGCTCTTTGGATTSGCTCTGAAGACTAACATACATGACAGAAAATTCTACCAAGGACAGAAATGTACATTTAWAGGTAAGAATAAAGTGACATATACATCTGAGTTGTATATTTTGACCTGCACATACACACACAAAAAAACCCACATCTCCCAAACGAAAGGAGGAGTTTTCTGTGAAAGCCCGTGTCAGATACTAGATACCCACACAACCTGCACTGTCCCCTGTTCCACAACGTCTCCAAGTAGCCCAATATTCTTCCACTACTGCACGGTCCATTTGGAAAAATCCTGTGCTGGCATCTGAGCTAGGCTGGGTCATATTTTTGTTTGGCCTCCAACTCAGGTGCAGATCATGGGGGTTATAGCCCTGGTTATATTGGCTCAGGTCAGAAGTACCTCCTAAGACACACACCCAGCAGCTAAAACTTCAGCCTAAAACAGGCTGGATTGCTCCCTCCATCACAGAAGTGTTTTTCCAGATTATTATTATTTACATAAGATGCCTGGGAAAGATGCATTGCCATTAGCCACGTCCTATGCTTAAATCCCAGTGCTTCATTCTTCCTTCCCTGAATGTCATTAGTGAGTGCTTGACACTCTCAAAACCTGATCTGTCAGGACATGGCAAAACCTCGCTGATGTAACTGGCTTCTAAGGAAATTGGGAAGAAAAGATTAATGGAGTCTATGCCAAATGTAAGCAAATGTCAACCTAAAAAAAAGTCCCTCAGGCCTCAAGTGCCATTTTTAAAATGCACTGATTAGTATTATCCAATATATTTAAAGGAGTCATTTCATGCTGGGGCAGTGAAGTGAGGACGAAGTGAGAAGAGATCTTGTTTTTCTGCATTTCGAATAATGGACGAGCCATTAGTACTATCTGAGCAAAATTATAGCGTAACAGTGATGGAAAGCGTAATTACTTATGAAAGGAAGCAATTCTGATTAAAAGCCTGTCATCATCAGTGGTGAAAGTGTCAATCAGATTTTTTAAATGCGCATCAGGTTGAACACAGGGGAAACAGGAGCAGGGTGTGTTATTCTAAGCAAATGCCGAGGGAGGTTGAAAATAACAGGGAAAAATCATGGTTGATGGAGCCTGGAACAAATAAAAACTATTCAAAATCAGTAGATAATACAGTGAAAAAAAAGAGATAGTAAGATTATAGATAATAATGTAGAAGAGACTGATAAAATTATTGCTGTGTATTTTCAAGCAGGGTAATGTATCACATGAAGATAATTAAATCTTTTCCAGTCCATTAGTACCTAAAAAGGTATGAAAAGTGTTACAACACTAAAGACAGGTACATATAATGCTAATTAAGCTGCCTGCAGGAGATTGATTATGTTGCTTTTTCCTAAACCAAGGGCAATGGGGAATTCCACAAGCCGGGTGTTACCGTTGTGCCAAGGTACAAAACGAGTGAGCCAGATGTCCCTCATGCACAGGGGCCAAGCCTCCCCCATGCACTGAGTTATTCCAGTTATTCCAGTTTCCATCCCAGGCAAAACAACAGATAAGGGGTTCCACTGGCTGAGTGCTAAGGCTAGGAATATGGTTTTTAGGCAAAACCTGTTTGTCAAATGTGCTTCGTTTCCTGCGCCACTGCCGCAAGTTTGGCTGACAGCGGTAACTGCAGAGCTCTACTATATTTTAATTTGTTTGTTTGTTTTTCCAAATAACAAAGTGATGCTAACAGAACACATTAGGGGCTTTAAGAACTGGCTAACTGACACATCTAAAAAAGTACTTGTCGCAGAGGGAGCTGGCTACACTGCTGTTTCCTAATGAGATTCCAAGGAGATCGTCTCAGAGTGTGACACTAATCAAAATTTTTCACTGTCGGATTGTAGGTCACTGCTAACAAAATCTGCATAAGACACGAAAAAAAAAAGGCTGTAGGTTACACTGGTGAAATGAGGAAGTGTGTGCAGAGAATAAGCATATGCAGAGAATAAGTCAGTCTAAAAGAAAACGGGTTCAGAATTCAGGTTCTCGCAAATAGCAAGATAGGACCACAAAAGGGAAAAAAAAAAAAAAAAAACCAGACAAATGTTTGGCTGCAAAAGGAATGGGAAATAAGCCACTGCCGGTACCGGTGCGGCTGGTGCCTCCTTGCAGCAGCCATCAGAGCGAGGATGGGTTTCCTCCCCTCCCCTTTCTTGGTGCCTTTCAGTGGGACACAGGGGCGAGCGGATGACTTCAGCAGCCTGCAGTGACCTGAACATCAAGCAGGATGGGTGCCCTCTTTGGCCTTAACTGTGATGCCTGTAAATGTGCTCAGCATAGGAACCACCCTCCCGTGAGCAGTTAGGAATGAGTAATAATTTAGGTTTTCAAAAGATTCATGTCAATGGAAGAGCTCCAAAGATTATTTCTAGTATCATTTGGTCACAAACAGCTGGAATAATCAAGTTCTGCTGGTTAAAGCTATGCCTTACTGTGGGTCACACGGAGAGCCTTTGGGGTGTTTGGCCATGCAGAATATCCCTTCATGGATTCGTGGCAACATTTAACACATGTACGGTGCTAATTTAGAGCAGCCCACTTCACCCCATTTGTGCTGTGTGTTGAAACCTGCAGTAACACTGAGCAGGTCCTGTGCTCCTGACAAGGAAAACCAAAGCTTCTCAGCCTAAAACCAGCTCCAGAGGCGGCGCCGGGTTTCCGTGCAGGACGCCACCTCAAGGGCTCCGGTGGGGAAGGCCCCGCTAGGCCGTGGGGAGGCTCCATGGGGAGGCTCCATGGGGAGGCCGCTCCAGCCGCCCCGCTCGCTTCCACGCACGGCCGGAGGGGAGCACGGGCGTCTGTCTGTCCCCTCAGGACTGCGCGCAGTGCAGCTGGGCCGGTTTTATCCCAGAGCTTGTGTAGATCAAAACAAATCCCTGTTGATTCGTGCGAGGCCTTGTAGAAGCCTACCAGGACCTGGGGGTTATTTCCCTTTGATCCAGCAGCTTTGGCAGGACTTTGGCATGTTTACCCTCCCGTTATTCATCGTGGGCGCTCGCGGTTTGTTTTTCCACTGCAGTCAGTTGAAGTTTCCCCCCTTTTTTTTCGGTGGCCTGCTTCAGAAATAGGCCAAAGGTGGCGGCAGGGCCCCTCTCCGGGTGCCCGTTGGACCTTGGGCTTCCTCCCACGATCCCAGAGCTGCGATGAGCCCGGGAGCCATCTCAGGCCATGGAGGCAGAGCCTGAGCCCAGGCTGGGCAGGTTTAACCCCCCCGGCACATACGGCAGCCAAGCCAAAGCCAGCCTAGCGGGATGGTGCCTGCCCGGATCCAGCACGCTCAGCCACGCTTTCCTAAACCCAGCCTGAGCGCTTTTGGGCTTGGCTTTCCCCGCCTCGGGCGTCGTCTGTGTGCCCTGTGACTGGGAAGGGCTGGGAGCCGGGAGCGGGCAGGGCTGCGTGGAGCCCCTCGGCAGCGCGGCCTCCCGCCCCACGGCTGTGGGGAGCCACGGTGGGGGGCGCAGCACCGCGGGCGAGCGGCGACGGCCATCCCGCATGAAACCTGCCGGGAACCTGCGGTTCCATCGCGTTCCATGTGCCCACCTCAGGAGTGACCCAGGAGTCTTGGCGAGAGGATTATGTATCTGAAATGATCCTTTTAAAAATAATAATGATGATTAAGTAACACTGTGGCTCATCTGCAACCTCTTCAGCTTTGGCCATTGGTCAGAGCGCTGATTTTAAGCTCTTCCTTGAAACCTCTGGGAGATTTTTATCTCACAGCACACTCGGGGAATGTCACGGAAAGCCTGGGAGAAGGCCTGGCAGCTGCCTCCTCCTCCCTGTGAAAGGCAGGCGTTGCAGCGGGCAGTCTGCAAGGCAGCAACACAGGCTCCTTCTGCAAACCGTGCGCAGGTCACACCGACCGCGGGCATGCCACTCTGTGGGTTTGCTTTTATTAATAAAGAAAACAAAAGATGAATTAAGCAGCAGCTCAAACCGTCCTCCCAACCTTGCTTGGACTGTCCTTGTCGCTAGCGTTCACTGTGGCGCTCCCGCATTCCTTTCCCGCATCCCGCATTCCCTTCCCGCATCCCGCCTTCCCTTCCCACACAGCAGCAGGGCCCGGGGCAGGTTGTGGTTTTGTTTTCTGCTGCACTGGGGCACCGCACRCCTTTAAAAATGTCCCTTTTTAAGCAGCAATCCCTGTACACTTGTAGCCCAGCACCCGTATTTTCACCCGTGACTGGAAGCTTAAGTAACCAGTAAATAAAGTTGATAATCAGTTTTCCCCTGCGTAGTAAAAATGTATGAATTTTAAAAAGCCTGAGCCACATACATTTTATATTTAAAATCAGAATCTAACCGRTCCCCTCTGAAGCTTTATTAAATAAGAAACTGTCCCGGGGTGCGTTAGCAGGGAACACCCCTAAGGCCACCGGCACCGCTCGGTGCTGGCGGCTGCAGGAGCTCCCGGCCCTCCGGAGCCTCCCATCTCCCGCTGGGAGCAGCCCGYGCCGGAGCAGCCGGGCACACAGGAGCCCTCAGGAGTCGCTCCGTCACGAGCCGCAGCTGGAGAGGGCAGCGATTTTATTCACTTTTTTTCTCCTGACCTTGGAGCAGGGTTGAGGCCAGCAGCAGGGGCCGAGCTGCCCTGAGGACCGGGATGGGAGTGGGAGYAGCGGGATCCTGGGCTCCTCCTGCTGCGGATGCTGCTTCCTGCTCCCCTTCCTGCCRCCCAGCTTTCACCTGGCTGCACAACCAGCACTTTAGCTGATCGTATGCCGGGCTTTAGGGCTCTGCAACACGTGCTCTTTTCAAGGTCAATTGAGCTTTATTTTTCTTCTTGACCTTGTCCATTTTAATTCCTACATCACGGTGTTCCTTTGGCCATTTTTAAAAGGGAGTTTGTCTTTCTGCGGTGGTTTTATTATCATTACTTCACTAGTCGTTATGCACTTCCTTCAGTTTTCTTCAGACTAATATTAAAGCCGTGTTTCTGCGAGGATGCATCTACGCACACGCTGCAGACACGAGCACGTGTTTGAAAGAACTGACTGACCAGGCRCACAAGGCAGCCCCCAGCGCCCACCCGGAGGTGCCGGCTGCGCTTGGAGGTGCTGCCGAACGCGGCCCGTGGGGCCCGTGGGGCAGTGTGGGGCCCGTGGGGCACCGCTCCCGCGCTGGCATCCGGGCACAGGGAGCTGCAGTCAGGGAGCGCACGGGCGTCACCCCCCGTGTTCCCCTCGCTCGGCCCGTGGATAACCACGGCTGGATCACGTCCCCGGCAGCGCCCCGAGCCCGGCGCCACGGCCACGCACCCGCCGGGTTGTGCTCGGCACACGGCTCTGAGAGCAGGGCCCCGGGACGCAGGGGCCTGTCWCGGAGCCCGTCTCGGCCCCGCACACCCGCCCGGGCACATCCCCGGGTGTCCCTGCGTGTGCAGCGGGATGCACTGCGTGATCCCTGGAGGTCCCTTCCACCCTCCACCCTCCTGTGGTCCTGTGAGGTATTTCTGCACCTTTGGGGCTACCGCAGCAGGGAAATGGCAGCTCCTTGGGCCCCAGGGTCAGCTTCCCGCAGAACTGGCTCAGCTGCCGTTGGGCAGCATTCCAGAACACGGATTTTGGAAATACCCTTCCCTAGCAGGTGGGACAGGCGCTGCGCCTTCTCCCTGCAGGCGTCCTTCAGGGCTGCCGCGCAGTGCTGCGCAGCACCGACACCCTTTCCGCAGTCCGGTGATGCTTCTGAGACACTTTTCCAGCAGTTTTCCCGCCGGAGCTAGTGCGTYGCCCTGCGCCTCGCGCGCGTCCCACGGACACAACGCAGGGCTCCAGGGGCCGCAGCCCTTGGGAGCTGCGGTTCAGCTGCCCCGCTGAGCGCCGAGGCTCCTGCGGGCCGGGCCTGCAGGCTGCTCCAGGGACGAGCCCCGCGGTGTCCGTTCCTGACGGTGCCCCCGCTCCCAGCTCCAAAAATCCCGAGCTCCCTTATGTGTCTTGCAAAAAACCCCGGGGCTCCCTTTGAAAACAGCCACGGACGCAGCTACGGGGCCTCTGCTGTATCTCGCCTCCCGGGCCCGCGCCATTCGCTGGCTTCGYGTCTCCGCCCGTTTTGTGCATCCCGCTGTGCAGAAAACGGGATGCYGAGCGGGAGGCGCAGACGCCGCGGGGGCTCCGGCCGCTCTGCGCCTGCGCGCCCCCGCCCCCAGGGGCCGCTGGCGCCGGCGCTGCGGGGGCGGGGACACACACCGCGGGGGGCGGGATGCGCCCCTCACCAGCCAATGGGCAGCCACCAGCCGGCCCCTCGCAGCCAATAGTGTCCCGGTCCGCGGCCCGCCGCCCGCCGGGGCTGCACAGCGGCTCCCGAGGGGACCCCCGCGCCGCGCTTTGCGACAGCTCCCCTCCTYTCGCCCCGCTGCTTTGCGACGCCCCTCGCCCCGCCCGTGTCCCTCTCGCCTCGCTCGCGGCGCCCGGGGCGGGGGCGGCGGCGCGGCTCAGCCAATCGGCGCGCAGGGCGGCGCGCCGGCCGAGGGGGCGCGGCCAATGGGCGCGCAGAGCGCGGCGCTGACGGGGGTGGCGCGGCGCGGGCGCTGCCGTAAAGCGGGGCGCGGGCGGCCGCGCGGGGCCGGTGTCGGTGTCTCCCTCGCTCCCTCCCTCCCTCCGCGCGCGGCCGCCATGGCGGGCGCGCTGGCCCGCAAGGCCGCGGACTACGTGCGCAGCAAGGAGTTCAGGGACTACCTCATGAGGTGGGCGCGGCGGCGGCGGGAGCCGGGCCCGCGGCGGGAGCGGGAGCGGGCGCGGCGAGCGGAGCGCCGTGAAGGTCGCTGGGGGCAGCGGCGCCGGTAGCGAGGAGCCGCCGCGCCGGAGCGCCCCTGAAGCGGGGGCGCGGGAAAGGGAAAGGGAAAGGAAAGGGCGGCGTCTTGCGCTCCTCCTCTGCTTTTAAAATTAAAAAAAAATTTTTTTTTAGGCCGTTTGCATAAAACTTAAAACGAGGTGTTGCAAAACCCGCGTTCCTCAGGGCTCCTCCTTGATACGTAGCGGTTCCCTGAGAGATCCACCGTCCCGGGACTCCCGGCTGTGCGTGCCGGGGAAGGGCCGCTACGGATCAAGTCTCTGCGGAGCCGTAGAGCAAGCGCCCTTGAGCTGGCGAGTGTGCCCTTACTCAGGGCTTAGGGCAGCCAGAACGGGGTACCTGTCAGAAAACCTTCAGTTTGCGTTTCCTAAGCTGAAATCATGAAGGCAGCTGCAGCGGATCGGTGTTGCCCGTTCACGTGGGTACAGCTGGCGGCGCAGCACGAGCTGGCTTTTGAGCCTTGCTCCAAGAAACAGGATAAATTGCCTTTAGATCTGTCATTAGTAATTAAACCTTCAGCCAGTTTCAGACGGCCACTTGAGAGAAGCCAGCTGTGATCACGAGAGCCTGTGAGTGTGCCTCTGCTGTGACCGTCTCTTCACACCTCTCAAGTAAACTCAGTAGATGCTTGTGCAGTCTCTAGCGGGCTATTGCTGCTGCCTTTTGAACCAGCTCGTTAGCACGTGGAAGTGCAGCAGCTCCTCATGCTGTGGCCTTCAAGCTGCCTTTCCCCCTCCTGTGCCCAGCGTTACACAAGTGAGGGCTGTTGCCAAAATCCCATTATCCAAGTTGCTAATGGGAAACTGAGATGCCTTATGCTCTGCTGATGACACAAAGTGCCATTTCTTGGAAAAAAAAAAGCCCAGTTTTCATCCTACTTTGAGGGAGAGGATCTGTAGGCCACTATGGGCAAGCAGTCAGAGCTTTGCAGGGTAGAAACCCAAATTACTTGGGATTAGCCCCTAAATCAGGGGAGGCCAGGAGGCTTTATCTGCTGGAGTAATTCTGAAGTCTYTCTTCATGCTGACTACCCAGGAACAAAAATCTCGAGTTTCTGTTACTATAGGTAGTTTTGAAGTAGATCTATGGTTCATTTCTTTTAAAACATGAGTGTTTTTTTCTAACTTAAGCAGCCTAAAATTGTATCTGGAACTTGCATACTGGGCTGAACTTTAAAAGAATGAGCGTTGGGAGTACAGCGAGAATTGGCTGACCTTCAGTTGTCCTCATTAGTAAATCRTTAAACTGTTTGTGTACACAAGGATTTAAATGTTTTCCCCAGGTCCATGATAGAACTTAAAGGACATATTGCACCCTGTCAGGATGCTGTATGTTCCAAGAACTCCATAAGTTACTCTTTTTTTCCTGCAGAAGGCTAAAACTTTCTGGGACGGGGGAAACAAGTGGTAATATTTCATCTGCATTTCTGGAATGGTCTTTGGCCTCCCAGTATGTCCCTTGGCAATATGGGGAAGTACCTGTAAAACTTCCAGAAAAATATATCCATCCCAGGATAGCCTTGGGATGGTACAAGGTGTTGGTTATCTCTTGGCCCTTCTTGTAATGTGTAGACTCTTATCCAGAAAGTGTAATGAGTAAATAAATCAACAACTGTTCCTCGGTTTAGTAGACTTTAGTAAGTACAAAGTCTCTCTCTCCAGTGCCCTTTTTTTTTTTAATTGTTGTGATATTTGCCTTTCTGATCAGTGAGCAAGTGTGACAAATGTGACAAATAGCAGCCTGGTCTAGTTTTGTGGTCTTGCATACAGAGAGAGAATTTGATGTTTTGCTGGGACAGTGTATTTTARTTCAAGTCCAGTTCTGTACTTTGTGTGGCTTTTGGGGCTCATCTTTCCTGAAACCTTTATTTTTAAACTTGGTAGCCTTGTCTCTTAAACCAGAATGCCAACTTCCCCTCAAGCTCCTAATCCAGGTGGACTGCCTTCTGTTTCCAGARGCTACATAGTTGGCTAAAGCTGTTAGTTTCTTTGAGCTAATTTCTCATTTGTTCTTGTTGCTGCAGTGTGCTGAGGAGGAGCATTGTCAAGGGCCTGCRTGTCCATCTTAGAAAATAACCAATTTGGGATGGCAGTGCCATTTCAGGCACAAGACACGAGCACTTTCAGTGATCTCCTCATTACTGGATATAGTGTGTTGGAAATAGCTGGAAGTTGCTGCCTCTGGAAGTGTATGTAACCTTGATGTGTCCTGTTCTGACTATCAGAGCTATTCCCAGCTCACGTGAATACGAGGACAGTTGGAAGAGCCTGGCAGCCCCGTCGGCTCACAGCTCTGTGGGGCAGCAAAGCAGCCGCACTCGCGCTCATTCTATTTTTAAGCTTTTGCTTGGGTGARAACAGCTTCCATTTTTAACAGGGAGATCAGCTTCTGTTGGCCAAAACGCCTTGTGCCGAGAGGCGCGTTGAACTCGCTTGGCTAAGGCAGTGTGACAAGCCAGGTGACAGCAGTCCTGCCAACTTCTATTAATCATTGCTGCAGTTCAGGGAATGAGCAAACAAAAAACCCCAGGGTCTTAAGGAGCAAAGGCAGAAGTCGGTTGGAGTGTACCGATGTCTTTGTTGGAGAGAGAATGTTGGGAAGCTCTGAGCGCTTTTAAAGAAGTAGTGGCAAATGATCTTAAATACATGCTGTATTTAAGCTAGCACTTAGGCATAGATAACTAAATAACATCTGTAATAAGTGGTCATATAGATATTAACCACATATATCTGGAGTGTGGCTGTATGTTAGRCCTTGGAAAATGTTTATTAGGCTGTTTTGAGCAAAGCTGGGGCTGGACAGTGCTTRGTGATGGTGAGATTCCCTGGCAAAATTCCTCTTGATCTACTTAGGCAGGTGTGCAAAGAACACGCGGTGGCTTCTCGAGAGCCCTCACAGAGAAATCCTAGTTATTTAGCTCCCCTGGTCAAACCTCAGAGGTTCTGACTTCCTCCTAAACTAGTTCAGGGGCAGGGGCTCTGCTGCTTTGATCTCRGCTGCTTTGGGAAGCCCTTGGGGAGGAAGGGCTCCCACTTACCACAGTGGGATTTTATTTTGCCTGGACAACAAACACTCCTTGCGGCGACGGCTCTTGAAGGAAGCGGGTTGTTAATGCTGCAGTTAATCAAGGTTGAGGCTGTGGYACCTTGGACTTCTGCCTTCATTTTGCACTCAGCTTTTCCTACATGGCTTATAGAGGAAACTAATTCTTGTCTCTTTTTTTCTTCCATGTTCTTTCCGAACGGTAACCAATGGTGGCCTCCTCGCACAGTACGGTAAGAAGGGGGAAGGGGCTTCCTAGTGCACTTTATACTTAAGTAATTGGCAGGCTTGTTGCCCCAGCTCTGTTGGGGACTTGACTCAACCTGCAGAGCCATGTGGCTGYCCTCCAGGAAGGATATATTGGTAAAATGTAAATGAAAGTCTGAGGCCAGGTTGCCTAACACTAGCACATATAGAATGACTCCTAAAGATTCACTTAAAAATTAGAGGAGCTTYCCTTATTGCACCCTTGGCAAAGGAGGTCAGATGAATCTGGAACTGTTCTTGTGCACAGCAAGCGTGTTGGGAACCTGCCTGAACTTTCTGGCTTGTTTTTGACAGTCTTTGCTTTGGACAATAAACAACCTCATGTTGTAACTCTCGCTGCAGACGTTTGTCTTCTAACCCTTCTTTTTGTTCCTGAAACTGGAGGTTGGTCTTTTCTGCCTATCACAGTGTGGATCAGTGTTTATGGAAGACTCTTCTACYGCTCTCTGTAAACCAAAGAAACTGCCTAGGTGCAATTTAGCCCACGAGTGCACAAGCTTAAAAGGATTGCCTGGCTTGGAGCACTTAACTAGACAGCCAGGTCAAACTAGACAGCTGCAAACTTAGCTCCTGGGTCAGCAGGGGAAAGCTGCTGTTGGGCTGCACAYGGTGCTGTGAGTTGAAGATCATCATTTCTTGTAACTTGGAGTACCCTGTTTTATACTGTGTGTATTTATTCTAAAGGCAGTTGAATAAATATAAATACCAAGTATGTTGCTGATCCTTGCTCTATTCTTTCGAATTACTTAGATATTTGCATTAAAGTGCATGAAAGCCTCCAGAATAGCAGCCTCCTGTGTGTGTTCTCTTGCTGTGAATGTATTTGTTCAGTGTTTGTTCAGGAAATATTTTGTATAGGGATGGTGTTACAGCCACATTCCTGTAAATTCTCTAAACACAGTGTAAGGTATAGCTGGAAAGAGTTGTATCACTCCGTGGCATTTATGCCATCTCGAGGCTGCTGGAGAGCTTTAAACATTCCTGGTGTTGAGTTACAGTTTGGCTTTGCTACACTCCTGTTGATAGGAGAAAAACTKTTTACTGCATGTTCTTCCAGTACCTACTGCTGCTGTGAACCTGAGTTTGGACTAGTGCACATTACACAAATGCCACTCTGCATCTTGCATAATACTGCATTAAGGTTAAGCCAACAAAACAGCGCGTGCGAAATAACCTCTGTTTTTCCCCAATTTTGTACTGGTTCACTTGCTGTTTCACAGCCCAAATCTGCAGGGAGAAAGTACAACTTTTCATCTAACTCTTGTTAGTGTTGCAAGCTGCCATCCAGCCGAGCAGAGGGTGGCTGGCTGGCATTCAAACTGTAAGGAGCTTATGTCCGCTGAGAATTCCAAAGCACTGGGATATCTGCAGTATTATGAGTGGGGAAAGARACTGAAGAATCTGGTATCTGCAGAGCTTTGTATCTTGCAAAGTGCCTATCTTATCTGTCTCAAGTCACTTTTACACATCCTCAGTTTGCCATTAGGAAAAGAAGCTGCTGGAAGTGGTAATACTTTTTTTTCCTGCAGAAAAATAGTCGAGACTGGCCTTATAACCCTAYTTGTCACCCTTTGTGGTCTCAGCCAGTGCACATTTGTCAGTTTTGACTGATTTCAGACTTGTTCTTTCYGCTTCCCGGCTCAGTTTTCTGCATGTGCACAGTGGTAGCCTGCTCCTGCCCTGCGCTGCCATGCACTTAATCRCTGAGCCCGAGGCAGCCACCGCATTGTCCCGACAGTTGCAGAAGGAAGACATATCCAACAGCTTGGTTTGCTGGGATATCCCCAGGATTTCAAAGAGCTGGTGTGGCCACTTGGACAATGATTGCTGAGGGCTTTCTGCTCCTCAGCATAACATGGCATTTTGAGTGGTTCGTTTCACGTGCTCCTTGTTTCTGTCAGATTTAGAGAAATGTTGTATGAAAGAGAAAGGCTCAGTTTTTTTCACAGGAGTGAGCTGTAAACCTGGGGTCATGCTGAGGAGAGCGATGAGACTCCTGATCAATGGCTAAAGTAGAGTTGCTCAGAATTGCATTTCATTTAGTAGCCTTACAGAATGGGTAGTCCCTCTTCAGTTTGCAAGATGTTTGGGAATAGGTTCCACCTGCTTCCTTCATGGAGACTAGATCCTGGCTAAAGAAGGGGCTCATTTCTGCTTTGTTTCAAAAGCTGTCTGTGCCTTAACTTGGAATTGCACCCTGAGCTCCTGCAGTTCTGTGTAGCTAGGGAACACAAAGGTAGATATTTAGCCTATAAAAACACTGAAGAAGCTTTGCGTTTATGTGCAACTCTCCCTTTTTTCTTCTCTTTTCTTTACAGCACTTCTGGGGGCCAGTGGCGAACTGGGGTCTTCCTATTGCTGCTTTTAATGATATGAAGAAATCTCCAGAAATCATTAGCGGCCGAATGACATTTGGTAAGAGCAGAGAGACTTCTTGTCAGCAACCTGGCTGCCAAACACATTCCCCACTTGGAGCAGTGATGTATTTTTAACTACTTGTGATCAAAGACCACAGCGTGATGCTTTTTGTTCATAAGACTTCAGAGATCACCCAAAGACAGAGGGGGTGGGAGACTCTTTCAAAGAGAATTCAGCAGCGTTCTAGTAACTTCTGTGTGTGAGGCTAGAAAAAGCCTCCATGGTGATCAAAACTGCCAATACTTTATAGTTGTTCTGGTATCTTAATGCTACTGTATGCACTAGATCACAATGAATCTCTTCTCCCAGCTGTGTTTGTATCAAGGTCACGGTGATACTTTGTGGTTTGTATGAGTTTTAAATCAGAGCACTGACAAAGTGAAGAGATGATGATGGTGAAAGCCTGGAGACAGGTTCCTCCCAATGCTTGCTGCTTCCAGCACCCTTAATGGGGTAGTAATGTGACATCTTCTGGTTTAAGTGCATAAGCAATACCTGCCTTCTGGGGAAGATATAGCTTATGCTTAGTGGTCTGTCTGTGTTCTACTGCTCGGATTCTCCTTTCTGAGTGCTGATAAATTTGGTAGCTTTAAGGTACTAGCTTAAATTAGTACCTTACATTGCCTTGTCCTAAACTCAGTTAATAGTTTAACTCTTCTTCCGCTGATGTAAATATGAGAGGGTTGAGGAAATGCACAGTTTAAATTATTTTCCTTCTGCTTGGAGTAATTCAATGTCTTGGTCTACCTCTTGGAGATGGAAGATCTGCTCAAATACTGTTTTGCAAAACAGCATTTTGGTGCCCATCGTGGTGAAGCTGAGATATATAAAGCTGGCAAACCGCATGGTTTCGGAACAGAAGTCTGTTGAGTATCATTATGTAAATATTCAACTCCTTCAGATGGGCGTCTGTGGCTCTTTGAAGTTAACTGCTCAAAAGCAAAGGATTTACAACAAAGTAAACATTTAGAAAGGAAAAACGAGGTAAAGTTTGAGGAAATGAACAACACTTCTGCTTGTCAGTGACTTCAGCTGCGACTAGTTACTCCTGTTGCTGGATTTCATTTGAGTTGCAGCTGAACAAAAGCTTATATATAGGGTGTAGCTACTAGACTGTCCTTAAGCCAAAAGGTTTTCTAGGTGTAGAGAGAGACTTAAACCAGGYTTTTAAAACCCTGAGGGAATCCTGTGAGGTAGGTGCAAATAATTAAGTATAATGCAATAATGAGTTACAATATATATAACTATGCTATAATACAATAATTGAATTCATAATAGGAATTCAAAATTAAGTCAGTRGCACAGTGCAAGGCTCAGGCTGGCCCAAGACCAGGGCTAGCAGCTGGGCTGGGTGCCCCGTGCGTGTAGCTGCCCTGCCTTGGTACCAGCCGTGGTTCTGCTGAGCATTGCCGGGCTGACCTGGCCTAGCTGGCAGCTCCAGCCTTGCAGGGTGACTGCTCCAGACACAGCAGGCAGTGGAAGTTTGGATGGTGCCGCTGCTGGGTTGTGCAACTGCCCTCCACTAGAATTGTTTTCTACAAGTCTTCATAGGCTGTTGTACAAAAAGTGAGTTTTCTCCTCTATAGAATTTGCACTGAAAAAGACAGGTTGCCTAAAATATCTTGCCTCCTAAATTAATTTTGTCCGAGTCTGTCAAAAAGCTAGAACTCAGCTTTGCAGCACTAATGATGGGTTGTAGTTTGCTGCATTTAAATGCGCTTGTGGTCAGAGAGCAGGCTGAAACTGCTTCTCACCTTCAGAGGAAGTAGGTAACAAAAATTTATGCTTCTGAAAATATGGGGCTTCCTGCAGAAGGGGCAGCCTCCCCTTAAAATCTGTGCTTGAACTTTCACAGCAAGAGCTGGGTGCAAAATAACTACCTGTTTTAAAGTTTTAAAATAGCCTGTGCCAACAAATGTGTTGAAACAGTTGTGTGGAGAGAGTTGTGTCACACTGGGATTAACAGGACTTTCTTTATTCCTTTGCTGAGAGATAGTTTAGATAATAACCCAGATTAGACTTCAGTTGCATCACAGGTGTATGAGGAAATCCTTGCAGAAAGCTGCAGCCCTGAGCCCCGCAGTACAGAAGCTGGCATTGTTGTACATTTTTGTGCRTTGGATCCAAAGCGGGCAAATTTTCAGGACCGCTGGAAAACTACCATGCCACAGAGAAGTGTTCTGCATGTTACRCATTACACAGGTATGAAAATGATGTCTTAAAAGTATGTATTTTAAAAGTAATCTTGTATCTGTCATGTTTTGCAGCACTGTGTTGTTACTCCTTGACTTTCATGAGATTTGCCTATAAAGTACAGCCGAGAAACTGGCTTCTCTTTGCATGCCACTTTACTAATGAAGTTGCACAACTTATCCAAGGAGGACGACTGATCAAACACAGGCAAGTCCCACGTTAAATAAGGGGAAACCGTAAACTGGCTCTTGGAGTGTTTTGTCAGTGGCTTTCAGCTACGGTGCAGATTCCTGGGGCTCAGTAGGCAAAAGGTAGTGAAGAAACAAGCTTGTTGCCCGTAGGCTGAAGTGTTTTTTGGTTTGTCCCTTGACTGAAGCTTTTGGGGGTGCACCCAGAAAGCTGAAGACCCTTGTGTTTATGGATGTAGGCTGGGTTCTCAGCAGCTGCCAGGTATTCTGTTTGCTTGTCCAATTTTCCTGTTGTTTTTTCCTGCAAGTATCAATCTCAGTAAGCAGTTCCTGAAATGAAAATGTCCATAAAACTGAAAGGGAGGCTTGGCTGAAAGAGAAGCCAAGGCAGATCTGTCCAAGGCAGCTGTTCTGGTACGTGTGAGATGCAGGAGCCACTGCAGCTTGACTGGGGAGCCGGCTGCAGCCCTGCAGCCCTGTTGTGMAGCTAATGGGCAGACGCTGCCCCAGGCAGTGTTGATGTGTCAGRCTGTGGCTCTTCTCTTCCCAAAGAAATCCATGCAGAACAAGGAGAGGATGAAGCCTTTGGAGCCGTATAGCCATAAAAGAGGCTGCAAAGCTGAGAGTGGGCTGGTGTTTTGCATAAGTAACTGAGCAGCTGCAAGTCCAGGTTCATGGCAGTGATTGCAGTTGGGTGTTCCTGCTTACAAAACCTGTTCTTCTCTTGGCAGGATGGAGAAAAAGAACTAAGTATTTCTTAACTTGAAATAAAGCCAGAAGCCTGCTCATCCTCAATGACARCTAAGGAAGACTTGCCATCTACAGTTGCTGTGATGATTACAGTGGGGATACAAGTGAAACACCTTTATGAATGACCCCTCTGCCCTAAATAATAATCGACTAATTTTTAGCTTGCCTTTTATAAAAATATCCAGCAATGTAAACCATTGCATTTAATGACTTCTGCCTTACAAGTTCTTAATAATTGCCCTTCTAATAAGGAGTTGCTCGTTTAAATAAACAATATTTGGAAAAGAACTTTTATCCAACAGTCTGCAAATGTAAATGGCCTGTGATGGTTTRACAAAACTTGTTTTCAAATAGAGGTCATTAAAACAGAACTGTAGGTGGTATCACTATTTTACATATTAACATATCCTTAAAAGCCATTTAACTTAACTTGGGTGCATTCATTCCTGTTGTCTATTTTTAACCTTCAGCAGCTGCTTGCTAATCTACAGGCACAAATGTGTAGACAGGCAGCCTGAAGGGACCACCTTTCCCACTTCCCTTACTGCATGCCTTGTCTCAGTAAGGAGACTTAATGTACATGCGTTTTTTAAGTCGCACATTATGTAAAGAAAAATCAGAAAACGGAAAGCTTAGCACTGAAGGAAGACAGAGTCTGTCACTGTTCCTCGAAGTTCTAATGTCCTTCCCAAAAGGGATCTTTCTAGGTATCTGTATTTCTTCTTCAGGCAGAAGATGAATGCCTTGCTAGTTGGGGAGCTGAAAGACAAAAGATGCCTTTAGTAGCGCTTGACTTCATTGTGAGTTCCTGATGCCTGACCTGCCTGAATGTGGCACTGTTGTGAAGATGTAGATGACAAAGAATGTATGTGATGGATTTTATTTCAGTGTGGTGTCTTTGAACAATAAAACCTCTTTGGAATGGCAGTAAATTCTTCAAAATTCTGTGGTCTCGTTCATCATACTGTAATAGTGGAGCCTGGAGTAAAATTTGACTTTGAAATGTCTTTTTGTTTTAATGGCATGAAGTGAGAACTAGCGGGGTCATAAAACAAACAGCATTCCCTGAGCTTGGAGAGGCTGGGCAAGGGTCCAACRGATGCAAATACCTAGAGACTAACTTCTCTTAACTGGATGCTGTGGAGAGGAGGGAGTGCTCAATGGAGTTGCAGTGTTTCTGCCTTGATAGGCCAGCTTGAATTCACTGCTCAGTGTGCATCTCAGTAAGTACTACCTCCTTATCTTCTAACCATATGTGTTTTAAAATGATGGGGACTTGTACTTTGAGACTTGCCTTTTACAGGTTAATTAAAAGCCTTTCTAGTCCCATACAGAGGTGGTGCTRTTCCCAGTTGTGCAGCAGCTGAACTTCCTAGCAGGAGGATAGGGAAGCCTAACAGACCTGCCTTGCTGGGCAGTAAAGCCGAGCACTGGCACTAGTGCTGCTTGGGAACAGCTGGGGTATTAACCTCTGCTCCAGTACTGCTCGGTCACAAGTCTTCTCTCCCTCTCCTAGAAAATGAAAAGCAGKGGATATATGCTGAGAATCATGAGATGTAAACAAATAACTACTGCTCATAGCACCTTATATATCAGCTTGGTGTTTCTGAAGGGGAACTGGCTTACATGCAAGCTTAAGTTGCATGCAGGTGGTGTAGCTTCACCTCTCAAGCCTTGCAGGAGGAAGAATTGCTTGTAGAAACGGGCAGCTCTTGGGTTTTGGCTCTCGCGATGCTTGATTCGCCCTCTTTGTCTTGCAGCTTCCTTAAGCCAGGAATCGGAACTGCAAGAGTTTAATGGTCATCGTGCTGTTGTGTGGCCTCCTACTCCATCTTCTCATGTATTTCCCTGTCTTCCTCCATGCATTCCCTGGAAGGAAGTGCAGTTTTCTTCCTTCTGGAAGGAATGCGAGAGTGATTTGCAGGTGGGAAGGGGGTTGTTTTTGCTTTGCATTTAAAGCACTGCTAGCTTCCTGTAGCATGAGTGCCCTTGCAGGGAGAGGGTGAAACATAGCTCGGAGGTTTAATTGTCATTAATGCCTGTGACAAAAGTAGTGTGGTTGTTTTAGAGGTGTGTGTTGTGGTTTAAAAATAGGCTTGGGTGCTCTTCTGAGTGGAACAGTTCTCAAGTATGAGGTTTTAAACCAGCCTGCATTAATCGGTGTGTTTCTCTGGCCCCTCTTAAGGCTACCCATAGCACATCTTACAAAACCAAAGTTTAAATACTGAAAAGATTGAGAAAACTGGATATTTGCTCAAAAATAGCTGTGCTCATCTGACTACTAAAATGAGAAGCTAGCTAAGTAGCTGTTGTTGCAAAATATATGTATTTTAAGAAACAGATATCTGAGTTCATATTTACTTTTTTGCCTAAGGTGCATATTTTATTTAAGAAGAGGGAGAGATTGCCTATCTCCACAAGGCTTTTCTGACATGAAATATTTGGTCCTTGACCAATTACTCATACCTATAGACACTAGTAGCAAAATCTTGCTTGAAAAAGTAGTCAAAATATTGTCAAAAATGGGAATTGCTCACATGCCAGAAGGTCACGCGCCACTACTCAGACAGTGAAGCTCTGAGGCAGGTTTCCCCTYGCTCTCATGGGCGGCCTAGGAGGGCAAGAGTCCCCTCTCACCCTGGTGCTCGTCACTGGTGCAGGTAGCAGAGTCGCTCCGTGTGGCTCCACTGCCTTTATAGTCCCCTCTATYTCATGTTGACTGAGCACCCCTCTTTTGGGGCAGGGGGGCTGTTTTTCTCAGGCTTGTTCCAGTGGCAGCTACTGCTCATGGAGGAGGGCTACAAGGCAGGTAAGTTTTTACAGTTCTGCAGTTCCTAAGGAGGAGGCTTTGGAAAAATGGATGGCTTTGGAGTTTCTCAGTGATGAAATGGGTGCATTTGTGGAAATACACGCGTAATGGGAAAGGGGAATGGACATTAACCCTTTCTTTTCTGCAAAAATAAAGGTTTGGGATACGGAGRTGTGTAATACTGGCTTCATAGCTCTTCAAATACCAGAGAGGGGAGTTGAGGAGCAGGGCAGAGGCTACTCATGGCATTCATGACACCCTGCAACCATTGCCATCAGTTCAAAGTGTGATATCTCATAGCCTCATTTTATTTAGGAACCCTCTTGTGTGGCGAGAAGCCCTTTTCACGGGGCTTAAAAGGATGTGGCACCCTCTGGGATGAGATGGATGCTGCACAGCCTGTCATTCTGCCTTGAGGCCAAAAGCTTCTGTGGTCAGAGTGCCACCATGTGGCCTGCAGCCTCCTTCCACAACATTATTTATCAAGCCATTCACCTATCGCTTGTTTATGCTGAGGTCCTTGGGGAAAAAAGGGGCCTTAAGGAGGAGAAAAGAGAAAACAGTTGAGTAAGTAACTGTACAGCTAACCTGCATCCTGTTCCTCTAGCCCAAAACATCGTGGCATTGATGTATGGCCTTTGGGGGATGGTGCTGCCTGCGACACCCCAAAATAGAGAAATATTTTAGCGACTCCAGTGTTTGTCATCCCAAGTTAGTGCTGAGTATTTGCACACAATGCATGAGTTTGTAGGGCTTGTTTCAACGTGCTSTTCTGGAATAGCTATTAGGTTTCAAGTTCGGGACTTGCTTTAACCCCGGCAGCTTTCCAAGGAAGGGGGGCCCTTCCCTGCACCTCCCTGCTGCCGCCAGAGCAGCTGCGGGCCTGGCCTCCTGCAGCCGTGACCACCAGTGCCGCCTCCTTTCATCTTCTCAGACAGAGAAGAATTTCTCACCCCGCAGAGCCAGCGCTGCCAGGGGACGTGACACCCTGTGGAGCTCGGGCAGGAGACGGGGTCTGCTCCGTTCTGCCACCTTCCATCTCCCTTCCCCCACCGCTCCAGATCTCTGCTGGAAAAGATCCCTGACCCACTTATTCCTGGGGGGCCGCGGACTCACRTGGCTCGCAGTGTTAGAAGAGCCCACAGCCGCCGCTGCTGCTGCGGCGGCAAGATTAAGTAGCTTTGCTTTGAAAGCCGACTGATTTATGCTTCAAAAGTGGAGCTCGCTTGGTAGCAGAGCAATAAATCACTAAAAAGCAATGGCCATAACTGTGGGGTCACAAGAGAAGAAATTGCCTCCAAAGGTTCTTTTAAGAGAACAAAACAGTTACCARCAGTGTATTTTTTTCCACCTCCTACCATGTCAGATACTAATACGATTGTTGCAGTTAATGCTGCTGTGTACTGTATATTCTCATTTAGTTGTGCTTCTGTTTAATCTCCCTACTTTAAAGCCGTTGGGAAGCTGCCACTAGCCAGACTACTGCCCAGGTRGCCTGTCAGCTCCTGGAGAAAAAAAAGTTTCTGGGAAAATCTAGTTCCTCAGAGCATGAGGAACTTTGTGCTTTGTTCTCCATGCAAAGCACAATGGGGCCATCTGAACAATGCAGAAAGCAGCAACACAAAGCTAAAGGGGGTTAAGAGTGAGGATAGAAAGAAAAAATATTATAATTTAAAAAAAAATCTAATGAGATGTATTAATTCGTGGACACGGTGCAAAGCCCTGAACATTATAAATCAGTAATATATGACAGACCAACCAACACTGTTGTCTCTCTTGGGTCTTCAGCCCATATGTTGGAGGATACTTTGATGCCACCAGCTTGTAGGGCAGGACTCCACTAGCTACCTGATTAAATGCGTCTGCAGCTCTTCAGAAGCAGAACTGGGGTATTTCTGCTGCTACTTTACACAGAAGCTAGAAGAAGTTTATTCTGTTCAAGGAAGACAATGCTGCAAGCTTCACTTCCTTTGCAGAGAGGGAAGAAAAGCAGTTGTGCGCGTTAAGCCGAGGCAGTTTGTTAAACAAAGAGCGCAGCCTGCGCGTGCCCGCCGCYCCCCTCCTGCCTTTCCTGGCTGTGCCTGCCGGGCCCTTCGCWGCAGGAGCCACCCACCAACAGCCCTGGGGGCAGAACCGGCCCTGCRGTGCAGCTGGAGCATCCCACCGCCCGCGCCAAGTGCTCCTCCGGGATCATCACCTCCCTCCTTGGCCCTATGTCGCGGCCAAAGCCTGGCTGTGATACTGCTCTCTCCTCTCCCTCCTTTTTTATATGTAGTTTTAATTCTGCTATTTTAACGGTAGCTTTCAGGTAACCACGGCTGCCAATCTAAGAACATTTGGCCTGTTTGTCTACTCTGCGACCTGGTGCTGTTCTCACCACGTGAAGCTGTGGTATGGGCACAAGGAAYGCAAACCTGGCCTAAGTGCCAGGGTCCCCAGTTACAGCAGCTCTCGCACGGGCTTGTGCAATGGCCAAGCCTGGGCCGCGGGGCAGAGGGAATATGTTACTGTGCAAAGCAAGCCACACACGATGCTGAAAGAGTTTCGTCCTCACCTTACCCTAAGGAAGAACTGTGTCCTTCAGAGGGGTTGATTTATAAGGAAGGGGGCAATAGCCACAAGATGAACTTGTTGCCCTGGGGGATGTGTAAGCTAAAGGGAAGCATCCTCAGGGCGGCACTGAGTGGTGTGAGACAAGCAGCCTCTTACCCGTCTTTTGGAGAGGCCTTGTGGGGCTGTGAAACCATAAAGCTGCCTCTTGGTGCAAGAGATGGGTCACCTCAGGACTGTCATTCTGCAGATCCACTTCTGGATCTSAAATCACGGTGCTTAACCACAGAAAGGCCTCCCCGTTGCAACTTGTGCTATGCCATGTGGGGAGGCTGTCTTGTAAACGCTCCTTGCTTGCAAGCTTAGGTCTCTTTGCCCCAGGATCGCTTAAAATTCCAAGATATTTATTGTGTTTGCTCATGGGGCAAGTCACGTGAATTCCGTATGCATTTGATGTTCTRGTTCACTTGGGATCAAAGCACAACGCCCGCGATGGGAGCAGTACCTTTCTAATACCTTGTGTCTCTTGCAGCCTACGCTGATAAACGGGAGCATGAGCTCTCAGCCAGGTGACCGCTAGGAACAGGAGCAAGCTCTAAGGTTCAGAGACTGGGCAAGTTGCCGGGTAAGCGATCAGGTAGCTGAGCCGCTGCGAGCGTGCCCGGCCCCGGGGAGAGACACGCTCACGGGGCTCTGCTAATTCCTCGCCTTGGTGGTGTTAGTCATGGGGAGCCAGTACGGGCTATTTTGGGTGCCCTGCAAACTTTTTCGTGGTGTTACTGTGGTCCAGCCACAAACCTAGCACTGGTGCCCACCCATTCAGGAAACAGGCACATTTCTGCAGTATTTCTTGTAGGTGTCACATCAGGGGCCTAGGAACGAACCATTTCTGATGCTAAAGAAGCAAGGGTAGCTCTGGAAAGGCTACATGCTGCAGTTGACAGTGCAGGCCCCTTGCAGGAGGTTCATAATCCTTGCATTTTGGGGGACATTCTCCACTGTTGCACTCCCCTCCTGTCAGTGAATGTCAGAAGCCGCTTTTCTAACTTGAGGCACTTGCACCAGAGCGGAGATGGAGTCTCATCAACTTGAGCAGACCAGTCCCTRAAACAGCCCCACGTTTTCCACCAGACTTAGGCACATAATTCATTCCTAGGGGCATGAAATGCCTGGATTTTATTAGGAGTCAGGCAGCTAAACTATTTTGGATAGGGGGCCAAAGAATCTAAGTAATTTGCAACAAAAAAACCCACAAGACTTAAGGTCCTACTTGGAGAAGCTTAACCAGGCCCCAGTTTAGTAGGGGTAGATACATAAGTATGGTCAGCCATAGGTGCGGAGTCCCTAATTTGAGAAAACAAAACTCCAGCTTTGRGGGTTTCCTTATTGAGCTGAAGGGGAGATGAGAAAAATATTCAAGACCCCGGTACTGTTAGCTTCCTTCTCCTGCAATTTGTATTATGTCTATTGATTTTTTTTTCCTAAACATGGGTCTCTCCCGAGTTGCCCATTTTTCATGGCATCTCAGGGGTTCCRCGACTGCACTGACTATTTAAGAACATTGATAAGTTTTGTAAGTAAGGGTGAGTTTTGTCAATGCAGGGGTCTGGRAGAGCGCAGGGAAGCCCAGGCAGCGGCAGAGGACGCCGAGCCCGTGCCCTCTCCGCRGGGCTCGTGTCCGGCTGCCCTGCGCTGCTCTAGTGGCGACACCACGGGCGGGAACCAGCTACAAAGTGGAGGCTCTGCCGGGCGCTCTGACACCGCAGCCCCTGCGCGAGCAGAGGCCCTCAGCAACCCCAAGCAGAGCCGAGCGCTCCCGCATGAAGCCACGGAGAGCAGAAGGGCAAGACCAGAGGTGATCTGGCCATGCTCATCCCTCTATCTGTGCATTGGGATGGACGTCTTACATTCCAAAAAGCTCTTCTTGCACCTTTGCTCTTGCAGTTACATTTTGCTGTGTGGGGTGGAGTTGAGATCCATTCGTACCTAACAGGTTGCTGGCAATACCTCCATGCGGTCTGTGCTGAGGGTACGTCAGGGCTTTGGGCATCTAAACTTGTATTCTCTCATTGCTTAAAGTGGCAGCCCTACCAGGCGCACTGTACATGGTATTTCTGTAGAAGTAAGAAGTAGAATGAAATGGCAGTTCCTGTCTGTACTGAAATTAGTGGAAGGAAGAGCAACATTCATCACCCTTAACTCACCAGAATGGAAGTTAGGCAGCTGGCCTCATCTCCGAGTTTCCTCTGCGCTCAGTGTAGAGCCGTCAGCAGCCTGTTGCCCACGGAAATAGGGGCTCTGGGTGAGATGAACTGCCCCCTCCAAGTGCCACTCCTAGTAATCTACTGCAGTAATCTGGAAGATTACTCTTATGTTTTAAAGCTTCATCTTCAGGCCATGTCTAGTTAAATCCAGCCAGGGAAATGAAAACCAACACTGTAGAGATGAGGGCCCTGGTTTTGACACTCCGTCACAACTGCACTTTGAAGGTAGCACAGGAGACGTCCCCACATTATGAAGCTCTTGAACAGCTGTGATCTGTGATCCTGGGACTTGTTTCTTTGAGCCCTGGGGTTGTCATGAGGGAGAGTCCCAAGAAGAACGGGCTCTCTGGGCCCAGGCCTGGACTTCTGCCACAAAACACTTGTGTGAAGGCACAGCCAGTGACAGCCCCTTTGCTTGCTCTTCATCGCAGCCCCATCAGCGCTCCTGGTGTTAGTACTAGTGCTTCACAGTCCAGCACAAGCAAAAGAACTGCATTTCTGTACTTTTATTTGGGAGCAGGTGAGGAGGGAGGGAAAATAAATGGGGAAGGGGAAGTTATAGCATTGAGCTCAGAGCTGAAGGGAGGTGACAAATGTCACTGGTTTTACCACCAAAACGGTTAAGTTTCTTCAAAGAAGACAGTTCTCTGGGGATTTGTGGGGGAAACCTACAGAAAGCACATACCCGAGTCCCGTTGCAGATCAGTGACTAGGGCCCCAGCACCTGCTTCACTACGTGTGCACCACGCCGGGCAGCACATCCTCAGGAGGCCTGTGCACRGGAGCCCTTCTCCTCCCTACCCAACACAGAGCACTGCGGGGTGCGGGTGCTGCACGCACAAACACCTCAGAACCCGCGCCCGGGCAGGGGCGTCCCGCGTGCGGAAGGCGGCGGCAGCCACGTAGCCGTCACTCGAGATGACGCTCCTGCCGCCTGTTCCTCCACACACCCACGCACGTGGAGAGTCTCCCAGGTTCCTTCCTCGGYCACTGCATGGAGTGAGCAGAGGGTGACGTGGTGGTGGGTAGAGAGGGTCCTGCTCCTGAGACTCTCCCAACRTGGAGATGTTCGCTGTGGGGTGGAGGTGGCAGGAGACTGCCATGCCCTGACACACTCGTCACGCACGAGCCCCCGGCATTTCTGTGGAGGAGAGGAACTAGTRAAGAGTATGGGGGTTTGGCCATCCCTCTGGCCAAGCAAATAGCAACGAACTGAACAAAATGCTTGGCACTGTGCAGCCATAAAGTAACCCGTGATGTTACCTGGTGTGAGGTGGAGCACTGGCAAATCAGGAGGGTGGCAGCAAGCTCTAGGAGATGCTGTGACTTTATGGGCCTTTGCCCTTCTGCCATCAATCATGGGCACTGGGCCTGCCCTGCTAGCCAGAGGCTCACTGGTGGCCAAATGTTGTTAATGTTGGCCCATGGGGGCCATGCTGGGTCACAAAAGGATGGCTTTGTTGCCCCCTACCCTCCCCACACACTCCTATTCTCCAACTCCTTCCTCTCCCCTCTCCTGAGGGTTTCAGGCATGTTCTTTTAGAGCKTGCTGTTCCCTCACCCATCCTCTCTTCCCTTCTCAGCTTTGCGCAAGGCTCAGCACACACTGTGCTTCCACACACCCTTCCTGCAGGTGTTCCTCCCATTCAGATTTCTGCCTTGGATCAAGGCTACCTGAGATGTCAGTGGCTTGGAAAGCTATGGTTAGCATCCAAGCCTTTCACCCAAGAGCCTGTACCAGGTATACGAGAGACTCTTCTTCAGAGCTGAAAAAGTAGCAGAAAAAGCCACCAGTCCTTCAAGAGTTGAAAACAGTGTTTGGACAGGGGAGAACAGGATGGAGCAGTGTCACTGAGACCTTTTGTGACACTGAAAAAGGGAGAGGAAGGTTTTTATCCTCCAGGGCCTGACCAGGGATTCTGTCACCTTGGCACTTTCCAAGTTTCACTCGTGCAGAAGCATCTCTTATCAGGCTTCTTCCTCCCTTTCCCACTCACATTCCTGACAGGGCACTCCCCTGTCAGGGCCTTCCCCATCTTCCCTAGTTGCCAGCTTTGTTCTCCTCATAGACTGCTCAGCCTGGCCAGGATCTCAGAGGTCTAGTTGAGCAGCAAAGCCAAACACGCCAAAGTGCAGCAATGGCCAGAGAGGGTACACAGGGCAGTGTCTAAATAAACCACAAAAAAAGACTTAAGCAGAGAGATTGTGCTTGGCGGAAAGGCCTGTGCTTTGAATGTCACTCTGCATGAGCATACAAGGCACAGGACTGCGCCCTGTGCGCAGACTCCACCACACTCCTCCTCATAACAGCATGGGTACAAGCGACACCGAGCCTCACCGAGACCCTGCCCTGTCTTAATGTCCTCGTCATGTTCGAGAGCAGAAGACACAGTTAATCACGTTCCCCTCTGCCCCATRCATTTGCACCAGCTTAGTGTATTTGTAGCCCTCAGCATGCGTGCAGACACAGTTACTACACTCATTGCCAAGACCACTTTGCCAAAGGGACTGCACATAGCTTTYCTAGAAAAGCTATACTTTGCTATTCCAGTGCCAATGCAAAAGCACACACCTTCCTTGCAGGTCTTGTGCAGGACACAGCAGGCACACACARTCCATAGGACACAAATGATTACGTGCATCTTTGCTTGCACTGAGCCTCCTGTCCTGTAACCAGGTGGACAAACACATGCTCTGTTTCCACCACACACGCAGTAAGACCACAGCTAAACCAGGCACAGGATCCGCTGTTCTTCCAGAAGGACCTTGTGGGTTACGTAGTATTTCCCATGGGGCAGATGAGCATGTGAACACAGCCTAAGTATTTTCTCATTGGGAGCACGAACACACACCTCCAACAGCAGTTTGCATAAAGGTGACTATACCATTGGAGCTCGCACCTACTGTTACAGCTCGTGCACTACACACTTGCAAACTATCTATCTATCTATCTATCTATCTATCTATCTATCTATCTATCTATCTATCTATCTATCTATCTATCTATCTATTTCCCTTAAAGCACCGCTTCGCACTGCCTAACGAACAAACCCAAACCGCTCCAGAGGCGAGCGCGCCTCCAACGGCCGCCCAACGGCCGCCCCGCCCCTCCCCGCGCGCATGCGCGGAGCCCGCCGCCCAACCGCCGCTCTGGGCGGCCCGCTCCGCGCGCTCGTGACTTCCGGCGCAGCTCAGCGCAGCGCAGCGGCCCCGCGGCCCGCCCGGGCGGCGCGATGGAGAAGCTGCGGCGGGTGCTGAGCGGGCAGGACGACGAGGAGCAGGGCCTGACGGCGCAGGTACGGCCCGCCGGGGCGGCCCCGGCCTCGGCCAGGCGCTCCCGCCTGCGCCGCCCCGGTCTCGCCCCCGCGGGGCTGCAGGCGCCTTCGTGTCCGCGTCGGGAGCAGAGAGCCGTGGGGCGCGGGGCGCGAGCGGCAGCGCGCGGGGTGTCTGCGCCGTGGGGGCCCCGCCCGGGCACCCGCCCGCCCGCTCCGAGGTGCCTCCGAGGGAAGAAGTTTGTCTCGCTGCCCTGGTGGCTCCGCTTCGACGGTTTCGTTTTCCCCGCCTGGCTCCCGGTTAACGGGGTGCCCTTGTCGTGTGTGTGTGTGTGTGTGTGTGTGTGTGTGTGTGTGTGTCTGTCTATCTGTCTGTGTCTGTCTCCTTCCTGCGTGGCCCTGGTACCTGGGCCGCAGATGAGCAATGGGTTATTTAAACTGCTTTTCCATTTCTCTGTGCTTCTGAACCTGTAAAAGGCAAATACACTTCTTTTTCTTTTCTTTCTCCTTTTTTTTTTATCAGTGGCAATTTTATGTATTACTGCTTTGAAGTCTATTTTCTCTGTGTATGCGTTCATATATTTTATTATTTGTTTCTTAACTATACCCTTGAAGTGCTATTAAGCATTCTTATTCCTCCCCCTGAAACCTTCCTCGGCTATCGCTGCATTTGAACACCGTGCCCTCCAAGGGTTTCACTTCCAGTTTGCGGGGTGCTGAGCACACCCTTGACGAGCTGGTTGCACGTTTAGCCAAGTCAGCTGCTGTTGTCTGGGGYGGCTGCTCGCTCAGGTGCCGCCTGTGCGAAGGACCCAGGTCCTGTCAGCAACAGGGTCCTGGGGTGCAGTGGGCTGCAGGGCAGTCAGCGTCTGGCCTGTGGCTAGTAAACCCTGCTGGCCAGTGCTGCCTCCGCGTCCCTGCTGTGTGGGATGCGCTGGTGCTGGTGTGAGGCCCCTGGCTTTGCACAGAGTGGCCGCTGGCCAACGGGATTCAGGAGCTCAGGTTCTGGATCCCGGCAAGGCAGCTAAGTCACATCCAGATGTGATGCTGCTCGGGAAGCAGGCTGGGCCCGTGCTGCTTCACACCCCAGTTAACCGGCCCCGTGGGGATGCCTCGCCTGATCTCCTCTCAAGGTTTACCAAAGAAATGCCCTGCTGTTAATCTTCATGCTAACAGATATCAATTCCGAGAAGTCTTCAGGACCATTTTGTATGTGGCACAAATTGTGATAAAGAGACTTGATGTTGCCATGGTTGGTTTAAGGYGGGAGTCAAAAGATAAATATCTAAACTTTGAATAATTTTAGTTTTGAGATGTATGTTCTCAGAAAGGGGGAACTGAGCCGAGACTCTCATTTGTTGAATATTAGTAACCAAATAGCTAAACTATATATAGTATAATTTGATTATTATATATAATAGTGTTATAATGCGATGAGACTTAAATAGCAAGAACATGTACACATTCAAAAGCTATCCTATATGCTATAGAAGCAAGCATGGAAACTCGATACTGAAAGATCTGCTTTGAAGTAAGAAGAAACCACTCAAGAATCAACCTGTATTTCTTTCGGTTATGCAGCCTGTATTTTCCATATCTCTCAGTACACGTGTATCTGCTAGAATATTGGAAAATAAGCCAGTTGGTAAAGCAAAACTAGTTACTGAAATTCGCARAAAAAAATAGAGAAGATCATTTTTTAAAGATAAGACTGTGAAGAAAAACACAGGATTCCACTTTTTTGTATTAAACCATTCTATATTTTAGTTAAACTCTTGAAATAGTGATGCATTTAGTTAAAAACAGTAGCCCTTTCTTAGGGATAGCTGATGGCTGTATAATTAAGACACATTAAGAGCTTGATCCTTTGGCTCTACCTAACACTGTTTTGGATTTGCGTTTTCTCAGCTACTTAAATTTGCTGTGAAGAAAAAAAAATGATTAACTGGTAGAAGCTGCTCTTAGTCTGTAAAAGATTAAAAAGAAATCCTGCATGAAAACTTTTGCAAGCTTATTTTTAAGGGGAATAGGAGCACAGATTAAAGGTCAGAAAAGCAAGAAGTGTTTTGCTGAAAGGCAGCTTTCTGGGTGTGATTTATTGTGTGTCCATGGCAAGCATGCCCTGTTCTGTAGGGATACAGCTCTCTGTCGCTTGCACCTTGTGCGTTGGACTGTTGCAAGGGCATCCCTTATGATTTGAGAAGTCTGCCTTCCTGATTCCAGTTGCTGCTTTGGATTCCTGCCTGATTTCTGGGTGCTCTTGTTYATTTCTTAGTTCTCTTGGAGTCTCCTATGGATGAACATATTTGCTGCTTGTCCAGGAGTTGGGCATTAAAGCCCAGCTATAGAAAGCCAAGGGTTTCTGTTCTTTCTCCTTCTCCCCTTTCATTTTGTTAATTGCTTAGAAACAAGTTGCCAAGTGGCACAGCAAGAAGGACAGGCCTTATGGGAATTCCCTCCCACMCTCCTTCACAGCTTTTCTGGGGAAACTCTCTCCAGATATGGAATCAGTATWGCAATTTTGTCTGTTTTTCTAAGTAAAAGCTACTGCCTCTACAAATACTGTAGAGTGGTGTGCCAGCTATTTTTGTCTGAAGTTGAGGTTGAGCTGTACAGCTTATATCAGATAGTGCTAGAGAAATATGCCAATCATCCTGACTTTGTTGACTGCTTTTCCTGTAAACACAGCTTAAACTGCTTTYTCTTGGGATTCTTATTCATAGTCACCATTGAATTTAATTGTGAAAAACTAAACTTAAAAAACTAGTATTTCTGTTACTTTCCTGGCCATCTTGTTGCCTGAAATTCCTGCTCATACAGTAGACACGGCACAATAGCCTTGGGCCATTTCCTCAACTTCAACAGATCATTGCCTGACACTTCGATTACAGGCTGAAATCTGTATTTTAAATTAAGTGCGTTTTAAATTGTTGAAGAAAGTACCTGTTATTCCACTTCTGCTGCAAGGTGCTTCACCACAAGGGTGAAACGGATATCTCAAAGTTTGCACTTCCACTAAATCCAAATGCACCAGCACCTAAGAAAATGCAACTGAGAAACTGGAGTTCCATGGTTTTGGTTATTGCATTAACTAAGTGTAGCTTGAGATCATAAATAGTAATGGTCTCAGGATAATTGGAGGATCAGACTTCATTTTAATGCCTTTTTTTTTGTTTTTCAAGTTTTGTCATTATGTGAATGCTGTGTTGCTAAGATCTGGCAGCCCTTGCTCATGCTGTTTAGCTTTGTGTGCAGTTCATGTACACATGATATTACCGATCCAAGGTTTTAATAATTATATCTGTAAAATGTATTTACTGTATTAAGCTGTTTTTAAAATTGCATTTTAAAATTGACTTTTTTTCTSAGCCTTTTATGTTTCATTTGTCTGCATTCTTAGCATTTTTTCTCTGAATAACCATTGCAGGTTATAAGCTGATAAACTTGAAGAAACACTTTTCCTTCATCCTCTCATGTGTGTCATGTGTTGGGTCAGCTGATAGTTTTAGCTCACCAGCCCTTCCTTTCTGGGCTAGAACTGAAAGGATTTTACGTTTTTTATGTACGTGTGATTAGCTGCATGAACAGATAAAGCCAAAAGCATGATTCAAATGTGCATCTTTCCTTTACCACCAGCTCTTCCTTCCTCCATTCCCCATCCATATAGGAATTTATGAATATGACTGTTAAATATGGCTTCAAATATTAAAATATGTTTTAGTTACTCTTTTTGTCTGTCTCTTTAATGCTTACATAAGGATAAAGAGTCGGACCTAATGAGGTAAGTAGCGTCCGCAGTCCTTTGGAAAGATCTGTCTTAGCTTCTGAACAGAGAAAAAGGGGCAGAAAATTCAGTACTGTGGTGTGTTCTAGCAGTGTGTTCAGCAAGCAGGCAAATATGAAGATTATTTTTAATAATCTGATCCTCTGCCCATTAAATATTCCAAATATTTAAGAAAAAAGCAAGCACATTTGGAGTCCTGTCGTTTTTCTGCTTTGAAACAACTGTATGAGAATTTTAGGTTGTTGGAGGTAGCTGAGGAAGTGATTAGTAGGCAAGYAGCCATGTTTTTTAGGCTAGTTTACATAACTGGGATTTTTTTTTTTTTTGAAGGAAACTATTTTCAGTTAAACATTTAAAAGCCACATTTTCTTTACTATTAAAATGTTTCAAAACTGTTTCTAATATCTGCCCCCCTCGCCTTTTTTTTTCCCCATTCCTCCCTTTCTTTCAAGGTCCTTGATGCCTCAACACTCAGCTTTGGTACCAGAGTCAAATGGTTTGGCATATGTTTTATTGCTGGCATTGCGTGTTCTATTCTTGTAAGTAAAGTATGTTTGTTTATTTGTTTTTTCACAGTTTTTTTGTTAAGGTTCTGTAGTAGAACCTCATAAATATTAACACTTTATACTTTTTGTGCATGCTTTATATCCTGAAGCCTATATTTTGCATCCATAAACCTAATTGACATTAAAATACGTAATTAATGTATAGGGGCTACTGGTGTRTAAGTTCATTTTCTGACAGTCTTACTTCCTCAAAGGAGACCAGGCCAATGTAGCATTCTGTGTGGCATACTAGGAAGGAGCTTTTGTTTAGTAATCTTTTTTTCRTAACTTTCACGGAAGGGGAAAGCTTTAAGAAGCTGCCAGCATTATGCCTCACACAAACCAATGAATACTGCCTGTGGGARCGTGTTGGCGCCTGGGAAAGCTGCTGCACTGTGGCTGGTTTGGGGTTGGCAAAGCATTTGTTCAGGTCTTGAACATGAAGTGTTGGAAGGAGGCTCGGGCYTGCAGTTGAAAGTCAAAGTCTTAATTGATGGGGTCTAGAAAAGCATGATGTGGCTAAGTGGTGCTCCAGGGCAGTTCTTCTGCATATAGGGTAGTAGGTGAAATAAGAGTGGGTGGGTATTTGGATTGAGGTTATAGGGGAGAGKTATTGCTGATTTTCTCTCCTTATGCGATTTTTTTTTTCAGTGAAGATTGGTTGGATTTGGGCTCTTCACAGAGCAAGTCAGCAGGCAGCCCCTTGGCTCGCACACGAGGCAGCTGCTTGCAGGTTTTGTGGCGACTGCCAGGGAGTTTGTCTTGCCCTGTAGTAACTGCTCCCAGTAGAGTGGAGCRGTTGATCTGGCCTTGTCTATGTTGGCTTCTTTGCTTAGGTTACTGCTGCTTCATTGGCATTTAGCATGAAATTCCCTAAGTCCAAAGAGGGATATTTGACAGGGAGGAGGAAACAGTTGTGGAGAAGCAGTTTGTTTGCTGTTTGAGGTAAATATTAAATGATAGTGACTCACTGGATTCTCTTGAGGGTGGGACCCTCTGGTTTCTTATCTAAACTCAGTTTGCTAAGGCTGCATGAGACCTCGAGATAAACCTGAACTATTGTGGTCTTTTCTGAGAGATCTTGTTTCAGTAATAATCCACTCTGTAAAGGAACTAGAGGTTGGTATCCTTCATATTGAATCCATACTAAGTACAGTGGCACAGACTCTGGCCAGATGCATGTTGTACAGGTCATGGAATTCATAACGGAGGAGCTTGAGTTTGGGCTAAAAATCTTTAGTTTTTAGGGTTACTTGAGTAAAAGCTTCCCTCCAACTTCCTTCAACCTTTCGCACCAAGAAATATATAACTAATATAATTATGAATTTTAGTATTCATATGAAATGGCATGAATACTAAATACATAGTATTTACACAAATACATAGTATTTTAACCTCAGTTTCTGGACAGATTACAGTTACACCTTGTTGCTGTTTCTCAGACTTTAGGCATTGTGCCAGGTCTGTATCAAGAAGTCCCTTTTCTAATTTAGAATACTAGAGAGAGAGAGAGAGAGAGAGAGAGACAGCTATGTAAATATACATCTAAAATTATTTCAGAATTTACTTGATATTTAGATTTTGTATATCCAAAGCTGAGGGATGAATGAGTTTTCTTTAGCTGGTCAGTACTGCAAACAAGTGTATTTTATTTCGATTTATCTCTGCAGAGAGTAACCTGTCTTTGTTAGTCTTCCCTTGCTACTTTCTGTGATTTCCTGCTCTGTACTAATTGACCCCAAAGATTACSCCTGAAATTGCAATTGGGTAGTGTTTTGATTGTAACTTAAGCTGTGTTTCTTCTTTATCTTAAAAACCATCAGAAAATCTGGGATTTTTAGTGTTTTAGTGAAATTGAGAGAGTGTCTCACTAGTTTTTAGAATATTTAATTTCAAATTCTGTAAAATGCTGGACTGAGTCTAGGTGCCTTACTGGAGGAAAATGAGATTTTAGATGTTAGTGTTTATGACATTTTTCCCTTTGTGCATTATTTATCTATACTAGCAAATCTTAAGAAAGCTGAAATTGTGTTACAAAAACCTAAGTAAACATTGCATAGTTGTGAAATACATTGCTAAATATATTAAATCAATACATAATTTTGCCAGCAGGTGGCTGTAGGAGCCTGCTTCGTATTGGCAACAAGAAATTCCTGAGAACAGTGTGTTGCTCATATATGTTAAGATGATTTTCTTCAGAGTCTTTGAAAATAAATATGTACTGTGCATTTTAAAATAGTTGACTAATTACAAACATGCAAATGTTCTGTCTTGTGTAGGGAACAGCATTGCTATGGCTCCCGAAGGGAATCAAACTTTTTGCAGTGTTCTATACTCTGGGAAATATTGCTGCATTAGCCAGGTAGGCTTTCATAATTATCCTTAATAAGAAAGTGCTCTCATTTTCGACCATTTCTGGAAAATGTTGTCCATTTTRTGTATCAAGAACTTAGTATAAACACCCTTGATTTTTATGTTGGAATGCTAATAGCATAAAAATCTTATATAGTTCTTCATAATCACAGTTAATGAATATCAGTTATGCATTTGTTCTTGCCTCRGTATTATGTCTGCTGTGATTATTTCATAGATATCTTGATTGCTGTGTGGAGCACGAATAACAAGTTGTTGGCTCAATGTTCTGGGCTTTTTATGACTTCTTTCTGCTAGTTGCAGAGGTACTTCAGTTTTGGCCAAAAAAATGGTGGTCTTTCACTTGTAGATGTCTTGTTAAAAGCAAGAGGGCTCTTCCAGTAACAGAGAGACCTTCCTTTCTTTTCTTCTTTTTTTTTTTTTTTTTTTTTTCCCTTGGAAAATACTTTGAAAAAGGAGAGGTTCAGGAAATTTTAAATATGAGGCCAGGCAGAATATAAAAGTTCACCTTGTGTTTCTTTAACTCTTGCTCAGTTATTTGCAGTAGTCAGTTAAGATTGTGGCTTTTTTCATAATTTTATAGCTCAGCAGCCAAGATAAGAACATTGAGAAAAGTTAGTTTGCAGTGAGCTAAATTTAAAATGTTTTTTTCTTTYCTTTCCTACTAAAGTAAGAAAATGTCTTTTTTTCTTTTTAACTTACGGATTTCTTAGGTCTGTGTATGCCTTAAAAATGAAGAGAGGGGGATGTA
Organism: Nothoprocta perdicaria; assembly: GCF_003342845.1. Lineage (NCBI taxonomy): Eukaryota > Metazoa > Chordata > Aves > Tinamiformes > Tinamidae > Nothoprocta > Nothoprocta perdicaria. Next base: position 1,017,372 of record NW_020455621.1, read on the forward strand.
TTCATAAAGCTGCTAGTAGGAGAGCATCTGGTATGGGAGATTATGTTTCAGTCTCCTCCTTGGGAGACTCATCCTCATCTTTAACCATAGAAGGTGCTTGGTTCACTAGGCTTATGGCTGATTCTGAGCGGGAGCTCACACTGCCCAAATGACTTTCACTTCTTGTAACCAATATTATCTAGGAAGTGGATTGAATTTACATTTTTGACTCCACAGTGAAGTTTTCAGACCTCAAATCTAGAATCATTCTTGCTCTTGCTGGAGTAGTACCTTTAGCAGTATGATTGGAAGAGACTAGTATTATATACTTGAAGACAGAATTGTTACTGCTTTGAGTATGAATTTTGTTTCAGAGAGCCACAAAATAGTTGAAGTTAAAGGGACGAACAGAGATGACCTGGTCAAACCAGCTCTGCTCAAGCAGCAACCTTAGAGCAGGTTGCCCATGACCCAGTCTAGTCAGGTTTGGAGTATCCCAAAGAAGGGAAGCTGGTCAGTCTCTCCGGCCAACCTGTTCCAGTGTGCAACAGCCCTAAAGGTGAAAAAGTGTATTCTTGCATTTAAATGGAATTTGCTGAGTTTCAGTTTGTGTCTAGCRCCTCTTGTGCTCTCTTGGGCACCTCTGAGGGAAGTCTGGCTGCATCTTCCTCACGCCTCCCACCACGTATTCATAAACACCAGGAAGGCCCCCCCGACTCTCTTCTTCTCCACGCTACACAGCCCCAACCCTCTAGGCCTCCTCTTGTGTGTCGAGTACTTCCTTTAATCATCTTCATGGCTTTTCACTGGTTCAGTCCAGCATGTCCCTGTCTTTCACATGTTGAAGAAGCTCAGATTTGGACCCAGTGCTCCAGATGTGGCCTCACCACAAAGTCACCTCCAGCCTGTTGGTAAAGTTCTTCATAGTACAGTGCAGCCCAGGAGACTGTGGGCACTCCTTGCCATGAGGGTACATTGTTGACCTGTGTCCCATTCATCCACCAGGACCCCCAGTTCCTCCTTTGCCAAGTTGCCAAGTTGCTTTCCAGCAGATCAGCCCCAGTCTGTGCTGGTTTGTGGGGCTATTCCTCTCCAGGTGCAGAGGAATTTCCCTCTGAATTCAGCAGGGAATTTCTGCCTGTTTCTCCAGCCTGTGGAGGTTCTTCTGAACGGCAGGGCACCCACCTGGTGCAGCAGCCACTCCAGGTTTTGCATCATCAGCGAGCTTGCTCATGGTGTGCTCTAGGCTGTCATCCAGCTTATGTTTAAAATATGTTAAATACATTAAAACAGGATTACCCCCCAGCACCATCTTCTGGGGGTGCTGCTAATGACTGGCCTCCAGTTGGATTTGGCACTGCTGAGGCAACCCTCCAAGTTCTGCCAGTTTGTCCCCCTCACTGTCTCTTTTTCTAGCCTGCTGGTTCATCTATCGGTCCTTTAGGATGCCCCGGGTCCAGAGCCTTACTGAAAATAAACAACATTTGCTGCCTTCCCCTCATCCACCAAACCGTCCGTCTTGTTGTTGAGGGTTATCAGACTGGCTAAGCATCATTTCCCTTTCACAAGTCTGTGCTGCCTATTCCTGGTCGCCACTTTGTCCCTCCTGAGTCTGGAAACAGTATCCAAGAGAACCGGTTGCTTCGTTGCCTCCCCAGCGATTGAGGTGAGGCTGACTGGTCTATGGCTGCTGGATCCTCCTCCTTGCCCCGCTTGAGGATAGGACATACCTTGAAAATACCAGTTGAGATTGAGAAGTGCCCTGTCCTGTTCAGCAGCAGACCATGTTTTTCCTAACCTTTTTGCTGTTCATGCATTTACAGAAGCCTGTCCTCTTGCCTGTAATGTCACCTGTCCCTGGTTCTGCCTCTTGTATCTTCCTTTCTATGTCTTTAGTCAGGAGCTCCTTGTTCACCCCTGCGAGCGTTCTGCTGCCTTTGCCTGATTTCCTGCTTGTTGAGAGGAGCTGATCCTTGGAAATCAGCCAGCTCTTTTGGAGCCCTCTTCCCTCCAGACTGTTTGCATGGGATTCTTAATGGAATTCTTCCAGGGAGGTTCCTGAGAAGACCAAAGGTTGCTGTGCTGTTTGTATCTTGCAGTTTGTGTGAACACAGAGGACCCAGAGTTGCTGATTATTTTCATTTTTCCTCCAGATAACTACACTGTAAAGGGAAGTTGAAGGTTTTGGTACAAACTGTTAATTTCTTTTCTTGCTGTTCTTGGACTTGAGTGCTGAATTTGGGTGAAATTAGAGCTCCTTTGTATGTAGTCTTGACTGTAGTTACTTGAGAGCCACCTGGATAGGAGGTTTAAGTGGAAGTTTTGGACAAACATTTGGTGTTAACTGTCTTGCCAAATGACTACTTTAAAAAAAAAAAGGCAAAATTAAGTTTCTTAGGCTTTGCTGGAATATGAATTTAATACTYTCAAAGGAAATTGATAGCTAAAGTTGACTGAATATGGATACTGTTTCTAGGACCTAAAATTCCTTGACTCTTTCCCTTTGTATGCTACAGGTGTCTGTTGCTGAACTCTGAAATGCCTTTCTTGCCATGTATAGTGATCTAATTGCTGGAAGCTGATTAATTACACGTGATCTTTTGCAAAGTGGGTGGTTGTGGGGTTTATTTATTGATTTTTGAAAGCAACTTACTGTCTGTTTTTTCATCTCTCCCATTAGCACRTGTTTCCTGATGGGGCCCCTGAAGCAACTGAAGAAAATGTTTGAACCAACAAGATTAATAGCTACAATTGTGATGCTGGTAAAATAGTTTTTAATACCTTAAACTAGTTTTTAATACCTTTTATCTATTTCTGCTCATTGTTGAGTTTTTCCATTTTATTTTAAAACTAAATGGGAGGCTTTTCTAAAGGGACAATATTTCTTTACATCTCCTTTATACAGATTGCTAGTGGTCAAGGGAATAACTGCATGTAATTACCTAATTCCTTCCTCTGTGAGTCTATGCTTTTTTTGATTATGCTTTCGTTAATCTAATCATTTGTAGTAAAATAGTTCTYACTAAATCCCAGTATTAGGTTGTTTAATTTTTAGCTTGTTTTCTAAAATGATTCCTTAAAGAACAGGGCTGCAGCAAGTCTTTTCATTCACCTCCTGCCAAAGTTATGTGATGACCAGGTCTGCCTGGGCAGTTGTCRGTTATGACTGTTCAGCTTACGAGTTTAGCACTTGCTTTGGTAGCTGTTTCATTCTCCCTGTCATGTTTCTAGTTGCTTGTGGCTAGTGTGGATAAGAAACCCTCAGTGAGCTCTCTGTTCTGCTGCCATAGGGGTTGTGTGTTCTCACAAACCTCCCATGAGGAAAAAACATGACAATTTTCTCATTTGAGAAGCCCTTGTTTTCCCACTTTCTTTGAAGGGGTTACTTGATCCTTGCTGGGACTCTGAACCTCTGAAAAATTGACTTACCCACTTACTTGTGCRAAGAAGATGCACAGCACGGTTGGGAAAAGAAGTGTTAGAAGTTTGCCTCTGACAGGGAACATGAATATGGGATGCAAACTAAGAATGTTTGGATGAAAAATTTCRGTGATATGGAAAAGAACTGGAAAACTTTTAAAGCATCTTTTGGTGAATCTTGACTGTTTTCTCCCCCACCCCCTCAGAAAACTATTCCAGGCTGTTTAGTGCAGGTTAACAAGAGCAAAGGTTCTTTAGTAGCTGAGAAGGTTTGGGAATCCTGGCTCTTTGAGCTGCCTAGCAGAAAGTTAGAATTGGAGGCAATTCAAGAGTTGCAAATGTGTCTGGAGAAATTAATAATAGTCTTATTTGGTTTTTTAATAAAATAGCAAAATTTCTTTTTCAGTGAAAATAAAATGAGGGCTTCATTCTGTTTTGTTAGCTACAGTGACATAGTGGGAACCAGCTGAGTTTTAGTGGAGGAAAAAAAAATAGTTCCAAATGATGGTTAGGTTTGCACAGATGATGTGATTAATTTTGGATAGTAAGTTGTCCCATGGGTAATGTTCCATGAAATATGCAAAGAAAACATGGAAAAAATGCAATWGTAAGCTGCCCTGTGCAAGATTCACATTTCTATAAAGTTTTSATTGCTTATTCTGTAAGGAAACTCCAGTTTTCAGGTGCTTGTGCTATTTTAAAAGGGTAGGATGAATGGGAATTCTTTTAGGATTTTTAGGAAAGAGATTGTATTTGCAATTTGGAGCCCAGACTGCCAGCTGATAGGAAGTAGACGAGAGCTGCAGGAGTAGCTTGAGCAAAGCTCCCTGCAGCTTTCTCCTTGTGCACGGGGCAGCTGCTCCCCAGCGCGCTCTCCTTCCTTGTTCCTGGAAGATGAAAATCACTGGCAGAAGCAGGGCCTGTGTCTGCCAAATGCACTGGTTGTGAGGGGGGGGGGGGGGTTGAATAATGGGCTGTTCATTGCAGCGCACATACCTGTCTTGTCAGATGCTGGTGATATGAATACTAGATTCAAAATGATACCATCTACTGAACGGTGTGTTAAACAAGCTGTTCTTAAGACTAATTGCATTAAAGGAAACTTTATCATCTTGGCCAGCCTCCCAGTAGGTAGGGCATGGGGCTTTGCAAGTTTTGCTCTGCTTCTGATTTAGCGCTTCAGGTTTCTCAAGTCGGTTCATGCCTCCTCTTTCTTCTGAACACTTGTCCCAACATGTCCCTTGTGTGCTGGAAAACACTGCTCAGCTTATTCATGGGTGCACATCTGGGAGGAGCAGCTGATGCCCCCGCAGGCTGGGCTGCCACATGCAGAGTCCTCACCASGCTGCAGCGATGGGCGGACAGGCACCTCGTGAAGCTCAACACGAGCTTGAAGGAATCGCCCCAGGCTGGGGGTGACCTGCTTGAAAGCAGCYCTGTGGATGGGGTTGTGCGTGAGCCAGCGGGATGCCCTCCGTGCCGAGAAGGCCGGTGGTGCCCAGGGCCAGGTTGGGAAGAGCGTTGCCAGCAGCTCGAGGGAGGTGACGGTGCCCTCGGCCCCCAGGCTGCGCGGRAGGGCTGTGTCTGGTGCGGTCCCGTCCCCTATGAGAGGGACACGGAGCTACTRGAGTGAGTCCTGCAGAGCRCTGCTRACATCATCAATGGGCTGGAACACCTAATGAGGAGAGGCTACAGGAGCTGGGTCTCTTCAGCCTGTAGAAGATAAGATTGGGGGTAACTTCTATGGAATCACAGAATCATTATGGTTGGAAAAGACCTCAGAGATCATAGATAGCCCAGTTATAAGCCATTCGCACCCTGACTGCTAAACCATGTCCCTCAGTGCCTCATCTACACGTTCCTTCGAACACTGCCAGGGATGGTGACTCCACCACTTCCCTGGGCAGCCAGTTCCAGTGCTTCAGCGCTCTGTCCATGTTCCAGTGTGAACATACACAAGTGTTTGTAGGCAGGATGTAGAGAGCATGGGACTGGAGTCTTCTCAGTGGTGCCTGGAGTAGGACAAGAGGCAACAGGTASAAACTGAAACACAGGAACTTAGGTCTGAACAGGAGGGAAAAACCCATTGTGAAGGTGACTSAGCACTGGAACAGGTTGTCTGGAGAGCTTGTGGAGCCTCTTTCTCTGGAGATAAGGTCCTGGGTGTCTCTGGGTGACCCTGCTTGATCCATGGGGCTTGACTAGATCATCTGCAGTGGTCCCTTCAAACCTCAACCATTTTGTGGTTGTTTAATACAAAAATCAAAATATAAGCACTCTGTGCCTCTTTGTTTCGTGAGTTTTTGAGTATAGTGATTACCCAATGAAATAAAAGCTGTGCTACAGCTGCTTGCTTCTATATGTGAGTATTCATTCTGTTTTGTTTGTTTTGTTTGTTTTTCTCCTTCTCATCCCATCTCCCCTCAGCTTTCTCTAATATTGACCCTCTGCGCTGTGTTCTGGGTAAGTGAGAATATTTTATTCCTCTAAAGGGCTTGGGGCTTAGCTTGCTGATTGTACCATAGCTTCCCAGTGAGGCCAGTGGTGAAGGAGAGGCGAGCCCTTGAGTGTCTTTGTGTGTGCAGCTGCAGTTGGGTTGGGSTGGAGGGTGGAGCGCCGAGCGGGCTGGCTGCAACGCGAGCGGGCTCCTCCGCCGGCACGGGATGCAGGCGAGGATGCAAAACRTACAACGTTGGTTCCTAGTCCGCAGGCTCCTGAGGAAAAGTGAAGAAAAGCAAGTTAAAATACCTTCTGTCCATAAAGTGCTCTATATTTCTGTTAAAACATACAGCGGTTTTTCAAAGCCACGAATTGATTTCCATAGTCAGATGTTAATGGGATGACAGATAAAGTGGAACTAGAATCGGTTTTAAGAATAGGAAGGAGGAGATAAGACAAGGGGCATCATCAATTAACTAAACTTTTTCAGCGGAGCAGACTGTTTTACTTGGTGGTGTTGACGAATGCAAAATGAACTAACTTGCAATATTTGTTTTGTTTTGACTTAGTGGGGTAAAAAAGGTTTGGCAGTGTTATTCTGCATATTGCAGTTCTTGGCAATGACCTGGTAAGATATTTAAAATTCATTTTAGCTTCTCCGTGCCCCTACACCCATATGATCACGAGGTTAYATATGTACACATACTTTGCATACTGTAACTGCCCAAGTACTAGCCTAAAACAGCATGTTTGGTTGGTTGGTTTAGCAAGGTTGTACAACTCCAGCAAAATCTATATGCAGTTACCTGGCAAAATAGTAATTCTGGGTATGTTCTGTGATATGTTTATTCTTGGCACTCCTGCAGGCCTTCTGTGCAGGGTTTTGCCTGCAAAGCCAGCAGTTGTGCTGAGTGTAAGCAAGCGCAGTTAGGGGAATGCTTGCGGCCTGGTACAGTTTCTGGATCTGCTGCCCTCTCCATAGGGATAAAACTGAGCTTAGGCAGTGTCCTTGGCCCAGGTGGGGTGTTTGTACCAACTCTTAACTCAGTCCCCTGTGATCACTGCTTTTGTTTGATCTTGCCCCACAGGCAGGAACGCCTTGGAGGACGGAGCACCCTTTAGTGGGGATGGGGGTGGATTTGTGTGGTGCTAGACCCAGGTAGATGCTTGATACCCGATAGGGAGAAGCTAAAACCCGGTTGCTGTGTGTTCAGTTCCACACTCATGAACTGTCCTAGAGCCTGGGCAGGAGAGGAGAAACCACGGCCTTCAGGTTTGCGAGAAGCAACTGGCAGATAGTAATGGAATGTGACACAATTGTCACACCTAAATAATACTAGGTGTATATTTGCATAGCTGTATATGTGTTGTCTCCTAAATTAGAGGRAAAAAAAATTATTTCTATTGCCTTGAAGGACAGTTTTCCCCAAACTTCCATCCACTTTGAATCTGGTGGTAATAGTAAATTTCTCTTTTCCATTGCTCATCAATTTAGCTTAAAATAAAAGTTATAAACTATATTAAAAAAAAAAAACAGAAACTGCAAATAGGAAACCCCTAGGAGTACACTTAGTTCTTATCAAGTCCCTTGTGTTTGTTTTTTCTTTTTTCAAGTAAGCATTAGATAAGTAATGTTGTTTGAAATTCACGAGAACAGATTGCTTTTCTTGCTGGAGTAAAGTGAAATAATTGGGCTCTAGGAAAGACATAACAATTCATCCGTATGTACTTTTTGCTCTTTTTCAGGTATAGTCTGTCATATATTCCTTATGCAAGGTGAGTTTTTGTAATTGCCTCCTTATTAACAGAAATCAACAGAAATCGGCTATCTTTATGTTGTGGAGGGGAACATAATCTCCTTTCCATTTAAACATACCCCATTCTGTGCAGAAAGGAAATGGAATTAATGGGCAGTGGCCTTTTCCTCCTTACCCTCAGTAGCTTCAGTTCTAATCAGAAGAAAAGCTGGTTTTGTGCATCACTTCASTTGTTTTTATTTGTCTTATTTACGGGCAAAAGAACTACCTTTTCCACAGACTGTTTTGAGTGGTACAATAACTGCCTAGTAATTTCTTTATGAATTACTGAGCTTCTTGCAGATGTGGAAAGCCATCACAAATCTCTAGAGGCTGCCCTTCCTAAAGGAAATGGTTACCCAAACCCGCCAGGTGCCAAAGAGCACTATTAGAAACCTTGTGTAAAGGAWCCACAAGGGTTGATTTACAACAGAATCGGAATGTTGTTGCTAGAAGCTGCACCAGCCTCGCAATGGGACTTGGCAAGCTGAGCTGCAGGGTGCCCTCTCATCCCGTGSTGACTGTCAGGGTCCTACACCACACACCACTGGGTGACGGAAATGTTTATCCTGCATTTCAAAATCACAAATGTGATAAAGAATATCAGAATCTGCATATAATTAATGGATGATATCTATAAATAAAGACAAATACCTAATTGACCTTTTTTTCTTTCCAAAGGGATGCTGTGATTAAATGCTTCTCGTCCTGTCTAGAATAAACTAAGAGCAGAAGCCACTTCACACTTTAAAAGCCAACGTCGTCTTTTGTGAATTTTGYTCAAAAAATCCTCTTCTACTCCTGAAATACCTAGTGACAATTTGGCACTGTCCTTGCCTTTTGCAGTTAGGAGATTAAATCATTTTTACTAGTATCGGTTTTAAAAAATAAATTGCAATAACTGTGTTTCTTTACACTGGAACGTGTAGGGTTTTTAACCAAAAAGTGCATCTAAATACTTTGTGGAAACTAGTCTTAAGTGCTTAAAGCTGTGTCCAATAACGCAGGTTAATCCTGGTCTAGGCAAGCCCCTGGAGTYGGGCTAGGATGCGCAAAGGCTTCATTTACAGTTTTGTCTCAAATTCGCCATGTACCATTTATATTTTCATGTTAGTCATTGTAAGCTTTTTCCAAAGACTGAGTTTTATAAACGTTGTAAAGATTTGATAAGTTATGGGCTGCTTTGAACTGTCTATACATGTGCTTTATGGGGGAAAAAGTTTAGTGAGAACATGTTAAAAGAGCTGTTAAATTTGCTGGACTTTATTAAACAGGTATATTTTAAACATTTTTTTTTTTTACTTTCACTCTTAAAATACTTTTTACTAAAAATAACTAGATGATGTATAAATGAATGATTTGTGAAATAAATGAATTTTGAAGGTGTCTATTTTTTAATTTAGAAACGAGAACTATCTGTCTACGGGCTGCATTTGACTAAGTATGAATGAATTGCTCCCTTGGAGTATTTTTTCTAACCAGTTAGAAACCCAGTATGGRTTTTAGAGGTGCAGAAGTGACTTCAGAGCTTCTTTATATCAATGGTTAGAAAAATTGCTCCGAGGGAGTTAGTGTGCATATAAACAATATCAAAGAAGAAAAGATCAGGGAAGCAAGGCTGACTATTAGAGGGTCTCTCTCCTYTCTTCTCAGCTAAGAGCTATTAAATGATTCAGGAGCAAAGTTTAACCATTCAAGTTAGTAAGGATTTATGTTACATGACAAGGAATGTTTTGGTGCACAATGAAAAGATTTTACTGCTGTTATAAAATGCAATTTTTGTGACTTGTTCTTCCCTCCCTCGCTGTCCAAATCCTGAAGTAGAGGAGGGAGTAAGTTTGAAAAGATGGGAATGGTAGTATGTTCCCATCATAGTTTAGGGAGCCCTTCATGAAAGAGAAAACCCTGTGTTTCATCCTGGTTTACACYGCAGGGGATGATGAGTTTCAGGGCCCTGCTCCGGTACTTCACACCCTGGTGCCCGGGCCAGCAGCCTCCCAGGGGGAGGGGGTTCAGCGGGTGTCTGCACTTGCTTTAATGGGGCTGTGGGGTTGTCACCCTGGGGGAGCAGCCGGGGCCAGCGGGGCCGCCTCTCTGCCCCTGTGGCAGCGGGGGCAGCGCTGATGCTGCCCGGGCTGGCGCTGCTGGGTGCGACCGCAGGCCCGGCCCTGCCTCCCCCCTGCCCCGCGAGCCCCTGCGTGGGGCCTGCGCCCTCCTTCGCCCTGCAGGTTGGAGCCCACAGGGCCCTCAGTGGAGGGACATGGACCAGATGTGGACATGGAAGGGGCTGTTGCTCCTTCCTTGGTGGYTGGTTCCTGTTGGAAACCCACATTCCCTGGCTAGAGGGGGCTCCCAGGCGCGAGAGCCTGCGCAGGCGCCTGCCTCAGCCTTTCTCACCTGCCACCTCCCCGGCCTGACCACGGTCATCCTCACTGTAATCCTGCAACTACAGCAGTTATTTTTAATTTATGCAATATGACAAATAAAGCTTACACACTGCTCATCACAATCTAATAGTTCAAGAACTAAAGACTTAAAAAAAAAAAAAAAAAGGCAGCGCCTGTCTGGGGCTGCTCTGAGCTCTGGTGCCTCTCGCCCGTCCCTGCCGCAGCCCGCTGCTCTCGCCGCGCGGGAGCGTTCCCTGCCCTCGCGGCGCGCTCGGCGCCTCTCCCCGTCCGGGCTGCGGGGCCCCGCGTGTCTGGACGCGGCCCCGCCGCCCGCGGCGGCTGCGC
>NW_020455621.1:1028666-1103502 GCF_003342845.1 Nothoprocta perdicaria
CCGAGCGCGGGCGAGGGGCGCGCGGGAGCCGGCGGCGATTCCTCCCCGTCCTCCTCCTTCCTTTTCTTTCCCTCTCTCTCGTTGGTTTTTTCTTACGACTTTATAACTACTTTATAAGACGCACATGAAGGTTTTGTACATTTGTATATATAAAAAACTCGTTTTTATTTATTTGAATAAAGGGCCGCACCTTTGTGTTGCAGTAGCTGCCGCTGAGTCGCCGCGCGGCGGGCTGCGCCCCCGGGCCGCGGCCGCGGGCACGAGCCGCGCCGGGACCCGGTGCTGGGGGCGGCGGAGCCCGGCGGAGCCCTCGGAGCTGCGGGGCGGCGCGGGGACACGCGGGGACAGCGCGGCTCGGCGCCGGGGAGCGGCGCCGGGACGAGGCTCCATAAGCGCCTTGGCATCCCTCCATCCATCCCTCCATCCCTTCCTCCCTCCATCCACCCATCCCTCCCTCCATCCGTCCATCTGTTCCTCCATCCATCCCCCCATCCATCTATCCCCGCACCCACCCACCCATCCCTCCATCCATCCCCGCATCCACCCTGCGGGCGGAGGCGCCGCGAGGCACAGGAGCACGCGGCCGCCAGAGGACAATAGGCGAGAACAATGGGGCGCGGACGGGCGGGAACAATGGGGCGCGCTGCCTGGGAGCGCGCGGGGGGGGGTGTCGGGATGCTCGAAGGGAAAGGGGGCCGGATACCCCCCCACACCCCCCGAAACCGGCCCGGGGGCCCGGCGCGACCCGAGCTCCGCGCGTGGGAACTGCGGCGCCCAAGGCGCGTCCCGGGCAGGCGCTCCCGGCGCCGCTCCCGGGCTATCCCGCTGAATTCCCACGGGAACGAGAGCGGCCAGCGGGCACCGGCGCGGCACCCGTTCTGCGAATAAAGGGGCTTCTGAGCCGGCGGGGCCGCGTTACACCGGATTCACGAAGCAGAGTGAAGCGCGCTGAGGCTGCAGCCCGGGAGCGACGCGTTTCCTTGGACGGGAACTGCCCGCACGGGCGGGTGCTCCTGGTGGCCGCTCCACGGGATTCTGCGGGATGCGTTTTCATGAGGCGTTGGGTACAACGATAACGCGGTACGTTTTGTGCCCTCGTTGTGCTCCAAGCTGGATTACMCGTTTCTCTTACCCTCAGAAAAGATGGAACAGATGCTTTGGAAAAAAATCAGCTAAATGCATAGATGCAGCCACTGAAAAAATAATGAACCCATCTAGCACTGCTGTAAAGCACCTGTGTTCAAATCCCGGCACTTGAACCGTAGCGGAGTTTGGGGGGAGATGTTGGTTTTTAAAGGAGCAGCTTTGACTCCCACGTATTTAGTTATACCCTGTATAATCAGTATCTCCGATTGCAAAGAAAAGAGATTCACTTGTTAAAGGATGAAGTAGTAAAAAAGTTTACTGCAAGCTGCGTTGGGCAGAGTCTGAAGCCCAGCAGAAAATTCAATAAATAYGAATGAACAAGAGCAGGCAAAACAGTCAGTAGCAGGAGTATTGACAGGAGATTAAAGGGGACAGCCAATTTTGATAGTAAAGGAAGGGTAGAAAATCTTGTTTGAGAACTTCRGAAGTGCATGAGCAGATTTTTTCCTAAAGGATTAATTTGAACAAAGATACTCCAAAATCATGCAGCTAAGATCTTTTGTACTGCATAGTTCATTCTGCATAAAAATGGAAATGGTCCGAAAAGGACCTTTAGGTTTTGCATTGGATATTAAGCAGCACTGGAGCTCTTTAGAGTCCCAGAACTTATATCTCCTTTATGAAACCTTAACATCAAGATTTGTTGATTGCAGAATTTGCTAACTTTCCTCCTCTTTTTTAATGTCAAGTGATGTTGCTTGTATTCTRAATGTATCTATCCAAAGACATCATAAACCTTACGTGATATTAAAAAGGACAGAAAAAGTTGTTATATACAACAATGATGACATCATCAACAAGAACTTTCCTGAACTTTGGAGCTTTGCATGTGGCTTACCTCTAGGTAATATTTTTTTTCAGTTCAAGAGAAAATCGATTAATTCTAGTACCTCAAAATTGTAGGTAAATTAAACATAATAAAATGGGTTACTTATTAATACCTGTGTTGATGGATGTCTAAGCCCGGTTGCCGGCTTTAAAAGTCCAAAATGTTAGTGAAGACTCTGATAGTGCTGAAAACCTCCCATCTACCCACACCGTATTTTTGTTTGTGGCACAGCCCCTGCCCCCTAAGCTCCATTATTTCAGTTATATGTCAGGAGAGATGGTGCTACAAACTAGTCGGGWCCTTTTCTTGCTGAAAGACTGAGAGTCCTTTGAAGCACCAAGGACCCAATCTCTGATTCGACCACCACAAAGGCCCGACTCTGGGAGGTTTGGGACACGGTGAGGGATGAGAGGGCAACTCCAGGAGCTGTGTTTGGTGGATTCCCATCACAGCACTGCCCCATCTCAGGAACGCTTGGATCGTCTGGAGCATCCCCAGCCACCCCTGTGTGGTGAAGCTAGTGAACATGGAGCTAGTGAAGCCGGAGCAGCAAATAAAGGGCTGCCCAGTGAAACAAGGCTCTGGGTTCCTTCGCTACAGCCCTGTGAGCAAAGATCAAGAGAACTTTGCCGTGAGCCTCTGCAGATGCTGCCTCATCCATTTCTAGGATGCTGTCCCATGACTCTCTCAGTTTAGGATTTCCAAAGCTGCCAAAAGCTCCAATATAAGTATGTGGAAAAATTATTATTCTGTACTGATGAGGAGATTAAATGTGTTCAGGAGCCCTTTTCAGATGCTGTAGATCTGCTCTTGCCAAAACAACCAGGAGTCTGGCCAGAGTTTGCTACATGTGCTTTTTACAGGGTATTAGATATCCTCCAGGAGCCTTGTAAAGGGACTGGTGACTCCAACTCACAGCACTTTCGGCTGCTGAGGGAGAGTTATGAGCAGCTGGGGCCATGGAATAACTAAAATAATCAATATTTATTTCAGGGTAGATAATTTCCCTTCCTATTCAGTGTAAYTTACAGTGAAAACATMCTCTGGGTCTCTTGTGTATCAAATATTGTCAAATGTACTGCTGTTTCTGTGCTAGCCTTGAGAAGCTAGATACAGATTAACCCCATACTCCGCTGGCTGAACAACCCCCTCTAAATTCCGATTGGGATATGTGAGAAGACTCTGTGATGCACAATTCCCTAGTGCCAGTGATCAGGAAGAGTGTGCCTGGAACCAGGGTAAAGCGCAGGTTCCTTCCTCAGAGTCATAGGAAAATCCCAAAATGTGATTTCAGCACCCAGTACTAAGTACAGCCAGTCCTATAACTCACCCTAAAAGGAAAATATAATGCTATAGAATAATCCAGCATTTAAAAATTCAATGGGTACGAGACTTTCTCTAGGTGTTCTGTGTTAAATGGATGTCCATATTAAATCCTTGCATAGACTAGCTAGAAATCTGTCAGTGAGGCGGGTAAAACTGTGTTGGTACTTGAATGCAGCTTTTGTATCCTGGGATGAACAAACATTAGAAGTTTTTCAGAAAGAAAAAAAACTCAGATCATTTATAAGGCTTTCATATATAGCATACCTTAAAATCATTTTGAAAGTATTGTAGCTCTTCAGGATAAGAATTATGTTTTATTGCGTATATTACATTTAATTAAAGGAAAATGGAGTAGAAAAATGGGAAAATTACAGAATAATCTTCTCAAATTTGAAGTTGCACCTGCATTASTGTGTGCCTCTTATATTCTCTTGTGCTCTGCCTCATTGGAGAGCTTTTAAAGCCCCCTGAGCCCCACTCCCTGTGAGCTGCAACACAACCTCATCTGCTCCTCAGCTGAGCCTAATGGATTGTAAGGGGTGGTTGGCTGGTGCGTGGGTGGATGTAGTGGCAGGATTTGGCTGGTCTTTTGTACGTGGACTAGGAATGCAGTATCCTCATCAGCAACACTATTTCCACCAGGGAGAGGGAAGGGCTGATTTATTTGTGTGTGTTTGCTTTCTGGACTTAGAGATGCACTCTGTCTTGGCGCTGCAGAAACGTTCCCCTGATCTATGCGGTGGCCTCGCAGTGAGAGGAGGAGCCTTGCGAAGCTCTCGCTCTGGTGCTTTCCGAGGAGGATTCACCGTTGCGCAGCAGTCAATTACTGCAATACTCGAGATCCAGCTGATATCTGCAGAACAGCCAAGAGTCAAGGGACRCTGATTTCCTATAATTTCTGCTAGCTCTGTCAGCATCAAGGCTAATGCTATCCAGGAGGTTGCCTCCAAGACATGGGAAAGACACAGATTTTCTTTTCACTTCAGTAAAAAATACCTGAGGCAACAGCCTTCTAACATAGATGTGCTGGTAGTTTGTTACTTATAGAGACACGGTGAAAACGTTGTGCTGCCATAGGAGTAACTTTAAGGGCMAGGCAGCCTAATGCACGTGGTGTGGGGCTAAGAGCTTACACGTGTAGGGAGCTCAGAGAAAGCCCTTGCTGCCCAGGGACAGCACTAAGATGATGCCTTGGAGAATAAACTGCTACGTTTTACTCTGCCTCAACTTTAAGGAAAGGGGAGTTAGTTTTTTTGGAAACAGACTTTAAAAGCTGTGTTTTTTTTCTCTTTCTACAGTGTATGATAAAGACCTAGAAGTTAAGGAATAGCTTAAGGAATTTGCTTTAAGTGAAGGTACGAAGAGCAGCGCGGAAGCCTCCGGCCCTGCCCCACTCTTGGCGGCTGCCTCGCTTAGCGCGGGGCACGGCGGATTTCACCACTTTTAGGCATTTCTGTTGTTATTATTGAGTGTCCGCTCGGAGCGGTCGCTCCRCTGAGCGTGTCCCCAGCACCCAACGAGGTGGGGAGGGTCGTGACGGGGAGTGGGGCGAGCCAGGGCTGCTCCTTTCAGCAGGGTGCTTACTGAGTAAAAAACACACAGATGGGAACGGCGACACGCACCAGAAAACTCGGAAATAAAATAAAATAAAATAAAATAAAATAAAATAAAATAAAATAAAATAAAATAAAATAAAATAAAATAAAATAAAATAAAGGCAGGTACTGCTTGCTATTTGACTAGAAGCGGGAATAAGGAAAGCAAAATCCCCAGGAGGCGAGGCTCCGCAAACAGCGGAAGACCCAAAGCCGCCCATGTTTTGCGGGTGCCCCGAGGGGAGCGGGTCCGCGGGCCCCGCCGCCGCCCGCGCGGAGCTCCCGCCTCTCGGCGCCCCGGGGCGAAGCGGGGGAACCCGCCCGCTGCCGCGGCCCCGGAGAAGCGGCCGTTGGGAGGGCGCCGCCTAACGGCTGCCGCCGGCCGTTACGCCCCGAGGCGGCGGCGTGTCCGTTAGCGCGTGCGCCTCCCCGCGCCTCCCCGCGCGGGGCTTCCCTGCAGGGAAGGAGAGCGGCTTAGGAGAGTAAAAGSCGCGCCGGGGCGGCTCTCCCGCGGCCGCGCAGTTCCCCGCTCCAGCAAGGCGCCGCGCTGTTCRCTTACAGCCCTGCTTCCCTGGGCGGGGAGACTAGCGGTTATGGCAACCAGCCTAGAGCGCTGCCGACAGAGCGTGTGTGTTCCGATTCTGAGTACTTACCTGCCAGCGCCTTGCAGGGATCAGGTAATAGTGCGCAATAAAAAATACTGCCTTTATTTGTCTTTATTTATTTTTTAAGTGCAGTCCGTATAATGAATTATAGCTCTGTGAAGCGCCTTTATTTACTGTCTGGTTCCTGCCGTGCAGCCATTTCACTGGAAGCTCCCGTGACACCATCACAACCTGCTTTGTTGTTTTTCCTTTCYCTGTGGTGCCTCGTGGTGCGACTTCTCACGCACAGAGCCCCTGCCAGTGAGCACACGCCTGCCTTTCCCCCGGCCTTGTTGTGCACCAACACCCAGCTCCGCTGCAAGCCAAGCGCCAGCGGCCGAATAGYTCTTCCCAAAGACTGTTGTGGGGGGCTGTGTGTCACTAGGATTTTATTTACGTATTYATTAACAACATGTGAAGCGCTGAGCGCGTCTTGAGACTCATTTAGCCAAGTGAGCTTTCTTACACGTTAACATGCTTTCTCCAAATCTCTTCCTGGGACAGGCACAAGTGGCCATTGGTGATGGAGTGCTGGAGTTGCATGTGTGCCGCGATGATATTTTGTGCTGGTCCCTGTGTTAAACCACATACGCTTGTGCAGAGTTAACTTTTCATAGTATAAATGGTCACTGAGCTGCTTGTCATTTTTGGCAAAGTTTGTATGGAATCTTTATGGTCATCTTAGAGTAGAGATAATTTGGCTTGCCAGATGTATCTGGGGGATAATCCATGAGATACCGTTATCAGATGATCCTTATAAATTATGAAGAGAAGACGCATGCTAATCCCCAACTTTTGATTTCACGACTTACTCGTTGCTCAGCGGGGCTGGACTAGWTGATCTCTAAAGGTCTCTTCCAACCTCATGGATTCTGTGATTCTATGATTCCATGATATTTTATTGCTCGCCATAATGTCTTTAAATTAAACCTGGCAGTGCTGCAGGGTAGCAATCACCAGGAATATCAAATGCTGGATTTGTATTAATGCCTTTTGGTGTGGTTGTTGCCTACTGAAGTGCTTGGGAATGCTGACTGCAGAATATGGGCTTGTTGCAAACCTTGTTACTCATTGTACTGAAAGTATGATCAATTAAAAAAGCAGTTTTTTATTTYGCCCGTGTATGCTTGGTGTTGTGTTTTATGTTATTTCAGTGTAGTGTTTCTCTTTGCTGCTCAGGGGAAATGCCTTACTGCAGAGTTGAATTAGCCAGTTTCTCATTTTTATGCATTTATTARCAGCAGTGTGGTGAAATAAACTGGTTCATTTATCAGCAGAATTTTAAAAGCTTGCAATTTGTGGATTACTTGGAATCTGTAGGCTACTTCTAAAGCTTTCACAAAATTTCAGAAAGAAAAGCAAGCTAATGCTTTACAGCTTTAGACATGCTAGTCAGGAATCTCTAGCCCTACTGGCAAATTATTGGGATCAGCTGTTTGMAAAATGCTGAAAGCCACAGGAATAGAGAGTGGGAATGTGGAGCTGTCAAAACGGCAGTGAGCTTGGCTGGCAAACGGGGCRTCTTTGCTCCTCAGGTTTGCTTTGACTCATGTCACTAGGGAGAGTTTCTGCTTGTGGCCGAGCCCATAGATGCAAACAAGATGTTTTTCTGTAAACCTCTTGATTACACCCAGCACAGCGAGTACTCAGCTCATGGGCATTGAGCACCTGAAGGGCTTACCCTGCTTTGCACTTTTGTTTGCTTTGAGCTATTGCTAGTTAGAACCAGATGGGTACAGAGGAGGTATTGGTGTTAGTCATACCCTAGCCCATCTCTTCAGGCAGGATCACACAGGAAGTGGGATTTCATCCCATCTGCCACTCACAAGTGTGTCCAAGTTACCTGCTATAGTTCTGTGGTTGTGGAAAATACCTTGAGTTCCTTTTTAGGGTTGTTGGTGTTTGTATAATATCCACAGCCTTGAAATTTGTCTTCAGTTAGTATAAAATAACTTTTTTTTTTTTTTTTTTTTTTTAATTCTTTGAATGATTCACATCCCCCCTTGTGGCTGTTTTGTTCAAAAATGAGGGGAGGGGAAGGGTGGAGAAAGAGTATATCCGAAGTACAAAGGGAGAAGATAAAAGCATCAGCCCTTTTCTGTACCTCCTGCGTAATATTGCCATAGTAACAAAGAAATGAATGTAGCTGTTCGTCACACACTGCTGAGGTAAAGCAGACACTATTCATATTCAAAGGAATATTAGAAAACTATATTTTTTAGGTGTCAGTAATGAATTAATAAAAAATGATCTCCCTTACATTCTGAGAGTTAATAATCAAGTATCACGTTGTAGGAAGAGAGGACAATTATGGCATTTAGCAAACATTAATTATACAGTAAATCGCAGCATTTTTATCTTCCACACAAAGCCATGCTGAACTGCCAAGCACAGTCCCGGATAATATATTCTGCCATTAAATTTACATGAGACCAACAGCTCCCTCTTCTTCTGTCTCATRTATCTCTGTATTGGCAGTTGGCTTTGACTACAGCCAAATACTTGTATTGCAGTATTGACCAGCTCTGTCTTAATCCAGATTGGTGTACAAATGAACTGTGTATTCAGGACTACACAGTGATCCTGGTGACATCTTTTTAGCTCTGAAACCRTATCCAGAGTGGGGATGAAATTCTATTTCAAGCCTGTGCTTCTGATTTGCATATATATGTGTGTGTGTGTGCGCGTGTATAGTGTGTATTAGAGTGAAAAAGAAAGTAGTTCAATTACTCTCAAGAATAAGATTAGAGAAGAACAGAAATGTGCACCCATTTCGATGTACCAACACTGAATATGCATTTCTATGCTTTCAATCAAAAACTTCACATTTAACTTGTTGCTTTTTCTATGTCYAGCATCAGTCTTCTCTTGTTCCTTTGAGGAAAATACTTCTTTATTTGTCTAAGTGATACATTAAAAAGAATATTGCTAGTTTGCACACATTCTTAAAGTCTTAAATAATTTGAAAGTTGATTAATTTGAATGATCCAGGTTGGAGTGACTGAAAGTATCATCCAGATACCTGGCAACTGTGTAGCTGGTGGAAAGGGCAGACCCAGGGACGGAACTTGGGGGTGAAGGTCTGTGAAACCTTGAGGTAACTGCTGTGCCTGGGCCCCTCCGATGGGTGACTCGTGTGGCAAGTGACCAGCTGAAACTGCCACCAGAGCCTCTTCCTTCACTTGGGTCTGCGACGCAGCCAGACGGTCCTGCTCCTCCTGGCAGCTGGTAGGGAAGGCGGCGTGATGCCACACACCGCCAGGGTTTGTGAACGTGGGAAGAAGCCTGGCATTCACTYCTTCGTTTTGTTTTTGAAACAAACCCCAAACTTTGGGAAGTAAAACACTCATGCACACTCACGCACTTCAATAGTGAAGTGAAGTTCATAGAATCATAGAATGCCCCAAGGTTGGAAGGGACCTCAGAGGTCATCGAGTCCAACCCCCCTGCTCACGCAGGGTCACCTAGAGCACGTGGCACAGGGCTGCATCCAAGCGGGTTTTAAAGATCTCCAAAGAAGGAGACTCTACAACCTCTCTGGGCAACCTGTTCCACTGTGAGGGCTTTGTCACCCTCACAGTGAAGAAATGCTTCCTTAAGTAAAAAGTAGTAAAGTAGTTCTTTGTACTTTGTACTTTGTTCCTTAAGTAAAATTAGTTCTTTGTACTAATGACTGGAAAYGTCTAAAAATCATCTCAATCTCCATGTTCTAATGCTGTTACGTGTAAGGTGCCTGCTAGAGTTTCCATATGCCAGGGAAGACTCTTAGGGGTGTGACTACGTGGGATTTGCATTCTGGTTACAGGCTGGCAAACCTGAGCTTTTGCTTCCTGAGCCTGGTAATAGGGTCTTACTTGCATTTCTTCTGCACAGGAATCTGTATGCGTAATGGGAACAAATAAAGAAACCCTTCTCACAGTTTGAACTGTTGCCTAAAATGTATTTTATTGCTTGTCTGTGAGCAGAAAGTGCTTTTTCTGTGAAACTGGTGTTATGGAGTCCCGATTTTGAAAACTCTTAATTTTTCTGCTTTGTATGTATGGAAAGCTGCACGTTCAGGTGGTGGTGAGAAAGTAGGATTTGAAAGAGCCAGCCCTTTTACTTACTGGTGAAATGTGTGAATTGCTGCTTCTCATCAGATTAATTATAAGCGAAATCACACAATTTTAGAAGCCAGTTAAAAGCAGGACTCCTCTTCCTGGTTCATATATTAAGCTGAAGAGTAAGAGTCTTGTGTGCACCCACTTGTCCTGGTGTAACAAACTCAGGGAAGTAAATACTGTCGGTCTGGTCAACAGCCTGGCTGTTACGCTGCTCTCCTGGAGGGTTGAGGAAGGTGGGTTGGAACTGCTTTAAGAAGAGGAGGTGAGTGTGTTGACTGCTGCCTGTTGCATGGAGCTTGCCAGTTGGAAGAGTGGTTCTCACCATTAGATGACAGTGAAATGCCTCTGTTTTTGAGGGAATGTAGCCTCACAGGCACGACTACATCAGTGTTTATAGTGAAACACATGAGAGTAGATTGAGAAATGTTCCTCTTGGGAGTATTCTGATGGCTACTTTATTTTTTTGGTTTGTATTTTTGAATCTCTGCAGCCAGGATATGGAAAATGTCCTTGCAGCAGCGATGGGAGCAGAACTTCAGAATTTGAGTCCCAGGCACTGTGAACATTGATTTTTGGTGTCTGACCAAATGAGTTCCATTCGGTGCCAAATGCCTGAGACTACATCAGGTAATGCCAAGAGTTCCTGCTCTTGAGCACGTATCTCCTAGGCCTTCTGTGGACCCAGGCTCTTGTAATTTGTGTGCTGGGATTCAGATTGTTTTGCACAATGGAATCCATGTTTAGTCCTTTTTTTTTTTTTTATTCCCCCTTTGCAAAGTGTTAAGGTACTGAGGCTAGGACTGTGATGTGTACTTTCTACAGTGTTTAAATTCTTTAGAAAAGTAGTCACCCCATCTAACACAATGGGAGAAATGAAGCAATATTGACACGAGGTAGCATTGGTTTGTGTGAATTCAGGACAGTATTTTATATACTGTAGGTAAATAATTCAACACGTGACTAATCCAATAAGAATGCTGGCACATCAATGAACAGCTTCACACTTGGGTTTAACAGTACATTTGCAGTGACTTTACAGCAGTTGCATTTAGTAGGGGGAAAATTTGGGTTGCATAGAAGAAGGAGGAGGGCATTTATATACATGACCATTCCTCTGCTGAACTCCTCCTGTTTTTCCTGGTGTCCGCACTGGCATGCCACCCTATTTAATTCACCTTGTRTGACAGCGTTCTCAGATTGCTCATGTTATTTCCTTTTCTTTCTTCTCAAGCACCCATTGACTTGTTGTTCATCTATCTGGAGACTGAATTCCCCTCAGAGGGTGCTGCAAGACTCATAGAAATTTTCAGTAAAAAGTCTTGATTACAAAACCTTAAGGATCACAAYTGGAGGGGTGAATTGCACAAACTTAAAAGGAATCTTAGGTTTGTCTCACCCTAGAGCATTTTTCTTGGGAGTTTTACTACCTTTCTATTTTGCTTTCTGTGCTTCTGCCACTCTGTGCAGCCTTCAAGTCCCTTTGGTGCCGCACCAGGAATAAACTCCAGAACTGCCTGCGTAGGGAGTGAGCAAGCAGGGAATAAGTTTAGCTCTGTAGCCCTTATCTTTTAGCTTTCCTCATGGCATGGGCAGCATTTTGTATCTGTGGTGTGTTCCTCAGCTCCAGGCAGCGTTCCTGCCTCAACCTGGGGGCCGAGGACTGCGAGTTGCTGTGCCGAGCCTGCCTTCCACGCTCCTCAACTTAATAGGAGCCTGTGGACCTTTCTGCGGGATGGGAAAAGCCAGGATTACGCRTGTTTGCTCGTGTCCTTGGTAGCAAAGAATTACTTACAATGCCAGCGGGTTTATTCCCCCTGTGAGCAATGTGCCTGTTGAGCAGTGCTTTTGGTGTTTGGCCAAACAGATGGATTTAACAAATAAGCAGGGGGAGGAAGTAGTGGGGCTTTTTGTGTGTTTATTAAACAAAGTTTTTCTTCAGATGTCAGTCACTTCTATTTTACCATCCTTTACTTGTTGTCTTTGTGTTGCATCTCAGCAGAAACACTGCATCAGTCAGTGTTCCCTGTCTTTCCAGATCACTTCTCTGCCATTTTTCACATTTCATAGCAACAAGTTATTCCAGTGAGAGTGAGAATTTAAGTTGCACCAGAAATGTTCTCAGTAATGCCAAATATTTCTATGAGATGGCAACTACTTTCTGTGTAGGCTTCAGTCTCTGCGACAGAAAGGATGTGAACAGACTGAATTTCAAGTGGCACCTGCTGAGACAGATGGATGTACTTGGTTGTGTCTGGTCCATGTTGCCTCTCGGGCACTGGGGTGGGAGCAGCCCTGAAGCACTGTCAGCAAAGCCGTGTCTCTTGTTGTGATTTGCTTTGTGCTGGTGTTTGATTTCTGTTCAGGGATGAACAGAACGAGAGGATTGGATGAGAGGATTGCTTTCGGAAGAGTTTGTTTCCTGAAAGGACTTCTGCAAACTAGGTGGGCCCTGGAAGTATCAGATGAAAACAGAGCTAGATGCTGAACGGTCAATAGTTTAAAATAAACCAAGAAAGAAAGAACATTGTGCAGATGGAATTCAGTAAATTGCACCAAGTGTTCCTGTATCTGGTACAATAGTTCCCCAAGGCAGAGCTGAGATCATAGGTTGCTGCAGGACAGAGAGCTCCCTTGTTTCGTACTCGGGCTACTGGACGACCCATTCCAGCCTAGATCTCAAAGATCAGAGCGTGCCAGGGAGTTATCCTGAACCTGAGTGTTGGTCCTCTCTGGATGCTTTCCATTTACCAAAGCTTAGAGAAAGTCTGACATATCTCGTTCAACCAGCTCCTCTAGTGCAGTGTGGTGTACAGTTAGGAGTAAATTGAAGGTATTGATGTGTCTCACTTCTGCATTTATACTTTTTTGTGTGTTTTGTGATGTTTTGATTTTGTTGCCTTTTTGATGTTTACTTCTTTGTAAGATACTAATAGCAGCCAAATATAGCTTTAGCGAGCCTTTTATGAAACATTTTTAAAAGCTCATGTTTTCACTTTTACCCGTCCTTTTAGCAGTGCTTTGATTCCTTGATGTTCAATAAAATTCTCGATTCCATTCTCCTCCATTGCCTTTGTCCCATAGGTGCTGCCTCCCTGTTGTATCTGCCTGCCTGGTGTGATGGTCCCTCATACACCAGTGCTTCACACATGGCACGGGAGGGTTTACATAGTGCAGGGGGCATCTTTGTGCTTTGTTGATGCTGCTTGCAGGACTTGGACTCTGCCCTGTGCAGCAGAGTGTCAGCTGTTAACTTGTCACAACTTGTGAGTGAGTGTGTACAGCTTGGATTTACTCCAATTTAATAAGAGATGCCTCAAACCCAGAAATAGGCTGCTGGTTTTTAGAGTGTGCGTAGCTTGGAAAAATGTGCTAAATGACAGTTGCATTCTGGCTTTATTCTGGTTGTCTGCTCAAGTTAGCCCTGAGTTTTATTCCTAGGAGTATCAGCCCAGGCATGCACGCTCAGTCAATAGCACACTCAGTCTTAGATATGCAGTGTTTGTACCAGTCCTTCATAGCTTGAAATAGTTTGTTATCTGGTGTTACTGCTTTTTAGTTGTAAAACGAAAACTATTTATTTTAAATAAAGTACTTTTTTAAAAGAAGAGAAAAGAAAATTGCATACTCAGACAGATGCATAAACTGTATGTGTTTTATCAAAATTCTTAGCTGTATTTTGGTGCAGACATACATCATTGAAAGAATGGAAGGTATCCAGTGTCAGAACTGTATGGCTCCTATTTTTTTTAACACTTATTTCTTTTTCTCCAGAATAATCACGAGCAAAAGGATGTCAAAGATGACAAAAGCAAAAAGAGAACCAATAAGTCAGCATTTAGTGAAGAAGATAAAGACGGTATAATGAAACAAGCCCTGCTGGACCAGGTAATACCATTATAGCAGCTTATCAGATAACAGAAACTGCTGGATTTAAGGATTTCTAGGTAAGCAGCAGTGAAAAAGCTCTGTTGTCTCGGGGCAGGAATTCCCTGTTTAGTACCTAGTTGCCAAGATAATTTTTGTGCTGGTGGAGTTTCAAGGTCATTCCTTGGTTTAGGTGATAAGGGTACCAGTTGTGGTTATTTTACCTGTATCTCTAGTTCATTCATTACCATTTAGTTCGTTCGTTCGTTCGTTCATTCATTCATTCATTCATTATTTATTCCTCATGCCCACACATGAAAAAAGCGGGCCAAATGGACTAATGCTAAAGGAAAGCAGTCTTCAAAATTCTGTTGTATCTACATACTAAGGCCAAGAGAAAGCGGAGGGCTTTTAGGTGTAGTGTCACGGTGTCACCATGCTGGGGCACTCAACGTTTTCAATGTCTTGCAGGCAATTGATTCCAGRAGGAGGCCAGGAGGGTGTTATTTGGCTATCTTCAGTTTAGAATAGCCACCTGGGCATTAAACAATAATTGAACTTGACTAACCGGAGCATTAAAGGGGTGATGTTCATCAATATTTATTTACATAATGACTGTTGCAGACTACGTATTCCCTGTGAGTGGGTAGGTGAGCAGGCACCAACAGAACTGGATGAAAGGCTAATCAATGTTGCCATCTGCTGGATGCCAACTGTGTGCCGGTGAAAAATAATGTTTTCAGATGAGATTCATACTCTCTAGTTTGAAAATACACGGATACTTCTGTACAAGCCAGCAGTATATTACCATTAACAAAGAAAAGTCTCCTGACCATTTTTTTTTCTAGCTGAGTTTGACGAGGCTCTCAGAAATTGGAGGAAAATAATGAAGTTCTTAGGTAGAGAAAACAGAAGTTATTGGACATTGTCTTCAAGCAGTTATTGCTAGTTTGCAGCATCTTTATTTTTCTTTGTAAAGTAATCTGTTTGAGATGTTTTTGCCTTTTTTCACTTATCTATGCTCTAAACATTCAGAAAAACTGATTTTTCCATTCAGTTAGAGTAGCTACTTAAATGAAAGCATTAGTATTTATTTGCTCCTAAGAAACCCATAACATTGAAGGAGAGGCATGTCCCATCTTCTTTGATATATTGTTTTTTATAGTAATAAAACCCAGATAAATTTCCCAGATATATCCCAGAATGGCATTTCTCTCTGTCTGTTTAAGGATACTCTAAAACACATGTGTGAAATGATTATCCAAAAAGTTATTATACTGATAAACAACATACACTGCTTCAACTTTCTCYTTCAGAATCTTTTACCTATCCAGGATATGTATGTCTATATCTCAATAAAAGATGGAAGATATACAYGTATTTAACAAACCTCACACACAAGTTAGTTCATACAAGACACTTTTTTTTCCAGCATCACCTTGAGATGTATAAGGATCTCAACAGACGGAGAAATGCTTCATACGTCCAATATCGAAACGTGCTGAATAAGAAAGTTCAAAAACAGAGAATTCAGATTCAAATGTCTGATTGTAGGCTCAAACAAAATCTYGAACAGCAAAGAAGAGAAAAGGTATGAAGTTGTTTGAGATGCATAATGGGGAGAAGGAGTAACAGCACAAAGGTCCATATTTATTACTATTAGTAAGACTTGAGAGTACATGGGTGGTTCTGTGTGCTTGCTACTACTGGAAATCAGTGATTTTTTCAAGGTGGGATCTTTTCTGAAAAGTCAGTTTGCTGCAAGAAGCAAAATCCCTTTAAGAAACTGTTTTGAAAGCAGATGTYAGAAACCTGCCTTTGTAGTGCCATTAGTAATTAAGGCGAGCTGATATGGGCATGGCTTCCTCACCAGAACAGAGCAATGGCACTCGTGTTCCTGAAAGACTCTGTCCCCGTGCATTGACCTTTTGAAAGGATTCTGTAACAAGATAGCAGTGGAGTCATAGCCCGTAGCAACTCTAAAGGAACAAATAAAACATTTTATTTACCTTCTCTTCTAATGCCTGAACACGAAGTGTTAAAGATTCATTTGTATATCTCAAAATTTCTATCTCTTCTTACCATGTCTTCGTGCTGCAARGGAAAAAAAAAAAAGACAAYATTTTGAATTTCCTGCTTTCYGAAATGCTTTAATCATATCTTCCTTTAAAATCTTTCTTCCTGGTTTGAAGTTTTTGCAGATGCGGTCTGTTAAACGCACACTTCAGACATTATTACTTGCATGATATTCTTTTGGGGGTGCAGGAGAGGACCTTTCATCTTCAGTAGAGTAGCAGTGATGGCCTGAATTATTAAGRCATGCTTTAGCAATTCATGCATAACAATAAAGATTAAGCAGATTTAAAAGCCTAATGAGTGATTCTATAATATAACAACAAAACTCCTAGTAAAAGTAAGATAAATAAGATAAAAGGAAGGCACTTTTCCAGRAGAAAGTACAATAATAGTAATTATTGTATACACAAACATAGATACATGAAAGGAAACAAAGTTTTTGAGATAATAAACCATTTTCCTAGCTATYGCACAGTCACTGAAAATATAACCTAGCAAGAGAAATATGGATGTATTCCATTTTCTTGCTCTAATATGATAGACAAATATATGACATATATATATAAAAAAAAATTTTTTATATATATATATATATATATATAAAATAGGACCAACAGGATATTTTAATAGGAGTGGGAATTAAACTGCTGTGCCTAAAACCTCCAGATAAGCCAACAAACTACAATCAGATTTTATAGCTTGCAATTCATCAAATGCCAATTGTAGAAATCTGYTTCCTGTCTGTCACTCTAGTTGCTAACACTGGTATCCTTTTATGGACTTTGTTTTCTAAGCAGTTGCTTCTTTTCTCCTTAGGGGAGGAGAAAACCCTTACATTTTTGTCTTTAAACATGTTGTATTTGCTGTAAGCACTGGGGAACAATTCTGCCTTGAGCAAGATAGCACAGTTATTTCAGGAGTTTTCAGTCAAATTTTAAAACACAGTGAATATCAACATCTAAATGATAGAATTTTATGTAGCTTGGTAGGTTTGATCTGTCAGGTTGGCTGTGTAATACCCGTGTCACCTGTTGAGAATTCTCATGTGCATGCAGGTTTTATTTCTTGCAGGTGTTATTTGTATGGATGTATAGATATGAATTTCTACATACTGTATGGGATTGTTATTGCCTATCTTGTGGCTCTGTGTTTACAAAATCTTGTTAAGCTGCTCAGTGACATGTAGTTAGTTCTCACAACATTTTATAAACTCGGATTCTTTAGTAGCAGTGATCTGAACAACATTTTTTGCCTGTGGATAGAAACAGCTCTCCTCCTTTCTTCTGTCATTTACTGCTGCTTCTGTCAGTTCTTGGAGTTTGCAATGAATTACCCTTTAGCAGAGGCTTCTCTTTGGTATCCTCTTTCCTTCACACTATTAAYTCCACTTGCAGGGCCTGTGAAGACATGAACGTGGTGGCTTCTGGAATAGATGCCACAAATCAGTCTAATTTTAATGGAGATGGGCTACTAGTTGTAATTTCTTGAATCTCTCRGTTAGGATATAGGGAAACCATAAATCTTAAAGTAACAAACATTCCCAAATCCCATGCTTTGAAGTGAACAGGAGCTCCTGGTAATCAGCACTTTTGGGAAACAAGCTGCTTAACTAGGTGTCCAAAGCCATTACACAGCCCCACTTAAAGAAAAAAAAATCTTGGGCCACAATGTCTAAGGAAACCTACAACAAGAAAAGTTTGAATGGTGTGAGCAGCAGCTTCTGTGACAAGCATTGGGCAGCACCTCTGGGTACTAAAGAGACCAAATTCAGCGTTTGTGGAGCGTTTGGCTTTGTTTTATCGATGTTCTCAGATTTGAGGTTTTATTGTATTTATGACTGTTGGATTTGGTTTGGTAGTAGGGTTAACAGGGAGAGTAAATAGAGAGTAAACACGGAAGCACCAATGAGGATAAAWAGCAGGAGTAAGACTGAGGGGTAAACATGGAAGTACCTCTGAGGGTAAACATTGGGGGTAGGACTGAGGTGAACAGGGAAAGTAGGCCTGAGGGTAAACAYGGAAGTACCACTGAGAATTAACTTGGAAAGTACCACTGAGGGTAAACTGGGGGAGYAGGACTGAGGGTAAAAATTGGAGTATTTCTGAGAGTAAACATGGAAGTACCACTGAGGGTAAACAGCGGGAGAAGGGCTGAGGGTAAACAGGGGGAGTAGGACTGAGGGTAAACTTTGGGAGTAGGATTGAGGGTAAATATGGAAGTACCACTGAGGGTAAACACAGAAGTGCCACCGAGGGTAAAGAAGGGGAGTAGGACTGAGGATAAACACGGAACTACCACTGAGGTTAAACATCTGGAGTAGGACTGAGGGTAARYACAAAAGTACCACAGAGGCTAAACCTCGGAGCAGGAGTGAGAGTAAATGGATGTTAAAAAGCCAGGTTATGAGTGATAAAATTATCAGAATCTCATATATTATTGAATGTTTTAGAGGTTACAGAGAAATGGCCTTAAATTTCTTTACATTTTCCATGTTTTTTTTTGAAATATTATAGAATGGAGGTAGAATTGTGAGTTATGTATTCAGAATGAAGTCATGGTCCTTCTTTAGAACATCTTCTGCAGTTTCTTAGAGTCGCTGTTGTCCCTACTTTGTAGCACGGTCATTTCYGTCAATGCCATCCYGATRTCTGTTCTCAGGGTTTAATCTAAATATGKTTTTTTTCCTGAGACCAGGGCCCCATTCAGGTGCCTTTACCTCTCTTTTTATTCCCTCTTGTTTTCCTCCCATTTCTTTTCAGTATTTTTTTCCTCAATTCTACTCATTCATTCTGTCAGTTTATGGAATTCCATCAGTTTATCTCAGAAAGGAAAGAAAGCGTGTTGGCCCACTCCAAAGTACAGCTGTTTGATTTTCCTGTTTTAGTTATGTATGAATTGTTTTATTTATTCRTAACAGTTGTCTTAAGCTCTATTTTGATATGTAGAGGCACGCAAAGTCAAATTGTAAGTGACCTTGCCRTGTAKTCCCCTGAATACRTGMATACTGTACAGGAGTAGGGYGAAGGTAAAGTGTGATTTGGATGTCTTCAAAACCTCCCTGGATGTCACCCTGTGCCACATGSTCTAGGTGTCCCTGCTGAAGCAGAGGGGTTGGACTAGATGATCTCTAGAGGTCCCTTCCAACCTCAACCATTCTGTGATTCTGTAAAGTGTGTAATGTARTTAACATATATGGTGTATAATTATATACTGTGTGGCTTCCTGGATTAATAACACATGTGATAAGGAATTTGCTCTGGCCCCAACACCTTGCAATTCCAGTACGAGGAGGAACTCCTAGTTCATGGTAGATGATTATTCTGTCTCGCTCTCTCTGTCTCGCTCTCTCTGTCTCGCTCTCTCTGTCTCGCTCTCTCTGTCTCGCTCTCTCTGTCTCGCTCTCTCTCCCTGTCCTAAATCCCACGTGTGTCCATGGGCACCACAATGCTATACAGCAATAGCATGAGCTGGACTACCCTACGGAAGGATGCAAGGGGCATTCCCTGGACTGGGCCGCGTGATGTTTCACTCTTGCCTGGGAATTTGTACCATTATTTGTGTGTCAGGTTCGTTGATGGGTTGGGGCGGGCATAACGGCAGTCAGAGTCCCCCTGCTTGTAAGTGCCTCACCTGGCCCTTCACTAGGTGCTGGTGGTTGTTGGGTTTGGGGCTTGGTGGTGGGTCCCGCAGGGTTGGCTGGGAGCCTGCAGGACTGGGACCTCTGCTGCTTGTCTGCTCTTCATGAGGTGAGAGGGCCTAGGGGAGCAAATCACCCTTATTCCGAAGCTGACCTTGCCTGCTGCCCTACTGCTRGAGTGCCAGCCTTGGGCAATCTGCTGCTCCATGCTTGTATCGGCTTTTTTCTTTTTTTCTTTTYTTTTCCCCCCTTTTTGAAGGGGGGTGAAATATTCTTACATTGTATGCAACAACATGATGAACTTCAGTATTTATTTCATGCTACATTTTCCTGATTAGGAGGATTTTAATCATGTAATTGCACAAATCCCACAAGACTAYGACTAATATTCTTTTTTTTTTCCTGCCCTTTTCTTTTCCCCTCTGCTTTGTCCTTTGCTTTTCTGAATATTATTACTTACAGTAGAGGATGCTTCCTGAGAGGAAGTAAATGCAAAAAATCCAAATCTTTTAGATATAAATTCCTAATTCCTTTTTTTTTCACTTTACTAACAAAATTCAAATTCAAATATCTACCTTGAGTATTATGACAAATTAAAAAAACCAAACCAACTATATCCATAACCTACACTCAGTTGTAATGCTCTGAGATCTCATCTTCTCATAGACATAARCAGAACTTCAGTTTTAAATCTCCATGCATCATACTTAAAATAAATGAATTTCAAAACAAACTAAGGCTTTTTATAGCACTGAATACAATTAATGATCACAAAGTCCTCCCAAGAGGGGAAAAAAAAAAAAACCCCACAAAAAACAGATACATGATCTGTATTCTTCAAAGCAATCAAAAGGCCARCAGAGCATTTGCAGCAGAATTCTGGAATGCCTTTCTGGTGGAAATATTTGATTGTGCATCCACTGTAGAATTGCGTGATGACTCTTGCCTCAGTTCACAGAAGGGAAGTATCCCTGCCCAGGGCAATCTGGTCCTGAGAGACCTCAGGTGAGGCAAGCATTTTAAATGTGGCCTCTTACATGGCACATCCCTAGCTCAGACTCTGCGTTTTACATTTCTTGTGCTTTTTAGTCTTGCTGCTTTCTTAGTGATTCAAGCAATTCATATCAGACACACATGAGTGAGAAACTGAGGTTGTTTGTGATGAAGCTGTAAATTTTCATTTCCAGTTTTGTTCTAATATTTTCRTCTCTTTCCTTTCAAGAGGAGGAAGACCAGTAGTGTATTCTATCCTTCTCATGCTTTGCCCTTCTCTCCCAGCTTCTAAGATGTCTGTTGCTGTTCACATCTTGAAACAACTTTGGTTCTGWAGGAGGAAGGAATCRCAAAATTAAAGGAGTTGGAGTCAGTGTGGGACAAGATAGGGGAAATGCACCAGCTCCCACATGCAAACCTTGCAAGAGTTAACCTAGACAGGGACATTTTAAGACAAAGATATGGTTTGAATAGTTGCAAATTCTTTTTCTATTTGGGTGTTAATTTAAATGTTCTTTGAAAAATCAAATTGAACAAAAAACAAAGAAAAAAAAGAGGAACCCTGCTAACAGAAGCTACTTTGATGGTACTTTCCTATTTTTAGGTAATGAAAATGAGGTTTCACTTCTATTCTCTAGGTTTTAAAATCTGTAARTTGTATAAAATATGTTATATTCTGATGATATCTATCTTTGAAATATACAGATTGTTTCCACAAAGAAAATGACATTTGCACTCTTCATTTATCTACTGGCCTGTCAGGAAGTAAAATGTATTTTTACAGTACAAGTGAAATCAGCATTATTATTTTAAACTTAAATATCCCAAGACCRAGCAAATTAAGTTGTTGTGGCCTTGGTCTTCATTTGTGTCATGCAGGCCACAGAAATCAGATCATCTTTCAYAGAGGTCATAGTTGATAGGTTTGCAACAAAGAGGACACTAATGTTGTCCCTGTAGTCTCCAGACCCTTTAAGACACTTGGTGTGTGCTGCTAAGATTTGTCCTCACTGGTGAAAAAGATGTTGGTTACCATGATGCAAAAACACAAGCTTGAGCTCTCCTGGGGTACTCTGAGGTGGTTTGCCAAGCTAGTCTCCATGCTAACTTCAGCAACTTCATCTTAGACTAAAATTACAGTGTCTCATCTTCACAATGGGCTTTGTTTTTGCCTTGTAGTGGCTCATACATGTTTTTTACACCAAGAGAGACGGAATGTCCTGAAAACAAGCTCTGAGCAGGCTCRTGAAGGAAAATGAGCTTTGCTGACTTGGATGTCAAGTGTAGGCAGATATAGTGAGCAGAGCACAGGTTGGAACTGCTAATAGTGAGAGSTTCTCTGCAGCCCAGTTGAGCTTTCACAGATTTTTACAATTTGGGAGCAGCTGCAGCCACTTTGACCTTGTGATCCCCAACAGCTGAAATCAGAATTAGCTGGTGTTTGYCTACAAGTGCTGTATCTTCAGCCCTGTTTGCAGTGTTGACCTTGTCTAAAGACAAGGTGCTTTTACTAAAAGTTCAGCTATCCCAGCACCCTTTCACAAAGCGTTTAGCCACTGGGTAAATGGGCTCAGTCAGGTCACATACAATAACTGAAGTGCTGCTTTTCCCATGTGCTCTGCAATAGCTCCACATGTCCATCTTTGAGCTGAGCCCTTTGAGGTTTACACGAGTGGGTGGCAAGTTGTTGGATTAAGCTTGGCACTCCTGAGATGCAGCGAGTCTGCTGTACAGCTGCTTCCCTTCGTYTGCAAGAGACTCCGATGCCTGAAACTCAAACATCATACAGGTCTTCTCAGAGACGAGGCTCTGGTGAGAGGCGGGTGAGAGACATCTCCTCAGCACAGCGGTCGCATGAGCACGTAAGATTTAGACAAGAACAACTTGGCGTTAATCTCTGCGCAGCGATGACTGCAGGCGGTGGTTTGGGACTAGCTGGGGCCCTTGTTTCAGAACCCGCTTGATTAATTTGTTTGAGGAGCGGGTGAAGCCACTTGCATGGGCACGAGGGCCATTTGAGTCATTTGCAGCACGGTCATGAGACATCTTGGGATGGCACTTGGGCTYTTGAGAAGGAGGTAAAGTGCAAAATGAAAACTGCTTGGTGGAAAAGGGGGGGCTGGGGAGGGGAATCCCACACTGCCCAACTTTGAAATTATAGCTGTAATTTCAGAGCAATATTAGTTTATTGGTCTTTGCATTGAAAATATAAAGGTCCCCAGGCTTTCCCTGAGTTGACAAGTAAAGGTAACCGATGCCTGGTGACTGCCTGATTTTTGTTAGCTGCTGAAATTAAATGAATCAACTATTGTCTGTTCAATCTTAACTTACTCAAAAAAAAAAAAAAAAAAAAAAAAAAGTGCATATTTTTAATAGAGACCAGACGCTTGCCTGCTGGATAATTTGACCATCTTAGAAATAGGGATAAATTCTCCAAAAAATGCTATAAAATGATTAAGTCATTTAGTTTTTTTTTTTTTTTGGACAAAACTCTATGATTTTATAAATTATATTAAAACAACGGATATTTAAAGAGATTAGTTTTTATTTCAACAGCCTAAGCACAAGCTTTATATTTTGAAGTATTTTTCTTTTAAGTTCAAATGGAAATCACTTAGGGAGGGTGTTCTGTTTTGTTGAGGTCTTTTTTAAGCAAAAATACACTTTAAGGGTTTGTTGATGAAAGCAGGATTGTTCTAATCTATTTTTTTTTGTGAGAAATATAAAATAATCAAGTAGTGGAAAATAAAGTTAATTTGGTGAGGAGAAAGAGTTTTGCATATAAGACTTTTTTGAACATGTGCTTAAATGACTTTTTTAATGGGGCAGTTTTAAGGGTAGCTGTTAGCTAGGATATATGCAGTGTGGAGATGAGTGTGACTAATTCTACTTTTTTTTTTTTTTTTGGTAGATACGGTTAAAAAAAAAGCCGAACAATTTAACTTTGAAACATCTTTGGTATTTATAACTGAATAATATCTCTCTCAAAGATTTCCATGAGTTGTGGGAACCAGTCTAAATGCCCACTCACATTTTGAGTGCTCCGTAGTTTTGATCCTGGCGTTATTTTCTGGACCTGGTAATTGTAAGGAAAGTTGCAATTGGGTGACCTTACTTTGCCTGTAATGTTACCAGTAAGGAATAAAAGCAGCTAATAGTTACTCTGGAAAGCTTGTCTTCTCTCTTGCCCTTTTGACTAATATTTTAATGGACAAACATTCTAACAAAAATAACTTGTAACTTTGTTTTTTGGCTGAGCTCAAAATTAAAAGTATGTAGTCTGATTCTCTCTTTGTGCAAAAAAAGAAAAAGAAATCTTCTGCTTGAGAAGGCTAGTGTATCTGGTGCCACATATCAGGTTGTCTCTACAGGTCCATGTCAAAGTGGAGTTGTAGGCTTATTAGCATCCTATTAATATGTGCATAAAATGTAGTCTGTGTCTGAGCCCAAATACACAAGCCGGGAAATCAAAGGGAAATCCTTCACACCTTTTGCTGGCTTCATCCTGAACTTTTATTTATCTTAAAACAACTTCCTTAAGAGAATTTCCTCTTCTAAAGGAAATGCTTTTCTCCATATTTAACAGCGGAATACTGCATTGGATTAATTTTGGAGCGGAGCAGTGACTGTTGGGGGAGAATCATAGTGTTTGATCATGACGTTTGAACCTGAGTTTTACTGGTGTAAAATTTCTGTCTCTTAAAATACAGAACTATTGGGGACATTTTTTTCTTTGGAGGCAACAGTTAGGGGGGTGATGTTATCACTTTTATTTTATCAAAACTTTATAAAGAATTTAAAAAGGACTTCAAAGGCTGCACTGTTACTAGTTTTGTTTTATTTATAAAAATAATAGTATACTGGTTTCTGAGAGTCAAATGCTCTGTATATGCTGGTAAACTAYCTCTTAAATTGGTTTAATATTGATTTAAATAATGCAATGGAAAAATCTCATGTTTAGCAATTTAAAATGACTTATTTCTGTTTAGTCTATATAAGTAAGCAATTAATTCAGGTTGAATTGATATAAGCTATAATTAAACTGAAATAAGAGATTTCTACAGGTTTCTGCAAGTCTAAATTAAATACTGAATACTTAAATTTAGCACATTTCAAATTTTTAATTGCTGAAATTCACTGTTACCTAAAGCAGCCCAACATAGCACTTGCGGTCTGTGGCAGTTGTAGACRTGTAAACTGAAGTCTGATGCTACTGGCACCATCCTTTTCCAAGGTAGATGATGGAGAGAAACTCTGTAAATTTTGTCAGGCAGAAGAGAGAGAAGCTTCCTAAGTGGAGTAATTTCCATTTTATATTCACATTGCATTTTGGAAATGTAAACAGCTTTTTCTGTCAGCCTAAGCACATTTCTCTCTGTCCTAACACTTTTTTCCAAAATCTCTTTTAAACCCTTGTGTGTTTTTTTCCTCTAGATGTCTGTGTACAAGCCTGAGTGCTGTAGTCATCAGGCTGCCACTTGGCAACTATGATTTATTATATATCTGTGCTTTTAGAGAAGTCTAGTGCCACTGGCCATGGGAATTCCCTAACTGTCCKCAGTCCAAACTAGTTTGAAAAGCCAGATGTGGTTTCCAGAGTCGTTTAGATGAAGAGTCAGAAACTGTGTCACTCTGAACAGAGCAAAGGTGCCGTGAATGAGGCATCTTGTTTAAAAGGTTGTTTAYAGCAAGCTGAGGTGCAGGTGGGCAGGGAATAGGATCGGTCGGTGCTTGCGCCTAGCCAAAGCTCAAGTCTGTCTCATGCACTGTTAGGATGCTTTTTTTTTTTGCTTTTTGCTTTTTTTTTAACAAAATTCCATTGAAGTTTGACAATTGTGAGAATTTCATTTGACAAAGGAAATTTAAGTGTGTACTTTTAAGATCAGAACAGCTATTTATACCGTCCAAACAAATTTTTAACCTTTCAAAGACTATTTCCAATAGTTTCACATCGTTCAAATGTCCTTAGAGCTTATTTTGTAAGTTGCTTAAGATTTTTTAAAGAAATATTTTCCTCCTCATTTTAGTGACTTGTAACTGCCAGTCCCTTGCACGGTCTGCAGCCTGATGTCTTGTGTGAAGTGGTGCAAGCAGCCTGCAGGCGAGCTCTTCCCGTGCTCCCAATGGGAGCTTCTCTAGCTTTTCTAGAAGCCTTTGGAAAATCACTGGATCCCATTACTAAGTCATCATTCAGATTTAGTAAAACTATGCTAATGCTTCTTTTTATGGGAGTTACTTGCACATTATTGCTTTGGGATTTCCCGTCACTATTTTCTGCAGTACGWTAATGTCAAATAAGTACATAGATGACTGAAAAATACAGGCTCCCTCTCCCTAAGCCTACTTATACAAAATGCTGAGATACCTGTAGCCTGGGGGATGTATCACTGGGGCCTTGAAGTCTAACGAGAAACACCTACTTAACTTCATCCACTACCTCAAGTTTTTTTTTTATGTATCTTCCACAATGAATGGTGTATATGGATATAATGCTAATCAGAATAATCTGAAAATAAGTTTAAAAAAATCAGGATAATTATTTTTCTTCTGACCACGATCTAGCTGTAGAGCAAACCATCAATGCAGACCTGAGTCGGTCACTTCTTTTGTAAAGGTTTGTATGAGCCAAATTAAAACCATGTGAATCGGCAGGAGTGTCTGCATGCATATGGGGAGCCATAGAGAGTTTTAGATATGGAAAGGATAGAGAGAGAGCAAACAGGGATGGAAAGGAGGATAAACACATTTAAATAAATGACCACGGTTACACAAAGAAGTTTTGAATTGTCTTTATCTCCCTAGTTTTAACTAGAAATACTGGAGATATATTAGCACGTCTATGTAGTTAAAGCTTAAATATGTAAGTTAAAGCTCAAGTTAAAGTCATTCAGTATAGGTGTTTCCTTCACCAACAACCCCCTTTTTGTTATTATCTAAGCGTTTCTGAGCCCAGTCTTGGAGTTGCTCTGTGTATGTATGTGTGCTACAGGCTCAGGATGTATACATGCATGTACGCTCAGGAGTGTGCCCTGTTGATCTCTGTGGGGTCTCTCCACGTTTCTGTTTTATGACCCTTTTATATCCCTTTAGCCTTCGCGGGACTTGAATTACTGAAGGGCAGCACGAAACTCCAGGAATTAKGTAGAGTGAAATGGTAATGAACTGACAAGGAAAGGAAAGCTCTTTGCTCCTCACCTCAACCGTCTTGCCTTTTTTTTTTTTTAATAGGATTATCAGCATGACAGGATTATAGCTGTGCTTAGAGGAACACGTAATATGAAATACTGCGTAGGCTGAGGTTTCAGTTGTGATTGTAACAGTTACTTATTATCAGCTAAAAAACTAAATATGATGCTGACAGATATGTCTAAATCTTTTCCCCTAGCCACAGCAACATGTTGAAAGGCAAATCTCATGTATTTTTTTTTACTTTTTCCAGAGATCAAACTATGGTTTATTTTTTTAAGATCTATATTTACTTCAAATCAGGTGCTCTTTGATGACATTGCTAAGTGTGCGTTGACCACTGATGAACAACTGATTAGAAAAAATATATTGTCTCTGTGGTATTGGATGAAGTGGAGCAGAGAGATTGAGGGTTTGTGCCTCGAGATGCCTCTTAAGGCTTTATCTTTGCTTCCTGGGGTGATAAGGTGTTTTGGCCCTTTCCTTGGGCCAGCATTGATGGCTCCGTCCTTTGCTTGATAAACAGCTGCCGCAAAATCTCTTAAGTTTTTTTTTCTTTTTAAAATGTTTTTCTGACTCTAGTATTTGAATAAAATAAGCTAACAATTTTCCAACAATTTCTTAACACCTAGAATTTGATTGCACAAACCACGTTTATTTAGAAACTAAATATGTCTGCAGTAGAGTCAAACAGTGATCTACAACTTGTATGATGAA
This sequence comes from Nothoprocta perdicaria, assembly GCF_003342845.1. Taxonomy (NCBI): domain Eukaryota; kingdom Metazoa; phylum Chordata; class Aves; order Tinamiformes; family Tinamidae; genus Nothoprocta; species Nothoprocta perdicaria. The sequence goes on from NW_020455621.1 coordinate 1,055,783, forward strand.
TACTACAATTTTTTTTAGGGAGTTTAAAGTTTGACTTTCACAAACCTAAATATAACTAAACTGTAATCTGAAAATTTTGCAAGTGAAGCTGCTATGAAGCTATATAGTTCTTCCTAGGCTCGTAGCATGCACTCCTCTTAACATTAGCTGCTAGAAGTTAAGTATCCTTTCCAAGCTCCTCCTCTAAGGCACCTCCTCCCACATAGACTTGATGGCATTGCCGGGGTGATTCATCTCACTAGTTTTAGTCGCCTACCTTAGAATGGGATAAATTGCGTTTTGGAGGTTCTTATCTCTCTTGCTTGACTTTGACCAGTCACATACTTCTAGATGGTTATAGATGCAGACCTGGGAGATTATAGAACTCCTTTGTTCTCAGTGCATAAACTGTAGTGTTCAAAGATGCTTTCTCAGGACTGAAAGCCTTACTTATATATGTATGTATAAATATGTGCACATAATTGCACAAATAATGCAGACTTTGGTATTAAAGCAAGTTTTGCATGTGGATTTGTGTAGATAAATAAATGATCAGTACTTGATAATGTAATTTTCTATGATTTATACCCAAATTTCTTTCTGAGAAGTAGCAAGACAGACTGAAATGTCTATCTGTGAACACAGTCATGCACATGAGGTAGTTCACTTTCCACCGAGGAACAGGGTAAATGTCCCTGTAATTTGCCAAACTTCCACATTCCTGGATCTGAATTCCTGGTACTGGACAGGCTGATCCAAGCTAATCTCAGCCCAGAAATATGATCCTTGCTATGAAAACTTGTTACACTTCTGCCGTAGCCATGTTCATCTGGCTGGGAAGGAGAGTGAGCGTGTGTGAGTTACGGAGCTGCAGATCAGCAGCCTCCTCTATTAAATTCTCTGCTGGCTCTGGATCTCTGGTAATTGACAAGTTATTTAGGCTGCCTGCACCCCCTCTCTAGAGTTTTTCTATATTCCCAGGGAACCTCATGCCTTTAAAGTCTCAGTATACTAATTTCGAGTTATGCAGAGCTCCTTTCCTCCAGCACGCCAGAAACCAGTGCTGCAAAAACCCTTCCACACTAGGTTCCTACACCAAGCTGAGAGGAGCAGGCAGGCACTGAATTTCCATGGATTTCCCTACCACTGGGGCTATGGGCTTTTCCCCAAGTGCGGAGCTGCAGAGAAGCACTGCTGAGAGCCTGACTGCCCTGCTCTCACCCTGGCTGCCTCCCACGATACGAGCACAGTCAGGCTGGGTGCACGTGGTGATTGTGGGCTTTGATCTCTTGCTGAGATCTGGGCTGCCACTATGCGGGAATCGCTTCTGTACAGCCTGCCCGGTGATCACAACTAGGCTGCACCCCACAAGGCTCGAGAGCATGAAGCTGCTTCTGTCTGCTGGAACCTGCCTGCAGGGGTTATCCTGCTTCCGCAGGTGATTTCCAGYGCAGGTTGGGAGGCTGCCACACGCAGGGACTGCCCACGCGTGAACAGCTCTGGGAGCCGGAGTGGRGAACTCCTGTGAGAGCATCCGGAGAAACACCAGTGGGCAGCCAGCTGAGGAGCCCTCAAGCATGCTGACACTTTGCAAGCAGCCAGGGGAGGGAGATTTAACACCAGGCGCCATTGGAAACTCGCTCGCTGATGCTCACTTTGATTTCTTGGCATCGCAGAGATGGAAAATAAAGATGGGAAAGGAAGGAAAAGTAAAGAGAGAAAGGCATGTCTGAAATGCGTGAGACTGAAGTGGCCTGGGGAACTCTCAGTTAGCACAGACGTGATCCACTTTCATACTTTTTTTGCTGTACTTTACTGCCAAAAGTATCCCGAAAATCTTCATTAGGCTTCAACTGATCATAATGTTTTGGTTCACTTGTATCCAGCAGTAATGATGGAAGCAGAAGTTGCTGTAGAATCACCCAACCAGTGAGAAAGAGAAGATCAGTTTGGTGGAGCTGAGTGGATACTATCTTATTATCACGACACACGCTAAAAAAAGCTTCCAGTTCTCTGGGCTGGATTCTGACCTTTCTCTCATTTTTGTGGTGGTGTAACACTAAAAAAGCGTAATGTTGGCAAAATCATGGCCAAATTCTGGCTTTGGGATTTTGCAGCCAGGRTTTTGTTTGTTTGTTTAAATTTTACAGACTTGAGTTGCAAAGACAAGAATCTATTTGTACTTTTACTCTAGGAGAAAATGTGAAGCAAAATTCATGAGTGACTTTAAAAGGCTTCTGTAATTCCCTGAGGTTCTTTGGATAGCAGACAGAAAATATCTTACAGTGGATATAGGTATATTAAATTTCCATTTATTTTATGGAATATTTGGGGTGCAATAGAATATATTTTACTGATTATTTAAGACCATAACTTGATTTTAAGGATATTATCCTTTCTTCTTTTTTTCTTCAAAAATCTGTTCTTTGAAAGAATAATTTTTCTGTTGGAAAATCTGAGAATTACCAAATATTTTCACCCCGAASTGGTTTTCCTCACATGAGCCATTGTCTTGCATTCCCTTCCCAAAGAGAAGTTGAAAAGGAAGGAGACAAAAAGGGATCACAGTATCTCAATTTTATTTTCTTTCCTGAAAAGTATTCTCTTTGGGCAGACAGTAATTGTAGTTTCTAATGACACAAACTTGAAGGGGAACAGGAGAAGACTACAAACAGGTTTATGGGCCTATCAGCAGGAATATGTGGCTACAAATTGCTGAGTAAATGAAACAGCCTGTTGTTTCCTAAACCTGAGTTTGAGAGTGTTATGCCAAAGTATTTGAGGAGGAGCTAGAGCACCAGGCGGTGTAAAGAATACCTGCTGGGTCCTAATTGGTGCCCACTGTTGTTAATGGCTTCCTGTGGCTGAATGTTTACTTGTCATTTGTTTTGTGCTTTGTTTCCCAGCTACTGGGGGGGAAAAAAAATACTGACCAAAACTTTATTTTGCTTTTAAGTGTATCCCTGGACACCAAGTGCCATACCGCAAATTGTCTCACGATGCTAAGTACCTCGAGTCTATTCCTCAGTCCTGTAATTACCTGGTATGCTTCAAAAGTTACATTTGCTTTCCATGCTGGTTTTGAGTTCGGAAAATTATCCAATGCATTTGTTATAATGTGTATTAATTATACAACCAAGAAAATTAAACAATATGAATATCTAGGTGTTTGTCTATTACAAGGCTTTGCATGATCAGACATTAAAAAACACGTTAAATATACCAGTCTCTCATMAAATACCTGCTTTCTTAAAATGTTAATTTTTGTAGAATATCCATGAATGGTCTGTGAAAAATGACAAAAAAAAATGAAACTTTGCTTGCTCCAAACTTACTTGGGGGAGGAGAAAAAAAAAATTACTGCAGCAATTACTGGTGTCCCTTCTGTTCTGATGCAAAGGGACTAAAACTCCCCAGCTCAGTGCTTCAGACCTTTTGCTCCTTCTTTCCTTGGTCTCCCTAGCGAGACTGCTTGTTAGTGCCAGCCATGGTGTGAACACCTCCCTGCTGGGAAAAGCAGTGAAACTGCTATTTTTAACCAGGACACTGAGGAGTTTGTGGCAGATAACCGTGTACACTCATTACTGATCAAGAAAGAATTAGAACTAGTGAAAACATACTAATCCCATAATCTTGACTCATTGGTTTCTCCTACATTGTTTTGCTCTATTCGGTTGGGAGAGGTGGAGCTGGGCAAAGTTTCATTTYGATAACCCTAAAAAGCAACTCAGACTTCTGAGAAGAAATACCTGTATCTCACTTTAATAACTGATTCTTGATATCTATATCTGTCTTTGAAAAAAGATATGCTCTCCTAAATCAGACATTGATTCTAGGAATCACTTACAGCTGAAGGAAATTTCATCCAATATAGACAACTGGGATTTAGATACCAAAATTTAAGTATTTACCCTGTGTTCATCTGTGTGGGAAAGTAAGGGAGGAAAAGTGAGTGTAACGTTGCTCTTGATGGTCACCCAAGCAGATTTCTGTTTTGCATGTGGCCTCAAGTAGAGTGGGTCTAACTAAATGGGAATCTTTTTCATAATTCCAAAAGGGACATGAAAGAGACTTTTTTTTTCTATGAAAGAGGTACCCAAGATGCTTCCCCTTTTGTAGGAAGATGTTGCTTTAAAAAAAAAAAAAGAAAAAACAAAACAACAACAACAACAAAAAACCACTAGAGGTAGGAGTTAACAGGTCTTGCCCGCTCTCAGAGGAGAAGCTAAGTATTTTGAGGGTATTATTTCCCAGTATGTTTCTAACACATTTCCTTGCATTTACCAAGCTATTTTTTTGAGTATTTTAGCTTAAATATATATGGCTGTATTCATAGAATCATAATGGTTGGAAAAGATCTTTAACAKCGAGTCCARCCGTAAGCCCCTCAATCCCATTCCTGCTARACCATGTCCCTAAGCACCTCTYCTACACGTTGCTTGACCACCAAGGATGGTGACTCCATCACTTGCATGGGCAGCCTGTTCCAATGCKTGACTACTCTTTCCATGTAGAAATTATTCCTAATATCTATCCTGAAACTGCCCTGGCCCGATATTCATTTTAATAAGTTAACATCCTTCTTCACTTAAAAATCTGACTTCTTTTCTGTGTAATATTACTATTATATATATTATATTGTAATATACTATAATAGTAAATAATATTTACTGGGTTAAATAGGATAAGATATACCTTGATTTGTTGTTGTTGTCATCATTTGAATATCACACATTCTGATCCTCTTATAAGTCATTGAAATATGTAGACCGTGTTCTCCGTCTTTGTTACAGTGACCCTCTTTATTTTATTTGTTACACTTCCCTATTCATTTTACACTTTCATGTTGTTTTGTGTCTTGATTTATGCCATCATCCTGCAAACATGTGCTATTTTCACTGTACCACTTCTATTAATTTAAACTTACCTGTTGAATCAGGAAAAGATCACTAACTGATGGAGGCTGATGCCTTGATTTATTTAGAGGTGTCTCAGTCTCTGTCAGTAGATGTAGTAGTAACCTGGCACAGATTACTCTGCAGTTGTATGCTGTTTATAGTATGATATYTCTTGTCTTATACAAATCTGAGTACTATGATACTAAGAAATTAAAAAAGAAGTGATAAATACTAGTCTAAAATCTAAGTACCCTAGTTAGAAAACTCCGTTATAGCTAGACCATTTTTATTTCCATAACAAATCAGCAATGAGTTTTTGTTATGTTTATGGTTTTGTTTTTACTTTACAGTGATTGCTTCTAAAAGTTTGCGTCCCCGTACCTATGTAAGAACTGAKGCAGCACAACCAACTGATGTTTTTCAAAGACAGAAACCTGAGAAACTGAAAAAAGTAGGAAATTTTTGTTAAACAGAGTGCTTCAAACAATGCTATTCAGACTGAGATTAAGTAATCTGAGGCTACTTTTCTTGCATCTAAGGGTTGTTTGGCACAGGGGAAGAGTGGAARCAGGTGTTGTGGACCAGTCTGCTCTGGCCAGGCACCCAGTGTCTCAGAGGGTCTGCTCAGTCTGTGCCAAAGATCCCCCTGCTTCAGATAAAGCTGTAACTTATATGGCCCCAAATTCTTTCATTAATCTATGTTCTCTGAAAAAAAAATGCCAATAGAGCAACATTTTTGCCTATCAAGTTACAGCTTCACTAGGGGTTTGCAAGGTTATTGCACCTGATAGTGATGGGATTGTTCCTTGCACTCCCTTCAGGCCTAACTATTATGGGCTGACTGTTGACTGTTTCAAATGTGGACTTAACTTTAGAAACCTGCTCATCTGCCTTCTCCTGAGCCTTTCCTGGAGTTACCACAGCCACCAGTTCTGTCAGCTGAGAGTTGTACCAGATTGTGCTGGACGGGCAGAAAGAGGTGCATGTTGCATTTGGCTCTTGRTTATTTGTAGATCCACAGTTGTGGAGAGGAAGTGCTAATAGTCCCATATTTTCCTCTGATGGTCTAAGATGACTCTTCTATTTTACTGGATTTGAGAATGAGGTAAATCCAGTTTTTATACTGCAAAAATAACAGTGCCTTATGATGGGAGGGGAGGAACTGTCAGGAGTTGGAGAGAAAAATTATTAATTAATATTCAGGTARTGCTTTCAGAGTAGAAAAGTCTGTTTCAGATTCCTGAACGTGCTGCTGCTGTTAGAAGGAAGTAAGGGTGAAGATGGAAAGAGTCTTTGAGAAAGTATCCAGGTTTTCTATCTTCCACGCAAAAACTAGGTGGCCTTCAGGCAGGGAGAGAATATAGTTGGAAGAGGAGTGACGCTGAGAAGTAAAGGGCATAAATGGTGAGAAGAAGCTTTAGTAGCATGGGTGCCTTGTTACTTAGTGTTAATCACTTGGATAAGCCCTTCAGCACAAACCATCTAAGACCTAGTGTTGCAAAAAGAGCATTTTAAGGGAGAGTGATGAGCAATGTGTGGAGYCTTTGGGAGGCCTCCTACTGCTCCTAGGTCCAGTTATAGTAATTGCAGAGTTTGATTCCACTGTTCACAGAAAACGGTAGAGAATACTTTTCAAATAAGCTGGCAAAGAAAGCTGGCTAAAACAGCATCAGGKTATGAAGGAAGGCAAAAATATCTCCATTTTTACCTCACGCCCCTTCTCACCCCCTCCTCTCAACCCACTTGCTTCCCCTCTTTGTGTACAGTTCACCAGCTGCGCCCTGTGAGATAGATGAGCTGGGGTGGGCTGCGTTCTTCACACCTCCATGCAATGAACACATCACTCTTCCAATCCGCTAGACTTAGCAGTATTTCTTGGGCTGGTCTGTCAAGCTGCTGAGGATACCTGAGAATTAAATTTGCAGCTTACATTCTTTTCATACGTATTGCACGCTCTRGAGAGAAGTCAAACATGGCCTTATGAATATGAACTCAGTGGTTCCATCCATCTATCTTTGAATCAAATAAAGTCAGTTCTGTCCAAAAGGTATTTCACATGTTGGACACAGTAAACTAGTCTATATTGCAACAGACAAAAATAAAATGCTCTTACTGTAGGAATGAAAATCGTGGTGAGTTTCAATCTCTTCCTGCCAAATTAAACACTATATATATTTATATATATACATATTTTTTGTGGATAAACAGCCACCCTGTGCTTAAATTTATCTGTTTTGGGTATATAATTTGCTCTGCTATTTGCCATTTTTCATACTTAAAGCATGCCACAAGTTTAGAGCTTAGTTACCAAATTATAATCTAGACAATGAAAACGTTTGAAAGACACGAGAAGTTATATGCATTTTTGGTACAGGAATTACAGAGAATGTGATCAGAGTTTACGTCTTCATTGTCTGATTTTGTAGCTTGAAGCTTTACTTTCAAATACACAGACTGCTTGTGGACTGTTTTTAACCCTTGGACAACTTTGAAGGAGTCATCGTTGGGGAATTATGACATTGTTACTGTACAGTAAAGTAGTTTTGTAATGAGGAAACTGATAGCTAGTACATYTGGTTTATGTGTACATTTGATTTATGTGAGAAGAAAAAATACAGATTAGGAAAGGTTTTAAGACAGAACTTGAACCATCTTTAGTTGCTTTTGATTTTAACTTTAAAATATCTGTCTGCATGCCATGAGACAACATTTGATGTGCTTACATGATAACGACTTTTGTTGTCAGAAGAACTGAAATCCAACACTATAATTACTGATCATCAGAATAACTTTTCTCTCTCCCMATTTCTGATGTTTTCATCACTGTTATCTAGGTGAGAGTAACACTTAGCAATGATGATTGCTTTTCTATGTCGTTTATGTTCTACTGGAAGAAAGAAGCTTCCCAATTTTTCTCCCATAGAGTGGGAGAAAAYCCCAGAGCATCCTGATGATGATGAGATATCCCCTTCTCTACGTGGAAGAGGGTGCCTGCCACCCGATCATTTCCTTGCAGGCTTCACTCGGGTGGCTCTCCTCTCCTGCTGTTCTTAAGGCAGCAGTGTTTGTAAGGATGCAAGTGGCAACTAGATTTTAGCTAAGGGACTTAGATAGAAAGCCTTGGACTTCAAAGGTGGTCTGCAATGTGAGGGGAAAAGGAGCTGGCTCATCCAGTATCATGAGTGGCTCTTTTTTGATTACAGAGGGTCTCTTGCCCATGCTTAAGACCCAAGCCCATTCCTTCAGTTAGACRGGAATGTGCTGTGCGAACCCTACAAGTGAAGTCCCAGTATCCCTGGGGTGAAGTCACCAGTATCCCTGGTGTCATGCAAGTCCCCTGTGTTAAACCGAGTATGGAAGATGGCTGTCAGGTGTGGGTGTGCCTGGTGCAGAGGGAAGGGATGGGGAGGGTATGAAAAGAGACTTAATCTCTCCCATTAGTTCACGCTTGCCATTTGCTGTCTCAGCTGTGACGCTGACAATTCACCTGGCTACTACCTTCCCTGCAGTGCCAGGCCTTCCCTTTGTGCCTTCAGGGCTAGAAAGCAGCCGGGCACTGCTTGAATCTCCTTCCCACAGCAGGATCACCTCTGTGGTGGGACCTGGAGAACCTCTCCACGCGTTGCCTGTACYGGCTGCCTGCAGCTCTGCTCGGGCCACCCCACTGCAAGGGTGCTTCAGGGCCAAGTGCTGCCTCAGCCATTGCAAAGTGGGTGCCTGTAGACGTGGGAAAGGCAGTGATGCCCTGTGCCCTTGTCTGGCTATCTGCCCGCTACCTTGGTATCATCTCTGCCTCCCCCGAGCACTACTGCAAGCCCCTGTTTTGCTCTCGTGGACTCAGTTATAGTCTCAGTCCTAGTGCTCTCCATGAGCAGCAGCGTGCTGTGCCTGGGGAATAACTGATCAGTTACGTGAGCTCTGGGTGGGCTTTAACCTTGGAGAGTAGATAGGGCTTTGCTTTGAGTTGTTTGCCTTCTTGTCTTTGACCCATTATACTTGTATGTTTGGAAATATTTGAAAAGTATCATTTGGCTGTAGTCTGGAAAAGGGCCTTGGTAAGCACATTTCACTCTTTCTCTCCTTCTCTCCTGTCCTTCTCTCCTCTCCTCCTCTCCTTTTCTTTTTTTTTCTTCTCCCTCTCTCTTTTTTTTTTTTTTTTTTTTTTTTCCTTTTCTCTTATGTCTGAGAGCTACTCTTTTCAGGCTGAAACTGTGAGTAATCTGTAGCGAACTGCTGAGATTAATGACAGTTTTACACAGGCCAGAGGGGCCTGGCCTACTTCATATTATTATATAGATGTTTAGGAAAGTTCTTTGGAGGTCATTGCTGTTAAAATAGCTTTTAGGCTTTAAATTTATTTCTGYCTGGTGTTGTTGTCGGGGTAAATGTGGCTTCTATAAACTATAATTTTGCCCACGCTTAGATTTCTTTTTTTGGTTCATTTATTTATTTATTTATTCTGTAAGGCATGACTTTTACCAAAATGAACGCGGCTACTGTAGAATTTTGCTACCAGTTTCAGCATTTAGGAGGATTTATATTAATTTTTATCCTCTCTATGAGTCTAAAAAAAAAAAAAAAAAAAAAAGCATGAAAGAAAGATTAATTTTACCCCATAAAGACAGTAAAAGTGAAATTACAGAAACATCATTTGTATTTCTCTAAGAAAAAAACCCCAAAATCTTATATGAATAATTTGCTTTTCTGTGTACTGCTGACCATGAGTGAACTATTGTCTAGTTTGGTTTAGCAGCTAAGAAGCCAAATTATGCCCTTATTAGAGAAAGTTTTAGATCATTTTTCTAGGTGAAAGCTCTCTGAATTCCCGCCAGTGGAAGTGACAGCAGAAAACCAACAGTGAATGTTGGAGGTAAAGTCCTCTCTTGGTTTTTGGAGAGAGAGCTTATTTGTAGACACTTTCAGGTGACTTTTTGTAATTGTTTCCAAACGAAGGGAGGATTAGTGGAGATGTCACCAAACCGTGAGGAGGCCTGGTGGCCCTTTCATCCTGCCCCAGTCTAGAGGTAGGCCACATGGGCCCTGTTTGCATGACYCAAGACAAATATATCTTGACTCGGTGCTTGTTACTATAAGCTTGACTGAAGCAGAAGTGATTGTTCACAAATATGTGAGAGAAAAATAAAGCAGAGAAATGGAAGAGCAGCCTTTTATACATGAAAAGGGGAAAAGAACCTTTGAAAATGAATTTTAAAACCTACCTTTCCACGCAGTTATATTGGTAGAATGACAACGAGTGAAAGTATAGCAATGTCAAGATATTTTTTGAAGAGTGACACTATATAAAAGATAGAAAAGTTCAGACTAAGAATTTAAAAAGGTTGGTTGAAAGGAAGTGGCTGATTTTTGCATGCCAGGTTGGTGACATCTGAAAAGTGTTCTTGGGACGGGGAAGGAAGAACAAGAGAGGAAAAATGGCGCATGGACACATGTGCTTCAGTATTCTTTCACATTTTTCTAGCACTTGGCATCTTAAACATTTGTATTTACAGAAGTAGTTATGAGTAGTTAAAATAATGAGCAGTTTCATGACTATCACATTGTACCTGTGCAAAATTAGCCTTTAGCAGCAGGATGCGAATCTTTGGAGAATCAGGCCCAAAGAACTTTCATTTTTCTTCATGAAATTCATGTGGCTCTCAATCAAAGGCCTTGTCTTCTCACAAACTGCCATTAATTTAAATATATCTGCATTTTGTAACTGATAGAGGCAATCAGTTTAGGTTTTACATGGACATTGCCTAGGGCGTTTCCTGGTTTTGTATTCCTGCCCACTGTGGTTAGATGTATATATGTAACCTCTTTATTAAGAATTGCTTGTGTTCTTGTGTTTTCAGTGCTTATGTACAAACATTTATAAACATTTGTGCTCTTTCACTTTCCTTAAATTTCTTGTTCCTATTCTACAGAGATAGTTTTTTTTTCATTTGAGTAAAGCCACTATTCATGATAAATCATGGAAATGAAAGAGAATAGCAAGAAAATATATATTATTTTTACTAAGAGTAATTTTTTTATATCTGTCTAAAAGAGGAATAATTCAGCTTCAGTGCTTAATGGTTCAATGGTGCTAGAGTTTTAACAAATCCATCTCTGACATAGAACTACAGTCTGTAGTTTTGTTTATGTATACACATATTTCTCTGTTAGAAAACTATCTTAGGCATGCTTATTTTACTAGTATTGACATAACATTGCCCCTGAAAATTGCTTATTATTTAATGAGAAGATAAACGTTGAAAATGCCACATACAAAATTAGTGAATATTGCCTTTCAGGATGCTTTAAAACCAGTGGCCTTCATTTCACTCCTCTTGAAAGACATTTAGATCTAATATATTAGACATATGTAACAATAAGTAAATTGACAATTTAAATGTAGTCGTTTTCCTCTTTCAATGGAGTTATTTTAACCGAAGAGCCCTACTAATGTAACAATGTCCTAGAGTACCCCAGAAAGTGCTGGAGTGCCTGCCAGAAGCTCCATTGTTCTCGACTCAGTATCTAGATCCCCATTCTGAACCGGGAAAACTTTGGATATGTTATTAAGAGAAAAACCTGTGTTGCATTAACAACTGAAAATATAGAATTGGCATAAAAGGAGCTAAATTCATAAGCAGTCTGGAGCTGGGGATTGTGGTAGTCAGTCAGTCTGGCTCTTCCTTTAGATAGTGAGGTTTGATGCAATCCTGCTGCCCCGTTGTTCATCCTTGTGTCTTCCCGGTGACTTTTGAACGCATTGCCCAGTTTTATCTGTTTGGCGGGGAGAGTAAGGCTGCAGATATATTTAGACTCTTAGAAGATTTGTGAAAACAGAAGAATAGGAGTGCGAATCGGTGAGGTACAAATCTGAAGTGCAAGTTGACGCTGCCTCTTTCTTCTGTCCCTTGGATGGCCTGTTCATCACGGGCACTGTGAGGAGACAGCCAGTGCTGCCAGGCTGTTGGTGTAGAACTTAGGGGTAACTTAGGGCAGGAAATGGAAATTTTATAGTAATGAAAGGAGGTCAAAGGAGCAACTTTTTTTTGTTACTGCTACTATCCTTCATTTTTAATGTAATTAAAGCTCTCATGGGCTCCCAACTTGCTATGTCTGAGTGCACCTTGTCCCAAAGTGTGTAACATTCATGCAAGCATGACAAGCATGCATAACGTTCAGTCAGTCACGGGTCCAGAATGACAAGAAAAGAAGAACTAGAGAAGAAAAYGTTGATCACAGAGCAAGATGACCAAATTAGGGGCAAATGTTGGTCACCTTTTTTTTGTTGTTGTGTTATGAAGGAAGACCTGWAAGACAGGGCTTTTTCAGGTCTATTTCAGCATTGGCAAGCAGGAATATGAAAATATTTTTTTTAGAAATCGGAAGGATATTGCTATTAATACCAATGGAGAATAGGATATAACAGAAAGAAGAATATCAGCTGTTCAGGAACACTGGCACATCTTAGCRTTAAACAAATTGTCATCCTGCCAGGACTGCACATCAGACACGTTATTAGGTGTATAGGAAGATCTGTTAGGTATTGAGATGTAAATTTGTGAGTCATTTACCTAAAGGTAATAGTTATATCAGTGTGAAGAGTGGAGGCTCCCTGAGGATAAGATACAGAAGATGACCCAGGATAGAGCTTTGAAGAGCTCTCGCAGACAGGAGRCGAGACAGAGGAGAATGAGGAGCTGTTAGAGGAGATGAATCCATGCATGTGCTAGGCTGCAATATAATATAGAGATAACTTTGTTAGGTTTTTCCTGGGCATCAGAAGTGCCCATCACTTACTCCCCTGTGCTCAGCTCAGACTGTTACTGATATCTGAGCTTCCCTGTTAGAACTAAATTGGCAAGTAGTTAGGTACTTGCCTACAGCACAAGTACAAGTTAAAGTATCTTTACCTTATAGCGCAGAGGTAATTTTAAACCAAGGAACCAAAAGCAAGATGAACTTCAAAGGAAAAGAAGGATGATGAAGTAGGGTTGAAGGCAGGAAGGAAGAAATATAGTGCTGCATGTAATGGGGCTGAAGAGGGGATGAAACTGAATGAGGTGTGGGAAGTTTTCATCATAGRTGGTAAATAGAGGTGGAAAGGAAGAAGCCAGGCTGGATCAGTGAATACACTGAYGGGAGTAAAGGACAGTGGTAGTGAACAGAAGCTTTGGGCTTCAGGGGGATAAGGGAGATGTGGGTACTGTCGTGAGAATGTTAGCAGGTTAAGACTACAACTCCTCTCYGTCTCCTCCCATCTCTATTTTTAATCACAACAAAACAAAACCCCACATCTCTCTGTGCTTCAAGTATCTTTCCTTTTCCTACGCAATATGYCCTTGTGGCAGGTGCCTCTGGTCCTGAAGGGCCCCTGGCTCTTCCTCCTCTCAGGTATCACCAAGGGTATCACCAAGATGCAGCTACCTCAGAGTGAGGAAACAGGAGTCCATGCATGTGGCACTGGTCCCACTGTGCAGGAGCAGGAAGAGACAGTGTGTCTTCAGAAGGAATGGCTTTTGAGGAACTGTATTTTCTGAGATAACCAACCTTGCCATCTCCACCCAAATAATCTTTCACATTTTTTGGTACAGAAATTTCAGAAAAGCMGTCAGTGACAGCCAGAAAATTGCAATCAGTTGTACAAACTTCCTTTCCTTTCCGGGAGRTCTTCCATTTGCGCTTGTAATTCCAAACCACCAGCCATTCCTGTTTTAAATCTATGGATGCTGCATCAGAGATTAGCAGGCAATTGATAGCCACTTAAGACAGTCAATTTCAGAAGCAAATATAGTTAGTTGTACAGTGGTAGATCCCAGAGTTTGGGTCAAAATCAGACACTATATGTCTTTTTTTGGGAAATAGAAGCATGAATACAAAACAGATTCATAAGAAGGGTTGGGGTTTGAGTATTTTTTTGGCTTTTTWAAAAAAAGTCATTTACTTAGAAATCTTAAAGTAATTCATTTTAAAGTGGAATGATGTTTTGGCAAAGAAATCTTTTTCTTTCAAAAACTGCATCAGAGACMGGACATGGGTGGGGTCTTGATGTGAAATTAGTCTTTATTCTTCCATAGGAGTTTAAGATGCTGTTGCTGAACTTTACTTAAGGGAGGCCCTGCTGTGCAAGCTTTAGGATTATCAAATTGATGGATTATGGATGAAAATGGATACATGTGGAAGTCTGTGTGAAGTAGCTGGTGTATTGTGAATTCATAAGTATTCTTTCTATGTATGAACTTCTTTTTAGATCTGGCAGTGTTAAGGAGTAAGCCTCTTCAAACAGAGTGATACAAAGTACTGATTCAGATTATTCCCCTACATAGATGGGGCCTTGGTAGATGGGAGTGAGACTTGGTAAACACACACACATACACACACAAAATAAAGGAATTGTTAACCTCAAATATTCCACAAGGGGAGAAGTTCCCTGATGTGATATTGCAAGTCTCTTGATACCTCTGCAGGGACGACTGATGAGTACAGAGATGTGAAGAAGGGGAGACTCGTGCCAAGGCACTTTCAGGAGTGTGCATAAGGAAGGTCAAGGGAGCAACATGACTTGATGCTTTCAGCAACCTCATAGTGAAAGAAGAAAATCACAGTGTCATCTGTTTCTCTCAAAACATGGGTTTATTCATGCATGTAGCTTACAAATAGTAACTGCTGAGGTCACGCATCAGTGTGGTCAGGGAGATTCATATTGAACCTAGCAGCAGTTTGCGGTGTGCCCATGAAGCTGTGTCACTGGGACAGGTACTTGCCTGCGGGAATTAGAAAGTGCTCTCTAAGAACTGTCGTGCCTTGTGCTGACAAGTCTTTTACTGGTGTGAACTGTCACTCTCTTCTTCATCAGGACAGCTGCTGCGTGAGCACATTCTGCTTCACGTGTGTCAAGGAACAAATTCGCAACTGCACAGGAAATTCTGAGAGCTGACATGAAAAAGGAGCGTTGGGAATACAGGATCATTTTTTAAAGTTACTATTTTTCTATGCATTATTGTTCTGAAAAATAAGCAGCCAGATATGTAATAAATATATTACATTCTGATTGCCTTGTAAAATATGAAAGTGGACATTTTCCTGTTGTGCAATCAAATCTCTCATGTTGCCARTATAGGAAATGTGCCATTTACATTGTAGTTCCTTATAACTTATTAGTATTATTGTCATAATTGTTACTCAGTATACTGTCATGTACAGCAAGTTAGATATAATGTAATATATAGGTTTTTCTGTAAGAGAATTGCAGGTGTGTTTGGCTAAGACTATACATTGCAGGCCTGTTTTCTGTCACCTTGCTCTTTGTGTTGTCATTTATATCAGTGCAAGTAGGTGTAAACTGCTGCTAATTCAGAGAGGTGGCAATGACAGCCCAAGGTGCAGAGACATGAGAATCAGACTTTATATCTGTAAAATGCTGTATTGCACTGCAGAATAAGCTCCCTATTATTTTCCTTTCAGTGTGCATTTCAAATCAAAAGGAACTTGTTGCACTCTTCTTTGCAGAAGAGCATACAGAGCCACCGTATCAAAACTTTCTGGAGGACTTCTCTAAGAGTGCTGAAAGCAAATGCAAAAGGAACACTTTTTATATTTTATAAAAATAAGTTTATATTTTGCTGCTGTTAACTGCAGTTTTTTTCTCCTAAAAACTCATGCTTCATTTTTTTTGTGGCATATGGACCCGAGAGCCACACATTCCACTGTGAAGGTATCCCTAATGATGTGCTAGTTCTCAAGGATGTATCAGAGTGCTGCAGCTCACACCCGCTAACACTGCTCACTCCAGTGCTGGCACACTTTGCCTGCTGAGTGCAAAAATCTCTCCCAAAACAGATCTAAAGCAAGAAGTGGGRATCTGCATTGACTTGCAGGCCGTGCAACAAGTAGTGTTAAAATCTCAAACAAGATTTTAACTTGTTTTTTCGGGATACTGAATAGAACACTCGATCCTTTCCCTCTCGAATGTCTTGCTTTTCCCCTCATTTCCTCTATACAGGAAATGCAAGTGTTACTTGTGTTACAAATGTTTTGTCTTTCCCTTTGTAAAACGTACCAGTTATGCACGGTGATAAGATGTTTCCTTTTTTCTTAAAAAAAAAAAAAAAGAAAAGAAAAAAACACCCTTATGTTTTATCAATGAGTAGAAATTAAATAGAGCTCCTGAATTTGATTCATTGACCAGATTTGGCAAAACATAATTACCAGCTTTTTTCTGAGGTTAACCCTTCCTTAACTTCTGTTTTGACTGAATAAACATGCACGGTTAAGGCAATGAAAGTCTCCAAATTAAAACTGAATGGGGAACGTTATGAATCAAACAGGACTATGGAGTTCAGATGCTTGTAGAGATTGCTGGAAATAATTCTCTTGATTTTAACTCGTGTTTGCAAGTGCTGGGTTTCTGCAGAGAAGGGTCTGCTTTGCTGTTTACAAACTACAGTATATAGCTAACATTTGGCACCAGGCCAGAGAGGCTGATAGGCTGTATTCCCTCTTTGCTCAGCTGGCTGCTTAAACTGCCGGGTGTAACTGGGGTGTTTGTAGTTATTTTCTTTCTTGATAGTAATTTGTGTTGTAGTATATGGTCAGAAAGACCTAGAAAAGATTGTCTGTAGGCTTCTTTAATGAGACCGTTTTTAAAAAGTAGAAAGTCTTTGAGTTGCATAGACCTTTCTAGCAAATTCTGTGACTAGATAACATTGAGCTTGATAGTTATAGGAGACTTAGAACTTCAAAGGGTGTTTTCTCCTTGACATCTCCTCATTTAATCCTGTCTTAACTGATAAAATTTAAATGCCAGGAGGACCTGACAGATCATTGACCTGATCTGCTCTTTAAGGGTCCATTACCTTTTGCCCAGCCACYACACAGGAGGTCTGGTGTTTGGCCAATACAGACTGACCAGAGAAGCATTCAGTTTGGCTGGATACCATCAAAGGGAAAAGTCCATTTGCTTCGCTTGCTACTAGCACTTACTGATGCTCTCTGTTCAAGATGTATATGCTCTGTTGCTGTTTCGAGTTTCTTCTAATATTCCCTTCCATTCATTGCTCCTGCTGTTGCATGCTGTTTTAAAGACGCTGTCTTTAAAGATGCTGTCCTTGTGGAATTATTTTTATCCATTGCTCAGAGTCTTTTCCGGTTGAACTTGCCTGTCTAGGCAGACCAGGTCTGAATCTGCCCACTGTCAAGGGCATCTCTAATCAGATTTTCACAGAAAAATTTTAATTCAAACTGTATTGCATCCACAAAGTTATCAAACTGGTAGTCTTCTCAAATAAKGAAGAAATGACTGCATTTGTTATATGTTTATTGAGTAAATCATTATAATGAGCTGTTTCACCTAAGGGTTAGCAAATTGTTGAAGGTGTTGACTGAACTTCTGCATAAGACTTGCTAATGAAACTTCCCTTGTGACAGAGGGTTTCTTTGCTGCCTCGTTCATTTCAAGAACCTCTGCACCTCTGGCTTGTGCCTGGAAGTGAAGGTGTCCAAATCTCTGTATTGATTCCAGTAGATCCAGAGACAGGACTGCTGGAACTCCAGTTCGAGAACRCTGTCCGTGTTCATCCTTAGAGAGCTACAGGGAGCAACCACTTGGTCAACAGTGATTTGAGGCAGATGAAGGAAACTATTGCTAAGAACAATGAAACAAGGCAATTGAACCACTGTAGGTCTCATGGAAGTGTAACAGTCACCTAGACTAAAGAACAACATTGTTTTTTAAAGCTTCATCAGAACAATTTATGTCTATATCATAACATCTGTGCCAAGTCTGCACTTATTGCYGCCTTATCCTTGGTCTCCTGCTTGTGCTTGTCTGATGCCAAAGTGAACTGGTTCAAAGAGCTTAAAAATACTGACTTTTCTTTTTCCTTTGTAGCATTTCTYTGTTGCTGGTACCAGTGAACTTCCCTCAGTTGCTGCCTGGGTCGGGACTGTGGTTTCACAGAAATGTGGGTTTCATGTAACTGGGCGCTGCTTGRAGTGAAGGTGTCGCCCCCTGCCCAGCCCGGCTTGCGCTGCCACTGGGGCTCACACAGCYGGCGTGGGGAGTCCCGTATCAGTCCCCCCTGCTTTTACTGATTGATTGATTTGGGGGGGGGGGGGTATTTTTAAGCAGGTTCCCTGGTACGGCTCACTACATGGCTGTACTTGCGGGGTAGGACCTCCTTTCATCAGTAACTTCTACTGGAACAGTGAAAGGACCACTTCAGTTATGCCCACGTTAGTCTAGATGGCTTCCACTGAAACTAGGGTGTTTATTCTGTACCTGAGGTAAATGAGATGAGAACCTAATTCAATGGAAATAAAATATTGCATGAGAAAAGATATGAAGGACAGAAAAACTGAAAGGTGGTACTGTTCAGCAGTCTTTTTCTTTCAATGATCTGATTAGTCCTTCTCATCAAGTTAGTAACTTTTTTTTCAGATGAAGAGGCATTGTAAGATAGCACATTAAGAGGCAAATACACCCCTGTGAGATAGTTATGGGTTTTTAGTCAAATAACCCACTTAGAAAATGCATCCTTCCGCCTTTTTTTCTTCTGCTACTTACAGAGCTCAGCCAGTGTGACAGGCTCAGTGTGCTGCCAACCTCCACTTCATCATCCAAGCAAACACAAGAAGTCCCCAAAAGAAACTGAGCAAATATTTCCTAAGGTAAGTGTGAAAATCGCATCCCACGCCGGGTCCTTTCAGCAGACATTCACTGTAAAATTACTAAATTGTATGAATGGAATAAAGGCCACGTTTGTCTGTGCTGTTTCTGCTGGCCTAKCTGGAGTCATTCTTGATACCCGTTTTGATGCAGAGTTAGTCATAAGTCAGTGGGTGGTTTGGTTTGGCTTCAAAGTTCTCAGCTGATTTTTCTGCAGTGGAAATTTATCTGAACTAGAGGGGAAAATGTTGATAAGTTGTGGATTCCCACCCGTTAAAGTGGACGTCCTGTTATAACTGTCTTCTTTTTTTTTTTAAGTCTCTCTCATCTGTCTTTTCTAAATTAAAAAATCTTACTTAGTCACTCAAAGCCTGGCTTCTGGCTCTCATCCTATTTTTCAAATGTGCATAAGGTAGAAGAGGGGGAGTCTAGGCCTGTACAATGTGGGACTAATGTCCCACATTAGTGGTGAAGATCTTGCCCGTACTCTGCGCACRAGGAGGGCTTCCTGCAATGCCTAGTCCCTTCCTCCAGGCCTTGCAATGGAATTCCCCATACTGATGCTTTCCAGAGAAATATAGACATGTACCAGTTCTTCCTTATGCAAAGAATATATTGGCTTAAAAACGTGGCTGCTCTCCATCATTGCTGCTGAGAATGAAACAGTACTTTTTTCCCTCCAGTAAGTAGATGCTGAGAGGACTTTTTCTGACTATCATTTCTCTGTTGCATTAGAGCCTTGTTCAGTCCTGCACTTTGCCTCCCTTGATTATAACAGTGAACTTCAGCCCCTGCAAGGACAGGTATTTTCTCTCTTCAGAGCGTAAGAGCTAAAATCATCTCCTGGCCTGTTGATTTAGTTGTGTCAGTCCCAGGGGAGGATCTCTTGCTGGCTSTCCATCCTTTCTCACCTCCAAAGCTTCTTAAAGCTTTTCTTCCCCATGGCTATATTTTAAATTGCTCTGCTTGTGTAACATCCTCAGCTATCTTTCCTTTGCTGTGGCCTTTTTGCTGCTGCCTAAGCACTGCACAGGTTTCCTGAGCTCATCCAGAGCACCCACGCCACAGTCATCCCAATAGTCCATCCCTGCTGCTCTGATCAGACAAATATCCAAGTACTGTTTCTCTTCACTGACTTTCCTCTGAGTGTCCGCTGGGTTGGCCAACCTGAGAGAGTGACAATTCCTTTTGGAATATAAAAAAATTATTACTCTATAGGTTCCATTGTAAACATATCAGATACTGCTATAAAGGTGGCTAACTTCAGTCAGGAGCAGAAAAGAAAACAGCCTGTTAATATTTACAGTTTCAGCACTAGGAGTAAGTGATCATGTCTTCTGGCAAGCTTTCTATTTCTTCACTAAAAATGTGCTCAGGAATAGACTGCTTCTCCTCTTTCCGCACTGTAATGTTCTTCTAGGGCCTGAAAAATCGCATGTGCTTCAGAAATTGTGTCTCTAGTCCATTTAGCACCAGAAAAGAATTATGTGAGTGAGGGCTTTGGGGCAGAAGCAAAATGTGCCAGCTTGGAACGGTCAGTATTGGGACTTCAGAATTAAGGACTATATTGCGCTGGTGGGTTTTTGTTATTTCTGTTGTATCCCTGCCATCAATTCATCCATTGCTACTCGCATATCCATCCTGTGGGTCCAGACACATAGGGATGTCCAGAGCTAGACTTGCCTCACTGAACTTTGGGCAATGCTAACTATACCTGCAGGAACTGTAGAATCAAAAACTGTRGTTTTCTTACAGATCAGCAATCTTAGAGCTTGCTGAGCTTTTGAAATAAATACATGATGTGCAGATGAGCRGTAGAGATGACATAGGGCAGCCTCCACTTGTTTGTTTGTTCCTGTTAAAGTTTCTATCCCCTCACAATATGTTGCTCCCTCCTGCTTCCCTCGGCACTTATCTTCCCACCCATCATTAGCACCAAAATACCACCCAGCTTTAAAATGCTGATGCAGAGGGCCTGAGTTAAAAAAGAGATGCCTAAAGATTAGGGATTAGGTTGCAGAAGTGCCGAATGYCCCATACACAGTTATGGGCCTGGGAACGGAGTTTAAGCCCAGCAGCAACTGCTCAGGCTCTAACCTCAGTAGGAGGTTGGGACACTAACCATTTTGTTAAAACTGGACCATGCTTTGGTGTTTGGGTGATCTGCGAGGTTAAGTTCCATTGATTCTCAGTGCCCCAGAATACCCTGTGTCATCTGTGCATTTTCAAAAGTGTTGCCTATAGACAATGAATTATAGACACCTCTTTTGGAAAATCTTGAGCTGGAGTTCTTGGTGATCTTGCAGATCCACTGGGTCCAGCTCAGGCAGTGGCTTCAGCAATGTTTAAAATAAAAGACTTTTATAAACTAGGAGTTTTAGATATTAGTTGTTAAATCTAGTCATGTCAAAAACAACAGTGAATTGGGGGTTTTCCTTTTTTGTTATTGTTTGTTTGCTTGCTTTTCAGCAGCTGGTCCCTTCTGACTTCATTGCCTAAATGTACATAGGTGCAGGAATTCCAGATTAAAGCTTGTGACATAAGACAACCCTGAATRATACAACTTCTGCTTTTTTCTCTTAAATTCACTTTAACTTAAGCTGTCTCCCTATCATTGAATAAAATCATTGAATGATTTAATGGGGGGTTAAATGAAAACTCAGAGTTTCCATACTGGTGTGATGCAACAATCTTGTGCCCAATTAAAGCCTCAAAGCATTTTTTAAAAGCTATATAAAAGGTGAATCATTTCTGTAAACAGCCCTTAAAGTGAAAACCCAACACCTTTGCTGTGGGAGAAGTGATTTGGCCTCAAATACTTTGCAAACAAAGAGTCACTGGCCTTCTGCGAGCTGCTCTTTCTTCAGCAGCTCAGCATGGGGTGCCAGAAAAATCATTAACCGGCCCATCTTGCACTTCCCTCTTTTCCACACCTGCGTATCACGATCCCTGCTGTAACTTTATGGACCGTGAGGAGGCAGGTTTGACGCCATGAAACACAGGCTCAGCCAACAGCTGCAGGATGGGCAGAAAGCCAGACAGTAAAATGTAAAGAGGAGGAAGGAGAGGGAGCACCTTTGAAGTCTACAAAAAGGCATGACTTTGACCACTTCCTTTTTTAATTAGCTGTCTCAGGTACATTGAGCTATTGGCCACCAGTTTGAACGTAATGCAGGGGGAATTTTGGAAATGTTGAAGGCAGCACTCTAAGCAAAACATATGGTTTTATCTCCATATGATTATTCTTTTCTCTCTCTCTCTCTCCTTTTTTTTTAATCTGTTTTTGGTTAAGTTTAACATAGGAGCATGAATGCCATGGGAAACAGTTTATTCCATTTGGGAATCCCTGAACTAAAGTTAGCTCTGTCTTTCAAGTGTGAAAAACCACATTAATGCGGTGTTAAAAGTTACGATTTTGGTCACAAACTAGTCAGGAAACTCATAGTTACAAATCCTGTAGTAACCATACCACAGCTCCTTGGCACAGAGGTAGATGTTTTTGGAATTAATTTATATCGTGTTAACTTCTGGTCAGCACCTTAGATTAAGGAAGTTGCTTTTGATTTTATTTGCTCTAGTTGAAAGCCTAATCTGAAGGATGATGTAGAATTACAGTCTCTGTAGGGACCACGTTTTCCTGTGGCTTCAAGAGACCCAAATTTAATTTTGGACTGGTATGTTCTGTGCACTTTCTATTCACATTGAATTGTGTTTAGGGAAATGGATAAAGGGAAAATAGAAACGTAGTTGTCCATGCATATAGGAATCACACTCTTGAATTAAAAGGCTGTTAATCAAGAGCAAGTATATTGATGCTAAAAGTCTCTGTCAGGATCAGATCCTTAACCATAAGAGTGCTTTCTGTAGGATGTATTTTCTGATTAAAAAGAGTTGCACTTAAATATGCTTTAGACATAAGATAATCTATTTGTACCTGTGTAGGGAAATAAYGCTAGTGTTTCTTGTAATGGGGATTCAAATTATTTGCATATTCTTTCCCATGCAGCTATAGAAATATCTCATGATAGATATTAAAAGACCTACAGATTCAAAATTGTCTTTAATATCTTTATTATTTTAATAATAAATGTAKTACTCAAAAAATGCAGAACTATCTGAAAGAGTTGTCTGTCATGCAAAGGAGTTGTATGAGATGCTTTGAAGAYCATACTGTCAACTGATGTGCAGTGTTGCTCAAGCCTAGGAAAAAGTTATTTGGGAATTTATTAGAGCTGCAAAAATATTATCAGATTAAAAAAAAAAGGCAACAAAATGAACCACTGTCCTGCTGTGCGGTCAGGAGGGATCTCACAGTAAATTCTGAGGGTGCAGTATCAATGATGAGGAACTTTATAGTAGTTTGTAACTGTAATAGCCCTGAGATTCTGTCCTTGGGGAGGGTGGAAAAARAGTCCTATTGGGTATTGTTGTAAGTCCAGTGGAACCAGTAGAAATGTTTCATCTTCATATAAGAGCTGAATCTGGTCCAGTGGGTTTTGAAAACTTAAAATAAGGAACAAAAAGGATGCACAAAAACATTTGTGCTGTGCACAGATAGTTTAAATAACATTAATTTAAAAAATAGTACACAGTCTTTCTTTTCCTTGATGTTTCTCGGATGTTTTTTTTTAAAACACAAAATTTTAAAAATGCTTTATTTCATATTTATAAACTACAGTTGAAATATGTAATTTTGTACATTATAGATAAAGAAAATTATGTAAATTAGTTTTATTAATTGATTTATTTCTCCGGCATCCTTTAATACAGAACAGTCTATCTGCCTGTCATTCTTCAGTGTTTGTTTTTCTGTCTCTGGGCATATGCACTARCAGCAAAACATACAAGAGAGCTTGCAGACACCTGCTTCTCTAGAGGTGTTGTCTCACAGTGCAGCAGTGTGGATTTCATTTTTTTTAAGATTGGTTGATGTAAACGGACCTCATGGTGTTTTAAGGTGTGATTTATACAGATTAATGACCTTAGAAATGTATTCATTGTTTATGGATTTTTGCTCTCTTTGCTTAGTAAGCATCAAGCAAAAATTGCGCTGTCATATAATATTATAATATAATATCATGAACCCATAGCTTTTTGTAGAGGATGATAGATTATGGGTGAATTGGTAGCTTAGCTCACAAGTATTTTTTGGTTTATTTTTATGAAAACTTTGGCAAAACCTGCACATTTAGGGGAGGCATGAGGATCTCAGAAAATGATATTAATTGCAAAATTGAACTGGGAATAAGAGAAATAATTACCCTGTTGAGGGTAGGCTCACATGTCCCACGTGTCTTAGCTCCGAGCGGTTGGTGAGCGTCACTAGAGCACAAGCCCCTACCCCCATCATGGTTCTTTTTACAGAATTAGGGACTGGGCAGTGAGTGCGTTGCCCTCAGCAGCCTTTTCTTCTGTGGGCCTAAAGAGAAGCTCCTTAAGTTACTCTCAGGAGAAGAATAACTGAATTTGTGATTCCCTTTCTCCTCTCAGAGGACTGCACTGTCCAACAATACTTCTATCCTACAACAGAGGTCTGTGATGTCTGGATCAGGGATATTACTTTTCATAAGGGGCTCCACAGATACTTTTTTGTTGCCTTGCATCCCTACTAAGGTAACTTGGAATCACTAAGTGATACAAGTTAAAAGCAGGAGGTTGTATTTGACTGGATACCTGTCCAAACGTTCCGTCAAAGAGGGGTGATATGAAGAAAATAAAGAAAAAAAAAAAGTTGCCGTTTTCCTTGGCATCAGCTTGTAAGTGGCCTGTAAGCTACCATGCTGTTTCACAGTGTGATACTTTGAATGAGCTTCACGCAGCATTTCTTCCCCTTTAGATTTGAAATGTTCTCAAATATGCAGGAATTGTGACGTCTCATCGAATCAAGGTAGAGCACTGCACACTGAAACCTCGTAGGCCAGCTGCAATCTGTATTTATCCTGTTGAAATCACTATTTGCTATTTCTGTTCTATGGTAAGCCTGAATTTTGAATTTTATTCCACAGCTGCAATTTTCTGGGCTCTCTGAATTGCAGAAAAGGCCCACAGAGTTGGTCCAAACTGAGCAGGAGGTGAGTTCCCCCAAGAAATCTTTATAATATTCCTCTGTTTCCATATTTTTTTCTCATTTCCCCCTGTCAACTACCCCCTACTCTCCCCCCAAAATAAATCACTAGCGCCAACAAACAAGGTTTATTTGAACTCTTCTAATTATATCTGTCTGGGAGCACAACCAAGGTGTCAAAGTATCAAAGTGAAATTCAGAAAAGTCAAGAGCAAGTAGAGACTTAAAGGGGTAAGAGGGAAATAGAGAAAAACTGCCGGTCTTTATCATGGTAATAGTAATGAAGCCAAGCTGCCAAAGCGCAGACAATGGGCTGGGTTACTGTACTATAAACTGCTTCCTGCCACTGGGTTTCACAAATCACCCTTGCCGGGATGATTAGGGAGCTGCCGAGCCGCTCCTGCTGTTCCTCACTCCCAGGACGCTTGCCAGGCATTAACATTTCTGCCATTCGGGGCATTTCTGCTTCTCTGAGAAGGAAAAACCAAAAGAAGTGAACTGTGTTCGGGGGTTTGCTGTGCAGAGCTGGGGAGCGTTCGGGCTGGGCAGTGCGACTGCTTCTGCCGGGAGCCCTGCGGCCTCGCTGCCGCTGCGGGGGGCTGAGCATCCCCCGGGCAGGAGGCACCGCGGGTTCCCCTGCAGGCCCCTCTTCCCAAGGCTACAGGCTGGGATCGTGCTTGGCAGTGTTTGAGATGGCGTTTGAGATGGCCGGGAGCTCGGTTGCGGGAGCGGTCCATGGCCTGCGCTCCAGGAGCACCAAGGCTCTGCTGAGGCGCTGCGGCCTCCGCACATGCATATCCCTCCCCATATCCCTCCCGCCAGGGCATCTAGCCCCTCAGCGCTGCAATCAGCCTTCTAATCAATTAGGCAAATTGACTGCAGGGTGAACTATTTCCTATTCACAGCAACAGGCCTGGGTTACCTTTAACTCCATGTTTCCCAGGAGCCCAGATTCCCCCCAACACCTTGTTTTGCTTTTCGGATGGAGAAAAAAAAAAAGACAAAATTGTGGGAAAWAAAAAAAAAAAAAGGGAGAGGAAAATCTAGTACTAATGGATATGGTCTGCTACTGCAAGATCAAATTAACTTAATGAAGTGTGAGAAGATTTTTTGACCCTTTTAAAAGTCGTAACATTTTGGAATCAAAGGTAAAGAGACAGATTTACTGACAGACAGATTACTTTTTTAAGCATTTACTTTTTTAAGCATTTACTTTTTTARTTGAAGCTTCCAAAGACACAGTGCACGAGGAGCCCTATGAGAGTCCACACAATTATTCAGAGAACTAGTGCTGACGTATTTAAGTCCTTAGGTCCTACACAGAGTTATGATATGCTACTGAGAAAATACAAAAGTTCCAGGTAAAAATTAATCTGCACTTTCCAACTCTGATATTCTTCATTGTAGAGATTTTTTTTAAATCAGATTCTGATAGTTATTCATGTACAAGTCCCTGAGGTCACCCAAAATCGCAGGCTTCTACTTGCCCAAGCGTATGGAAGTTTGGACCATAGTTTGATGAGTCTATTGTTTGGATGTAAACAATGAAAACATTGTCCCAGTACACTGGACTTTGGTTTCAGAGGTTATTTCCAAAGACAACATCAGGCTATACTATTGCATCTGATTTCATTTGTTATTTCAGGAGTTGTATTCAGTATAAGGTCTTGCCAAGGGTTACATACGGCGCAGAAAAGCCAGCCCATATACTGCTGTAATCAATTGCTTGGTGGTCTGAGCAGACCACAAAGCACATGGTCTGGTTTAGCCTCTACTCTTTTCTACTCTTTTATTATTTATTTCTACAACCCCCCTGGTTAATTAGACTCACAGGTTGTGGAAAAGACTGTGTGATGAGTCACCCACTCCTGTCCATCTATTAACAATAGATATCTTAACAATGGAAGTGACTGAAGACTTCTAGAGTTCAAGTAACCATACAGAAAGGTAAAATTAAGAGTCGGGTGAATTGCATTACACAGTAAAGCATACACATTAAAAAATAGAGACTACTACAATTAAAAAATGTGCCTCAAACTCATTAACAATGGCAGTGTATTCATTGATTGCAAATTATGAGCTGAACACTTCTTGTGTAAAAATGACACAGTCGCACAGTGAAAGAAGTGAAAGGCYGAGAGAGTTAGTTACAAATGATCTTTGCTCACTGGACTAGGTAGCAAAATAGAAGCTAAAAGCAGAGCTGAGGTTGAATAAGTAAAATTCAAAATTTCATATATATCAACATATGTATTATAAAAATATATTTTAATAAAGAACATTTAAATCATGGGAATAACTTGATATGATAGAGAGTAATTTAACTCTGCTTTTAATTAGTTTTTACTTTGGATTTGGTTCTAAAATATCAAGGCTTGTATAAGGTTGTAAAGATGTTTTTTTTCTGCTATTTGATCTAAACATGAAAATACCTTTAAGTRT
This sequence comes from Nothoprocta perdicaria, assembly GCF_003342845.1. NCBI lineage: Eukaryota > Metazoa > Chordata > Aves > Tinamiformes > Tinamidae > Nothoprocta > Nothoprocta perdicaria. The sequence goes on from NW_020455621.1 coordinate 1,082,826, forward strand.
GCTCAGTTTGTGTAATGTGTTATAATCATGCAAATTTTTTTAACCAACAGAATAGAATTTCTAAAAGGAGCAAGACTTATTTCCAGTACAGGAAGCATCTTTATTACTTGCATCATATGTATCATCTTGCCTTTCTCAACATGGCATCATCGAARAGGTCAGTTACTGTCATCATATATTCTTTTTAACTTATTTTGGGACATTTTTGGGTCTTCTAAGTTTCATCAGAGATAACAAATAAATCCATTGTTTAACAGATTTCTGCTGAATTTTATAAGACATTTTTATACTGGCATTTGATTTACAGGAATTTTTTTGGCTTCCTCATTTGAAAAAATGATGGCTGGGTTTTATACACAGTTGTTAATCAAAGGGCACATAAATGATGGAGCAAAAAAATGTCACAAACCTCTGATCATTAAAAATAGGATGATTTATTGTTTCCACGTAGACCATATGCTCTGAAAAATAAAAGAAAAAAGGGAAGATTAACAAATACTTATACAAAAAGCTGATTAAACTTCAGATTTATTTTGTCATATATAAACTTTGATAACAAATTTTAGTGAAACAAGATTATAAATTATCTGTGTTTCAAGCTTGTTTTGCATGAATAAATGAGTATCTGTTGGATTCAAAGGCATTAGAGATGGAGCTCCAGATCTACATTTGCAGAAAATCCCAGTGRCATTAATTTCAGATCACTGTATTCCTATTTCAAAGTACTTTGGCACCTACTAAAGCAATAAAGTAGGAAGGTAATACATATCAATCCAAAACATGGAGGACTGGAGTGACAACCTGCATTTGCTCTGATTAAAGGAGTCTTCTCCTCATGGAACTTCAACCCTTGTTTTAGCAAAGCTGATGGATCTCTTTACGAACATCTTGTTAAAGCTTCTCAAAAACACTTAGGAATACAAATTGCTTTCCTGACAGTAAGATAGTTTCCATAAGAAGGTGAGCAAGCTGAGTGTTTTGGTGGTCCTTCATATTTGGTAATGTTTTCCTCAAACATAAAGTTACAGTGAGGCTCTGTCTTACATAGGAAGCTTCTAAAGTCTAAATCTGTCTATCTATCAATCTGTCTGTCTGTCTATCTATCTGTCTAAACACTGGATCCTTCTACTCTTCCCAGCCCAGCAAAACTTTTTTCCTTACTTGAGCTCTGTTGTAGCATTTCTTTCCATCAGAGAAGACCCTTGTGGACTCTAGCAGAAGAGCAGTCTATAACACCAAGAGAGACTCACTGCAAGCCAGTTATGCAGCTCATCAAGGTTGGTAGGCCCCAGGGAAGCCCTATGGCATAAGGGACAATGATTTGGCAGTGATGATAGAATCTGCTGTGTATTCAGAGGCCAATGAACTTCCCTGCTTTCTTCCAAATGTGTTTCTTTCTGTGGTGCTACCTGGAACAGACGGCTGGAACAAAACCACCAGTTTGCAGCTGTTGAAAATGAATACAGTGTCCACGATCTGGTGAGTCATCAGATGCTTACAGCTCTCTCCTAGGCCTCTGCTGCTTAATGAGGAGTCTGCAAGGCAAAGTAACGACCAAAGCACCTTTCTAGAGCATTGCTAGGTTGTGTGTGTATGTGTGCATAGACTGAAATAAATGGTCTCACTGTGAAAACTCATAGCAGATGGACAGATTGGTGGGAGATGGGGAGTTTGCACACAGAGCTCCTACCTTTAGGCCTCCATGCGGATATGAGATACATACATACATATATATACATATATAGATGTATACATATATGCTGAGACTGCAGAAATAAGGCCAATAGTTTGTAGGCAGACAAGGAGAGCAGTCTGGATATTCTCCGGTGTTTTGGCTTCTTTTTCTCATAACAGCTAAAATTAAGCAAAAGGTTTATTTTGAAGGTTCCCTGTGAAATTCCACCCCAGGTAGTCAGTGGTAAATCTGCCAAGAGCACGGGATGGGCTTGATTTTACATCTTCTATTTTCAACCTTTCCCCGTTACCCATRTAATTGCAGAGAGAATGGAATAAGGTCCTGTCCCCAAGATAACTACAGACAGTTCAGGTGACTTGGTGATACCAATGTTGAGGGGCATCAGCTCTATCTGTGTTGTATAAGAAACTATTTTTTTTTTTATGACCATAAGCATCAAGTTATATGTTTTAAATAGTGGTTGTATGTAAATGTTTCTGTAACCTGGCACATTAGAAATATTGTGTCTTGGTATAAATCAGAAAAGAAAAAATCTAACTTGTCTAGACCTTGCAGACTTTAAAACTAAGTTTTATATCCCCTGATACCTACCATCCACTTAAAACTTTGCAAGCAAAGGTGACCCTGCGTGAGCAGGGGGGTTGGACTCGATGACCTCTGAGGTCCCTTCCAACCTTCGGCATTCTATGATTCTATGAAATGATATCAGGATGTTATGCAGCAAAAAATGAGCTGTGGCTGCAGTGTACCTTTGAAAAATAATTAACTGAAAGTGAGATGAGGTTTGATTCCTAACAAAATAATCTCAGTTAATGTATTCAGTCATGGATTCATAGATGTTTTTTATATGAAATTATATTCATATCTCATTTTTCACCTACAAGATTTGATTATTAGAACTGAACACAACTCTCATCCTGTAAGAACTTTTATTTTTAAGGAAGTGGAAGTTTTAGAGAAAAATATTCTTTGAGGAGAAATTCCTRCAAGTGCACTTCATTGTCTGCACCAACCATTAAGAAGTTCTTGTACTTCATACCATACTGTACTTACACTTTCCATGTATGTACGATCAAATGTATCCGTATCTTCTGTGGTCTGTGCAAATCTAGAGATGGACCAAAAAATAAACCAAAACCACTATTTGTCAACAGATAATTTATTGTGAAATGGAAAAATAGATAAATTGCCTATAAAATATTTTTCATCTCTGAATTCCTTTGAATTCTGCCAAAATGCAATAGCAAAATAATTTGTTGGAATAGCATGTSACAAAGCATTAAATTGAGAATTAAAAAGTTTGCTTATGACACTGCACATATGCTCTTGTAGCTTTTATGGAACAAAAGTTCTACTTAACTAAGAATCCAGGATTTCATTACTTTATACAGAAAACAAAAATACTGTTAACTGTAGCAGCTCTGGAATAAGTCCTGTGGTTATAACATAATGTAAAAGGTAATGTTACATACTTCCTATGAATAATGTATATAAAAGATGAAGGGGAAAATGGAGAGTAAGACCCATTTTGATTTTTATATATACAAATAAAAATACCTAATCAAAATAAGAGGCATTATTTTAAGAGATACAAGAAATAAAAAGAAATAAACGATATGTAAATATTTTCCTCCTTTATTTAATATTTTACTGAAAAAAATAGGAAGGCCAGCATAACCCATAAATAGATTTGTAAGGTTCTGGGACATTCTTACTAAATTCAGGGAAGTATGGCTCTGAAGCAAGCAGACCTTCTATCATGGATATTTCAAGGCTTCTCTCGAATGATTCTTCTCTCTCTTTTTTTTTTTTTTTCTTTCATGTTCTGTACGCAAGGGATAAAGTGTAGGTATTAAATCTGAGCATTCAGTTCTGAATAAGTTGCTGATTTTTATTGTTACATGATGCTCTTTTAGCTGTTTGCAGTGTTCTGCTGCTTTGGYGTGGAGCTGCTTTCTGTTACTCACAGTGATTTTGTGTTTCTCCTGGGCCAAGATGAATTATTTATTTCCAAGTGAACACAAATCACCACGTGCCATAGAGAGAGAGATGGAGCAAAACATATTTCCAAGCTTGGCAGGAAAGAAGCAGCAAGAACATAGTTGCAAAAGATCCTCCAAATCACATAAAGTTTTCAAAGAAATGAGAAAGGAAGATGATGGAGGCACTGAAACGTGAGTACATTTTCCCTACATTATTGTTGGAATGGCATTTCTTAGACTACCCCTATTTTTGAAGGCAGCCCTATTTAGTGGTTATTTCTGCAAGAATAATAATGGCTCCTGTGAGTAAAATGCCTGTATTCTGTCACGCAGACTGAAAGCAGAAACCTGTTTTATAATAACAGTAAGGTCTCCAACTCCTTTTTCCTTTTGTAACTGTGATTAAGAACAATGCAATTCTTAAGTAATCACACATTCAAATACAAGGAGGTGTGAGCTGTCAAATATACTGAAAGTGAATATTCAGAACATCACATCCTGGTGTTTGCTTCTGAAGTTAAGAAAAACCTGCTGGGCAAACCAGGATGCATGTTTTAAAAAGTCCATAAGTTTGTTATTTTGAAGCCAGATTTTTTCAAACRGAACAAGTCACATATTGACCTTCCAGGGATGTGTGCCATTTGTGCCAACTRTGGCACTGTTAAAAGAAACTGATTTTAAGTTTCTCTGAATGCAGAAATACATGCAAATGATGTTTTGACATTTCTAGATAAATTTGCTTTGCTGTTCTAAAGGTAACATTTTACTAATAGTTTACCTTCAGTTGTGGGGGCGAAGGTACCAAATCCTRCTACCTAAGAGATGTTTTAAATACATAAAAAGGAAAAAAATATATACATGTAACAGAAAATTGGTATCTWATTCAATTATCTTGTAAATATAGCACCGTGCTGCGAACATGAAAACTTAGTCCATTGAATTAATTACAGTAAGCATTTTCAGAGAATATTTTTTAATGCATYTTTCAGTGCAGAGGTTTGGAAATGCAGTGGCAGTGCTTTAGCCCCACGTAAAATGACTGTGCCTCTAAGCCTTGAAGAAGTGGCTCTGAATCACCCAGTGCTGGTATGTTGGTTATCATTAATTTTATGTTTTCCTACTCAGTCCCATAAAAGCTGGGTGCATCAGCTACCAGGATTGCAGGTTTTGTGCAATTTTTGAACTGCTGAAGAGAGATTGATGTTTGGCTTTACTCTCGAATCTTAACACAATGGCCRAGCCTCCAACCCTCCTTTTTCAGTGTGTAGACATGTACATATCATTATGGGTACCCTCTCCCTAAAGGAGATTATTAGAAACTTTAGAAGTATAGTTTTTCAGGGATTTACTTCTAAAATGGTTTAATAACCTTAGAAGTACATGGATACCTAGGGAGGTCGATGACTCCTTTACTTCCCACAACTGATATGCCTTACTTCCTGTAAAGGTGAATACCTTTTTTCTACTTGCCTTGTCTAAAATTTTAGTCATAAAGGAAATAGTACTTAAAAAGGAGGGCTCTTCTTATTTACTTCTGTACAACTACATGATTGTACATATAAAGAAACGGTTTTATTCTAAAAAGCAGCAAGGGAACATGGGATGCCTTCCTTTTTAAAATGGATTTTAATGGTTTATCTCATTTTTTTGAGTTAAAATTCTGTTAAGACATGAAGACATTACAATAATGTAGCTTTTGCAACATCAGAACTTGATCTGATGAAAAATGAAAATGCAGATTTTGGACTCTGACTCAGTCTGACAGAAGCCAAGCTGCATTTTGATTATACAAACAGATCATAGAATGAGCTAAAAGGTTGATGTTCCTGGCCCAAAATGTGTTATTTCAGTTTGTTGGAATGACATACAATATTCTGGGTTAATTCACTTCTAACCTACAGCCTAAGTTTGTCCTTCTGGCTCATGGAACTTGGAATTCACATGAAATCTGGATCTGAGACTATCCCTGTGGGACTCCCACATCCAGTGCCTCACATCAGTATGGGCTGCACAGCCCGGCCGCAGCAGCACTGGTGGGAATGCACCCCGATCCAGAGGAGGAATGTGGCTCATAGAGGCACTGTGTTGGAGTTGGCTCCCTATATTTGGACCTGTTCAACTCACTGAAAGATTTGCACTAGGATTTGACTTAAATCCTTCTTCTTTTTTTTTTTTTTGTCCTGATTTTTCCAGATCAAATTAAACATGTTCTGTGAAAATATATACTTCTGCAAATACTGCACTTTCCCATATACTTAAGTAATCTAATAAAAATCTTATCAAATCCTTATCAGAAGATGTAGGTCGACCCAAATGTTAATTTCTAACATTATTTGTAGCAAAATACTGTATTATTTTATAATAAGCTATTATACCTAAGATGATGATAAATCTYGTGTTTAGGGCTAATTATGTCTGAATTCTTCAATACATGCTACTTCAACAAATACTTTTATTTGTTTTTTACATTTAGGAGGCTAAGTCAGTCACTGCTCACTGGACTAACTATGCAGATAATGAAGAAGAAATTCCCTAAGCTGGAACACAAACAAAAGAACAACTAAATGTAGAATCTCACAGTAGAAGTTTCTTTTTATTCTCAAAACTTGCACCAGTTCTAAATACTTAGAAGTCAATGTATTATTAACAATCATCCCGACTCTACATGAAGAAAGGAATTTTTTTATTTACCAATCAGACTTGTATTTAAATGTAAAGCTAATACTAATATATCAATATAATATTTATATGGTAAAGCTTTTTTTTCTCTGAAACTTTCTCCCCTGCACTTTTGTTATCTTATTCTATAGCAAATTTGCAATGTAATTTCTTAGAATGGTTATTTTACTGTAAGTGGAAGATTATAGTGATATGATGAAATTAGAATTTCCTGGTCTGCACTAATGAACTTACAGTACTGAAAATCACAATACCRGAAAAGTTGATTTTAATTTTGTGCTTCTATTAACCTGGAGGAAAATGTTTCCTACGTAAGGTCTTCCATGTACCAGTATATGTAACAAAACTGATTATGAAATGATAAAAGAAGGCTGCAAGGAAACAGAATATTAAACATACTTGAATTCAGAAACTTGTTCTTTCTCTTGGTGGTTTGCAGAAAACTGTTCTCAATGTAGTTTAGTGAAGGGCTCAGCACCCCTCATGAGTGGGCTGTTCTACACTGGGTACCTGCTGAGAGAACTAAACACAGAATCACGTAGTAGAGACAAGACACTGAATAGCATGAGTGAGAACAGGACTGCAGAGGGTACAGGCAAGAATATTTGAAAGAATCAAAGAGAAGAAGAAAAAAATCATAATAATAATAAACCAAAATAATCATTTATGGAAGAGAGGGAAATATGTAACTCCCCAAAGTTACATCAACCTCTCCAAAGCTGTATACGCCTTGAATTTGGTTCCCTGTCTCCTTAAAACATGAAAAAGCTCATCAGAAAAATGTCTTCCCATCCTGCTGGGAATTGCAGGGCCGGTTAGTGAGGTGCGCGGCTGCCCTGGCGGGTCCCGACCCCCACGTGCCCACTCTGCGTGCCCGGACGGACGGGCTCGGGCTGTGGGACACAGCCCCCTGCCCAGCACCCCRCTCTCGGCCGCAGAGCAGAGCGGAGGGGCTTCGGCGGCTGCGAGGAGGCCACAGGCGAGATGCCACCACTGAGCGAGCGGCCCTTGGGCCGTGTGGACCTCGTCGTGGTCACGCAGAAGAGGCCTCTAAGGCCTCTAAGGTTTGGTACTGTCACCCTGGCTATTAGCAGCACAGGGGTGTACATGGAAGTGCAGTGTAAGCTTCATTGCAGAAAAAGGCATCGAGAAAACATCAACAAAAATGCTTTACTTACTAAAAAAAAAAAAAAAAAAAAGTCTGAGTCTGCTGTTTGTGTGTATTTTGTGCAGGACACAACCAAAGAAAATATGTGAAGGGTGAAGGCAGCACTGACACTTTATCAAACAATGAAAATGAGACTGGTTAATCCCCATTGCAAGAGCCTGGCTGCTCTGATAAACAATTCACATTCATAGAGGCTTCCTGAGGTTGATAGGCAGTGCTCTATTTTGAGCTGTTTCTTTCAGAGTTGATCAAGAAATCGAAGTGTTAAATCCAGCTATTGAACCAAAACAATTCAGAGTTAAACCACATTTAAATTAAGGTAAGCAGCTTCACTTCTATCATTTTCAGTGCTCCAGATTCAGCACATAAGGCACTGGGGGGAGGTTTAAAACTAGATAGATAGATAGATAGATAGATAGATAGATAGATAGATAGATAAAAACTCTGGTAAAGAAAACTTATTAGCCATTATCTTAAAATAAATAAAAAAATTAGTAAAACAAGGTATCCTCTTTAGCTTTTACTTCAGACAACAGACTAGAGAATAAAAATGTTATTTACAACAGACGAGCAAGATTTCAAAAGGGATTAGTAAAGAAACATTTTGTTTAAGTCAATTCACCTAAAATCCAGAACAAAGGTTGTAGGATTTTTAAATGGTATATTTCTGCACTTAACTGCTAATAAAAGTGCCTACCTAATTGTTAGGCCCAAGAGTTATATGAGAGGGACCATTAACATGTTGTTCTGTTTTTGAAGTATCTCCCTGCATTAACATAGGGCATTGTAGTGCAGATTACATTGAAATGCTGACTACTCTGCTGTAATATTGGTAGGAGGAAAACATTCAGCCCTACAGTAAAGAATTAATATTAGTTAACTGACAGCACAGAATAGATAAATGTCACTCTGTTTTTCATATATTAGATGCTCTTCTTGTCAACTGCGTATATATTAATTATCCATTAATATTTGGCTGTTTTCCACAGCAAAAAAGTTGTAGAAACTGTTTTCTTYAAGTAAATGGTTTCTGCAAAGATTTGTTTTTTAACTAAAGCAAAGCACTTACAAATACAGGTGATACAAAACTTTAATTTTTTTTATGTTAAAAATCAACTGCTTCCTGCTAAACCTCCACTATATTGTAACAACTGGAGCAGGAACCATCACAAATTTACATTTTAGATTTGTGGGAAAGATAAATTACTCTGGGTCAAGTTAATTTTCTTTGCAACAGTTAGTCATACCCAAGAGAAACAAATCTTTGTGAGGTGCTGAAAAAAATATTCATTTAGATTAATTTGTCAAGATCAACAGAAGTCGATATTTGTAGCCTTATCGCATGAGTTTTGGTGTGTGACATTTTCTTACCTAACCTTTTTTTTAATCACTTAATTCACTTTAATAAAGTGAATTAAGTGCCATAAGAAGCGGGGGGAAAAATCAGTTGACGCCAGCAGAGGAGAAGAGACGTGTTTCCTTGCATATGCTAAACATCTCCCTYGGTGTGTTTGTGTTGTCCCTTTGTGGGCGCAGCCCGCGAGTGGGTATGAATACGGAATTTCTCCGAACCTGAAAGCTGCGCTTCTTCCCTCRTCCCTCCTTCCCCTTCCCCTTTGTTCTTTCTCCTGAACAAAGAAGTTTCTCCCACCGGGCTGCTCCTCAATTTGCTCCAGCTCCTCTCCCTTGGGCTTTCATTCCCTGCCCACCCGGGCCCCCTTCCCCCACCTTCGTGCCCCTCTCCTGCCTCTTCTCACGGACTCTCCATCCTCCCCGGCCAGCGGTGCTGCCTCTTTGTTCCCACAGCGCTCCTGAGCCAAGCGCTCCTCTTTCCCTCCTGTCTTTCCCTTTTTCTTTTCTGAGCAGGGAAACCCGGAACATTTGAAGTCTCACTGACAGCAAACAACGAGACAAGATAAAACAAGGAACCTCCATACATCTCAGCTAAACGTTATCATAAAACAGCCATATTTTCATTCAGGAGATACAGAAGTACCAAGAAAGCTTCCTGGGCAGCTTGCGTGCAATTAGGACACATTGCTGTTTAAGCAGTTTGTAGAGAACTAAGGACTTTCCAGATATAACACGCTTAAAACCTTTTTAGAAGTCATAAGCATATTTACACTTGTGCAGCAAAGTGAGGGGAAGTTAAGCTAAAATATTAATTTGCCCTGCGGTACCTCATAGCGTTTCCTGGAAGTTTTTGCATGTAGAAATAATAAGCACATTTGCAAATCTGTTGAAAAACTTCTAGCAAAGTACTGGCTGCTAGAGAAGAGAGAGGCCCCRGGTTTGTAGTACTAACCTGCTAGCACAGTGTTGTTCTGATTAAGAGAAACACAAACTCTTGAAAGGCAGAAAAAGCGCAACACTCCCTTTCCCAGCTTTCGCAAGATAATTTTTTTGTCACAAACTTTTGTCATTAAAACCATAAAAAACACCCAGTGTAGCTATCATATAAGTTTAGAAGATTAACTCAATRCAAATTTAAGCAACCAAGAAATAATGTTAAATTAAAATGGTGCATTTCTCTTATAAATTAACCTCCCTTAAGAAAGATACGATTGCATATAAAGCATCTTTCCTTTTAATTAGGCTCATTAGCAGTTCTAAAAGTCTTCCTGCTCCCAGCTTGTGCCTGAGATAAGCACAACACATAACTTCTTACCCATTAAATGTAGCGACCATTAAATAGGGTCATAGTAGGCTGCTATGTGGTCCTGCTATGGAACAAGGCTCTTTGGCTTCCCAGGCATTGCTGTGCAAAGGGAAGATGCCCCCAGAGGCCTCATCCATGGTACCAAGGCTGAAAACAGCCACATATTTCTCTGCAGCACATTGTGTTATATTGACTTTATATGTGAATTCTGCCTCCTTGGGGATCTGTGAAAGGTGGCAAACCCTAAGAGGCACTAATGCAATTCCTCCAAGAGTTCACTTCTCCTGGAAAATTTCCCTGCGACGCTCCTTGGACAGCACAGAAATTGGCTACGAGAATTTCCACCCGAAATTCCCYGCACTCCTCGTGCCCCAGTTTCAAAGAGTGAAATTCTACTTGATTTAGGACGAGGCGGGAGGCAATTTACAGGGGCCCTAAGGATTCTGAAGCCGTCTCAGCCTTTTAATCACAACTGTGACAAAATGCTGTCATCCCTTCCAGCAATTCCCTAGCAATTTACAGTTTATCAGTGCAGCAGGAGAAAAATCTGCATTGTCAAGAATATTGCCTAGATAACCAGGTCTTCCTCTTCTGATTCCTCTGCCCTTTCAATATGAAACAAATTCTGGTGATCAGCAGCTGTGCTGTAATATGCTCTTATTCTCTCATCTGGAAGCTCTGATATCATACCTGAAGTCATTTGGAAACCCAAAGCAATGCAGACTGCAGCCRTTCATGTAATAAGGAGGGCATTTCGGTACAAGTGCAGGACTGTACCGAAGCAGCCCCTTTAGTCTCCAGTGAAAGTTTAGAAGTCCTTACTAAGAATTTAGAAGTTTTTATTATTGAACTGAAAGACAATCTAAAATCATATTTTTATAATTTGTACCTAATTTATTGTAATCTGAAATTGAGTACAAGGAACGGTAATATAAGATGGCAAGTAATGGAAAGAATAAGAAAGGTACCTATATCTGTATAACTATATTGTTTCTATCTTTGACTGTTGTGTGTAAGTGCAAGAAAAAAATAATTGTTTCAGAATTTGTTTCAAAATGAAGCTTACTAGTAATTTAAAACTCTCATAAGCACCACAAAGAAAACAAACTCTATGTTCGGACTGATTTTTGAAATCAGATGGTTCTTGAAACTCTCATAAGATCTATCTATTCCTTCTCCATCAATTGCTGCTCTGTCATGGCCACTCTAGTCTTACCGACCTCAGATATTTGATCTTTGCCTCCTTCCTGAGACATCAGAGCAATGGAAATTCTACAGAGCTTTTTTTTTTACCATTGTCATCTAACAGGGCTGCTGATCTAAAAAGGATCCTTACTGCTGTCATCCATCAGATCACTTACAGTCACACTGCTTTTGTACAGAATTATATACATAAATACATGTATATATTATATATAAGTGATTTACTTCATTACTGGATGTAATCAGTTCATAAAGAACTTTSAGAGGCAAATAAATACGCTTGCAAAATGATGAGGCTCAAGAAGTTTTTTTGTGTTTCCAGTGGAAACTTGGACATACGCAGCCTGTACCTGGAGTCCYGTAAGGGACTCTGTTGCTGAAAGGTGCTGTCTTCACAGGTAACTCATCCCTCAAGCTCATCCCTCAAGCTTTCCAGTTTTGGTCAATGTCTTTCAGGACTAATGCACAACTGTCAACTCCAAGACTACTGTGGAGCCACCAGCAGTCACCTGCAATTGCTGTGTTGCTGAGTTGCGTGGTTTAGGATGCACTCATTGCATGTCCCTTTTGTGAGCAGTTTGAGAATCTTCAAGGGGCTTGTAATGTCACCTAGTCATGGTATCATACTGCCTTATTTAGGTTGTTAAACCTGTTAAAGTATCTCGCTTTTCCAAAGAAGTACTTGACGGTGGTAGGAACTGTGGATATTTAGCATCACTGGTTAACGGGTGCTTCTCTGTTACAGGCTGTCTAGGAAGATACGTCTAGGAGGAATGGAAGTTAAGGAAAATAAACCTTGTGCAGACCGCTGAGGAATAAAGATGCCTTGCTAGTGAGATATGTTCATCTGAGAGACTTGTTTTCTAAGACAAGCAACGAAAACTTTAGCATTTAAAATGAATCTGGCCGGAAGGARGCCTTTGGACCTTGCAGAGGAAAGGTTTCAACTGTTTCGTATAACATTCTCTCTAGATATTTGGCAGGAGATGTGGTGATTTTGCTTGAGAATACATGGGGCAGCCAAAAACTTCTAGACACTCGTGTCCCCTCACAGAGATCTGCTTCCATGAAACTGGTTTCCTTTAAAGAAGGTGCCATGCTGTCAGCACAGCTGCCTTGAGAAAAAGGAAAGGAAGCACTGCAGGTGGAGGACTGCTGTTCATTAATTGCATCATATTAAGCTTCCAGGCAGACAGGCACTTCAGACAGCCAAAAGGTGGAGATTTCCAGGTTTGTCTCCTCCTCTTGCTTCTCCTCCCCCCTCTTCCCAAAACAAGTGCCTTGCCAAAATCTCCCTGTGGCAACATGTGGTGTTCTAGAGAAAAGTAAAAAAAAAAAAAAAAAAAAAAAAAAAAAAAAAAAAAAAAATCTGGAGATCTTAATTGTTTCCATGCTGTGTTTTCTGGAAGGAAACCTTGGAATACATCCTCTCTTGTTATCTTTACACTGGCATTCATGGTGCAAATCAGAACAATTATATCAAAATAATACAAAAAGACAATAAGGGTGAAAACAAGGAAAATATGGGTGCAAACCACCATTGGTATTCTAAGAACAAAAACTGTAAGTACTATGTGGGCTTTTCATCTTTATCCATATGCATATTACTCATTAAATACTTCCCTTATCTTCAACAGGATGTTTTACCTAAGTAAAAACTATAGGGTCTAACTGGTATACAGGAATTGTTCTAGCATAAGACTTCATTAATAAGATGAGTTGGCAGATTTTCTAATTTCTTGATCAGAAATATATGATCTGACTTAACTTAGTGRTGTTTCAATTTTCTATACTATACTATTTCATTTCGATATAAAATAGGTAAAAAGTCTTGACTATATCTTGAAGGCTACCTTAAGTGCATCACAACGGTTGCTATTTGAATGGAAATTTTTGTACTGTAAGTGTAGAGTGTGAGAATGCATGAAAGGAGACCTTTGCCAAAGGTGAAGTCTTGAATTAAACTCTCTTTTTATGATAGTTATCAGTGAGTTGGACTTCTTCAAGTGATTTTCATTTTTTTTTTTTCTGAAGGAAGGTGCCCTGAAGCATGTCAAGTAGTTCTTCTACTGCTCAGATTAGTTAAATAGACTGCTCAGATTAGTTACTTAGACTGTCTCTCTCATTTTAAAACTGGAAAGAAAGAGTCAAAAGTGAATTCCTAGAGATATAGGACACTTTTCATGAGATTTTGAAAGGGATCAATGCACCTAGAATTTTAGACTTYGGCGTAATTGAAAATTTCCCTCTGGTTTGTACAAGAAGTTTTTACAAAGCCAATGTTAAATACAGATAAGCCAACTAGCTGCCTGTGGGACACAATCTGAAAAGGCTGCAATTTGTGGTGTATTTTTATAGTATAGAAGATGCCTGGTTGAGGTCTCTTTTGATTCAATCCAAGTTTGGATTGAATTGTTTTTAAAAATTCAAAAAGGACATTGAAAATTTACAGTGGGCCTAGAAGATTAATTTGCTTATTACATCAACAGGGATGCAAGTGGAAAATTCATGACTGCAAATAACCCACCAGTTTAAATGAGCACAGCTGGCAGCATCAGCAGATTCCACTTACGAGGAGTTCTCAACAAAGAACCTCTGGAAGAACAGAAATGTCATACAGATTAAAATTTTTAGGATCATTTATATGATGGGTATTTTTTCATGTATCTTGAATCCTTCAGCCTTTTAGCTGACATTACTCTGGAACATCCCTGCAATTACATCAAAAGTTTCCAGTGTATTTAAGAGAAAATCTGCACAGAATGGTGGGGAACTGGGTAAAGGGCATTACAAAATACAGATGTAGGTCATTGAGAAGGGCACTAAGGTTGCAGGAACTAACTTGCAAATACCCAAACACCTGTTGAATTAGGAGGTATCGAAAGTGCTGTTCCACTTGGACATTATTGGGATCAATGTCCTTTTCTGCTCCCATGCAGAATGCAGACACACACATTTGCAAAGAAAATGTCAGCACAAGACATGAAGATTCAGTGTTTTATTCATTAAGAGTACTGATCTGAGGACACTCAGACCAGTTACCAGTCAGTTATCTTGGTGTAAGAAATGTGTAGCACAACTTTGATTAACTGGCCAACAAAAATTGTAGGCTTGTGCTTTCTGAGGCGAGAGCAACCATGTTATTATTGAGGGATATTGTACAATTAAATTACTACTAATAATAGTTGGGTACACTTGAATTTATTTGTTTATTTATTGTCTTTTAGGGCTCTGAGTGAATTAGCCTGTTGTTCGATCATTAACTTTTAAATAAATGACTCACCTTCTTCAATTATCTCACACCCACAGGGGAATGTAAGAGCCCTCCTAAGATGATGAGAGGAAGCTTGAGGAAGAAGATTCCCTCAGAACCCAAGTTATAAAAAGAAATAGCTGCAAAGCTGAGAGCTGATCTGCTCTTGCCCATTGGTTCTTACCTAGGAATCTGGTATTAGGCTGTTGGAATCAGAGCTGAAAGCAGGAAGCTTAGTGCTTCACATCATTAACGTTGTGCTTCTGTAAAGTGGTTTGATTAACTAACTGAGCCCATTTTGATTTAATACAGAGATTTAGCACTTTCTTTTTTACAGGCAAGGTGCCTATGCACTATACACACAATAACTCAGGAATATAGTGATCATCTACTTATTTGAGCTAGATATAAAATAGTTACACAAGAAATGGAAATTTTAATTAGTGTAATGTTCAAAAAGTGGGTAAGAGAAACATTTAAAACTAATCTGGTTTTCAAAAAGTGTAACACCTGTAAGTCTTCATGCTTTGTGGAGTAACTGAATCATTAGAGCTACAAAGGCCTGTCTGACTAAAAATGATACAAATAATCTGTACAATCAGGGATGAAGAATCGTGTCTCCCTATGAATTGCCAGTGTTACATGGGACATCAAAGCACGTGGACCGTGAGTCCTAAGTCACGAGTGACATTTMTTAGCAAGAACAAGAAATGTTTTGTGGGAAAGCGTCTAACACTCCCAAATGTCAGAGAGAGACTCAAGTGCCTGCAGTGTCCACGAGGATTTTCTAGCACATGCGTTGGTTATTCTTACGTGGTGCCATCATTGCATGTGTCCTAAAAGTCTCTAGAGGGCAAAATGCACCCTGTTGGAGAACCAAACTAGACTTGCATTGCCTATTTCTATTTTGATATATGATTATTTTTTATAGTCTGTGAACAGCTTCTCTGATACTTACTTTCTTAGACATGGTTACTAGGAAGATATTACTATTGCAAAATTATATAGGAAATCTTCACTGTGAAATAGAGAGGTTTACCAAAATGAAGATGGTGGAGACTTTCCCAATGCAAGACAATGAGTGAGACAAGGAGCTCTCCAAATCAGCTCTCCTATCTCTTCTGCTATATGTTAAATAACCAGGCTTCCCACTGCTAAGTTCATTAGGTAGCACAGAGGGGAAAAAAAAAAAAAAGGCCATGATCTGACTAAACTTTGAGGTCAAAATGGGGAAAAGAGGACACATTTCTTTCTGTCAGAGCTTGATAGGTACATTTAATGGGAAAGGGCTGAGTACTGCTCCAGTAGGACTGACAGGACCCTTTTCCACACTGCTGGGCATGAAACAGAGGCACAAGCAGGTTTGCCCTGCTGGAAACTGCTCTCCAGGTCTTTGTAGTAGTAAGGCAGTAAGCAGGGGACATTAGTTTGCATTTTGACTCCCAGGAAAAGACCAAAAGCTCCTGTTTTAAGGAGATACTGTACCAGCAGTTTCTCTTTTCTGTGCAGTAGCTGCTTTCCAGTGAGCACTGCCTATTTATTTCTCCCTCAGATGTCAAGATTGATGGTCCTGCAGTACTATTTTTCTGCTGCTACTCTTTTCACTGCAAAATCTCCCAGCAGACCATCATGGGACTAAAAAGATTTGCAGGATGGTATAATGGTGACTTGATGCTTTGGGAGTTTTTTTCATATGCTTGATGCTATGAAATTATTTTTGAGATGTGCAGAAGCTTTCTTATTAGTGAAGCAGGCGTGGGTAATGTTAAGAGAATGTATGAGGAGTATACGGAGTGGAAATAGGTAATGCGTAGCTTGGAAGAAAGAAGTCAACTTGGTCCAGAGCAGTAGAAGAGAGGAGAAAATGGATGTGCATTAAAAAAAAAAAAAAAAGAAAAAAGAAAAAAAAGTGGGTTAGTTGTTATAAATTGTGCTACTTGGGAGTTTCCAGTACTCTCCTATGAGCCAACTTCAATAAGATGAATTAAAAAAATACAGGTAGGACATTATACAGAGCTGTTGGTATCAATCAATGGAGCTTGTCTCGGATGAGGTCAAGAAGAAAACAATTTTCTCTCAGATAGCTTCCTTGCCATTTTATTTTTAATATGTTCTATTTACATATATATATTTGTAAGTGTATATAAATTATATCATAAATATCACATGTGACATTTATACTTGCATTGCATATGTATCATATTTAGATATATTTATATCATAAATATATATATACACTTCTAAATATACCACATGCTTTTATCCTGTAAAATGCGGGAATTACATAGAGTAAGAAAAAAAAAATAAAAGGAAAATAGTCTTAGCAGTAAAGGGCTCAAAACTTGTAATTTCTAAAGTCACATGCAAAGGACCTAATACTGTGAGAGTATGAGATAATCAAGATTAGGCACAAGTTGCCTGTTGAATACTAGAAATGTTATTCGCATTTATAAAATATTCAGGACCTTAACTCGAAGGTCTGAACACTCTGTAGCAGCAATGCTCCCAGTTCGTTGTAAGCCCCAGAGGAGGAGCTATGGATTCCCTACTGCCTAAAATCTACTGGTATTAAAAGAACTCCAAAGGGAGTTCTCCCAAGGATATTCTAGCAAGAAAAAAAAAATGGTGAGTTCAATAAGTTTTGGAGACTGATGTCCTGAAGTTTATGATTCCACAGGACTYCAGGTAGGATGCTCATGACTAGGCAAGGGCTCCTTACGTCAGACTGCTATAGCCTCTGGAGCAGAATAGGTCTGCACTCCTCTTTCTTCAAATTTATCCTTGAAGTCAAGATAAGGCAGTAAACTATCTTAGTCTGTTACTTCTCTTTGCAACCCAGTGGACTCCGTTGTGCCTGTTCCTCCTTGCAATTTTAAAAGAAATGGGCTGTTAAGAGGGGTGGTTGGCTGTTGTTTGTGGCATCTATTTGCTCCCACTAGCTCACCCCAGTTTGTTTGGCTTAGATAGCTCAGGTCTTCTAAGCAACATCATTAAGATATTAAAAGGGATATTATAATCAGAAATAATGAGGTTGAGTCAAAATTACTTTGCTCTCAGCTTTGCTGCTTTAATCCATCTTTTGAACAGATTCTCACTGGAGGGGTTTTGTGCGAGTTTCAACTTATTTTGTTGTTTTTCCCCGGTTGGTGCTGTCTAATGCAGCTGGCGCTGAAGTCATTGAAAGTTTGATCATTGACTTTCATGAGGGAAGTCTCAGGATCTGAGCGTTTGAGATGGAGAGGGAGAGGGTACTTAGCAGTACTCAAGCAAAGATCTGACTAAATCAACGGGAGTTTTGCCACCTCCCGAAAGTGCAAGCTGGCACTCTGTGCCCAGTGCTCCCAAATGCTAAAGGATGAAAGCAAAACAGACCAAAATCAACATGTTTTGCTCCATTCAGACTGCCTGACAAACACATGTTTTTTAAACATGTTTTCTGAACAAAAAAACAGACCTATTTTGTAAAGATCAAAAAACCCACCCATTTTTAAAAACAGAAAATCTGAGGCATTATTATTACAGAATCTTAGTAATCATAATATACTAACTTAAAATGAGTTAAAAGGTTGTTTTCTTTCATACTTTTTTCATACTTTTTTTTTTCTTTCATACTTTTTTTTTTCTGTGTAGGCTATATGTTACTACCTTCAGAAAGATAACCTTTTTGAAGACTTCTTTTTCTAGATGTGTCCTTGTTTAAGCATTGAATTTAAGGAAAAAGTATGCTAAAACAAGCAAACAAAAAAGTAGAGACACATCTTATGAAAATGGCATTTACATTATTATACAGTGCTTTAGCTGTAGTATCAGTAGAATATTCCTCCAAGTAAACAAGAAAAAGCAAGGTACAGGTAGAGGTATATAGAGATATAAATATTTATTAGATATTCAATATATTGACTTTTTCTGGGAATTACCAAAAAAAAAAAAAAAAAAAAAAAAGTAGATTGAGGCATGGGAAGTGGACATTCATTTTCAGGAGTTTCAGGAATGTTTTGACCTGGGATAGTTAGGTCTCAATTCCCGTGCTTGCCGAGTGTCCGGTGTTGCTGCCAGCGCTGGATCCGTGCGGCTCCTGGGGCGGCTGCGGAGCCGTGGGAAGGCCGGGCAGGATGCGGGCGGTGGTGTGGGCCTATGAGTGTGCGCACATATGTGTGTGTAGACATACGTGTGTGTGTGTGTGTGTGTGTGGATATATGTGTGCAGGGAGCCTGATGGGGCACAAGGGATGCCTGCGCATCCTGCTGGTCTGCGAGCTGGAGGTCTCACTTGGTCCTGGTCCTGGTGCTGGTCCTGGTGCGGGTCCTGGTCCTGGTGCTGGTCCTGGTGCGGGTCCTGGTGCTGGTCTCACCAGCCCAGCGCCAGGCTCAAGGCAGCGGGCGAGGGACACGTCCCGCGAGCCGAGGTGCAGCTGGAGGCTGCAGCTCCCCTCTGCAAGGGGACAGAGTCGCTACAAACGGGGGTCTTCACAGCCGTGGGCTGAGGAGGCTTTCGGGCTGTAAAGGGTCATGCACGGCAGCTCCCGCTGGAAGGGCTGCGGGGAGGCTTCTCTCCTGGGAACAGGCTGCAATTAAGATCAGAAACAGGGAGAAGGAAATAAAATAAAAAGGAGGGCAGGGGTACAAGCTGAGGGAACAGCAACAACAAAAACTTGGTGTTTTGTTTTGTACTCTAAAGATTATGGAATGCTTTTGGAAACTTTTTATTATTATTATTATTATTGTAATTTAAAGGTAAAGCTAGATAGGCTTCTGAAGGACAAASTGGAGTACGTGCATGATTTCCCTGGGATTTCCCATAGCTCAGTCAAGTGAAATACGTAACTTTTTCAGGACAAAGTGAAATATATCAAATTAAATTCGATTCCAACTCCCCTTCCTTTGCCTAAAGAGAATGATCAGTGCAAAAAGTAGGAATCGATCAGGTAGATAACGTTTCTGTTACCAAAGGGGCTCAAGGTCGCTTCCCATGTATCATTCCTTGTATATCTATGTAGTGGGAATTAGCCATTCCTTGAAGCATTAATACGGGAGAACTAGAATAATGTGTTTTAAACTCACGTATCCTAAATACACGTTCAGATTAGCTTTACTTTTTTTTTTTTTTTTTTTTTTTTTTTTTTTTTTTTTTTNTTTTTTTTTTTTTTTTTTTTTTTTTTTTTTTTTATCCTCCGAGTCATTCACTTCTCACGAAAAGCCCCCCAACGGCTTCCAGTTCCAGCTCTCCGTTACTTTCAGCACTTCAATATATTCATTGCTGGGTGAAGCAGACTTGAGACGGGGGGTCTCCCTAGGCGGAATCCATCGCAACAAAAACAGCAGCAGCAGCAACAGCCGCCGCTTCCAGCCCCCGACTGTATCCTGAAAGGGAAACGGGTCTGGGGACAGGAGCGAAGGTCCCTCCACGCCGTTCACCGGCACGAGAGACCCTCTCCGGGGCTCGCCTGGCACCCTGGCACTGCAGATATTTGAAATTTCGCCTCCCCAAAGGCGAAAAGCGGCTCTCGGCGTTTGACCTTGTTTTCGCTCGGACAAAAGCGTCTGTGTTTGTTTTTAATGCAGTACCTTGAAAGAAATAAATGCCTAATACAGGTCTGTTGTTTAGTGAAAGTGCGGCTTTGGTTTTCTGAAGATTATTAAAATAAATAAAAAAAAGTGACATGTAGGCATTTAAGGAAAAAAAAACTTTAGGAAAGTTTAAGGCAGGAATTTAATTGCGGGGAGTTTTTTTTTTCCCGTGTTTTTCTAATGAGTAATCGAAGAGGTGAGATTCGGCGTTTAAAATAGCCTTTTTTTAAAGCTCTTTAAGAACCGAATAAGCTGATTTTGCACTCCTCGACGGCGCTGTGCACTGAGCGCAGAGCCGCCAGCCGCGGCTCCCAAACGCAACAGAAAACGCGGACGGACACGGGGCTCGGGCCGGTTGGGGTCAGGCCGCGGTGGGTCCCGGGGGGACACGGGGCTCGGGCCGGCTGGGGTCAGGCCGCGGCGGGTCCCGGGGGGACACGGGGCTCGGGCCGGTTGGGGTCAGGCCGCGG
>NW_020455621.1:1105674-1150855 GCF_003342845.1 Nothoprocta perdicaria
GCCGAGGGCAAGGCGCTGCAGTGCCGCGTGGAGCACCTGCTGAGCGCCGTGGAGAGCGAGCTGCAGGCGGGCAGCGAGAAGGGCGACCCCACGGAGCGCGAGCTGCGCGTGGCGCTGGAGGAGGGCGAGCTGTGGCTGCGCTTCAAGGAGCTCACCAACGAGATGATCGTCACCAAGAACGGCAGGTAGGCGCGCGGCGGGGCGCGGCGCGGGCGCGCGCCCGCGGGGCCGCGCCGAGCCTCGTGTCGCCCCGCAGGAGGATGTTCCCGGTGCTCAAGGTGAGCGTGTCGGGGCTGGACCCCAACGCCATGTACTCCTTCCTGCTGGACTTCGCGGCGGCCGACGGGCACCGCTGGAAGTACGTGAACGGCGAGTGGGTGCCGGGCGGCAAGCCCGAGCCGCAGGCGCCCAGCTGCGTCTACATCCACCCCGACTCGCCCAACTTCGGCGCGCACTGGATGAAGGCGCCCGTCTCCTTCAGCAAGGTCAAGCTCACCAACAAGCTCAACGGCGGCGGGCAGGTCAGCGCCGCACCGGCCCCTTCCCTGCTTCCCGCCGAGCCCCTCGCTGCCCCTTTCCGCACAGGGAGCCCCTGGTGCGCTGGGGGTGCCCTCGGGATGCTGCCCTGGACCTTTCCCCCAGCACCTCCTTTCCTTTCCATACGGACCAGCTTTGGGCAGGGGTGGGCACCTTGTTTCCCTTCTTTCACGTCCTTCCTGCGTGGATGCTGGGTGATGCCAGTGGTGCAGGTGCGTCGGTCCCTGGCACACGGAGCTGCATAAGGTTCCCCCTTGGCTCCCGAGCGCGGAGCCAGACGCTGGGGTACCACGCTCAAATACCTTCTCTTCCTTGTCCCTTCAGCCCYGAGGAAACCACATAACTGAAAACTTACTGACACTTGTTGCCTCCACCCCCTTTGCTAGAAGGATGAACGGATCAGGAGTTACTCCACGTGCTTTCCGTGCCTGTCTCCATCGGTGCCTAACTCGCCTCTCGGCTTCCTCGCAGATCATGCTGAACTCCCTGCACAAGTACGAGCCCCGCATCCACATTGTCCGCGTGGGCGGCCCGCAGCGCATGATCACCAGCCACTCCTTCCCGGAGACGCAGTTCATCGCCGTGACGGCCTACCAGAACGAGGAGGTACGCGCGGCCGGGCGCAGACCTCCCGCGCCTGCCTCCTGTCCCGTGCCAAAGGGCAGGTGGCAAGGCAAAATAACCCGCCTCTTAGCGTGGTTTATTTATTTATTTATTTGCTTTTTTTGTTCCTTCTCACCTCTCTCCGCGTTTCGTTACTAGCTGAATGTAAAAGTGAATTTAATGTATGTGAGGCTCTGTGAATGTGGAATAACGCGAGGTTCGAATCAACGTCTCAATATATACTGCAAACTTGCTGTGCGGGAGTAGTCTCCTACAACTAAGGAACTCCTTTGGGCCAAGGAAGCAGGATGAGATATGACTCACTTTTAAGTACATAGTGAAATAACGGGATGTGTCATTTTTAAAACTGACTCTGTTAGCTGAAATGTCTATATTTACTGAATCTATAATGTTTTCTGTTTATTGAATCTGCATTGTTGCCTGTTCTGTTCTGTCCTGAAATTTGCAGCTCCTTAGAAGCGTCTTTAGCCTGTTATCTTTCTGAACCCTTTCTTTAGGTGATAAAAGTCAGTGAGTCAGCTGGGGATGGCAGAATTCCTAGTCCATTGCTAATATTTAAGGCATATGAATGCTTTTTAAGCAATGATTTGTAGATGTTGTTAGTGATGCACAAAAGTTYGCATTATGGCCCTAATCTTGTGTCTTTGGGAATTGGTGGTTTCATTTTTTTCAATGGGTAATTCTAAGTCAAATTTTAATTTCTGTATGATAATGAATAGTGATACTTGCAAATTAAGATATTTGTTGTTGTTTTTAGATCACAGCTTTAAAAATTAAATACAATCCCTTTGCAAAGGCATTTCTTGATGCAAAAGAAAGGTGAGAGCTCCTAACTACACTCAATTCTAAAGTTTATGGAATGTTGTAAAGATTTGTGAAAACATACTCGTAACTAATTCAGGYTGTTTTCTGTTGCAGAAGTGATCACAAAGACATGATGGAGGAAGTAGGAGACAACCAGCAGTCTGGGTATTCCCAATGTACGCTTGCTTTTGCTCTTTGTTATGTCCATAGTGCTTTCATCTTATCAATTAGCAACATTGAGAGGAAAATGTTTGCTGACTGGCATAGTTCATACTGTGAGTTATGAGAGAATAATATTAACAGTCCCTGTGAATGCTGTTTGTAAAGTTTTATCATTTTATATTAGATTTTTGATTAGATTAAAATGTATTGCATCTGTTTGGAAATCTGTTTAAGGTGTTTTGGGAAAATTGGAAGCATTTACTTAAGAAGTTACTTTTTCAGATCTGCAGAAAAAATCATTAGAATTTTTGATTTCTGTTGTGAGGAGTTATTGCTAACATATATCTGCAGCAATGTTTAAGGAATTTTCTTAGCAGTTTGAGAAACCTCAAAGCATCGCTTTGAGCTGCGACCCCAAAAGCGCAACCTAAAACTATAAGGATATGCTTGCCGCTCCTGAGCGTGGAGAATGAGCAGGCGTTACTTAAGGCACGGTTTAACCATTTCAGTGCTTCCTTACCGTGGTTGCAATTAAACGGCCACCTTCAAAAAAAGTGTTAGCTCTATGCAAGGCTCTGTGTGTGCTTTTATTTTCCCACTAGGCCTTTTAAACATTGTTTTTTCCTTTGTGTGATCACTTAAGAAAGCTTTGAGACCCGTTTCTTTCCAGCTGCACCGCGGTTTCCTTTCGCTCCCTCGTGCCGCCCGCGCGCGCGGTCCTTACCGGAGCTCCCGCTTCCCCCCAGTAGGTAGCTGGCTCATTCCTGGAAGCGGGACTCTGTGCCCCCCCGCCAATGCTCACGCTCAGTTTGGAGCCCCGCTGCCGCTCTCCCCCGCTCATGGCTGTGAAAGGTACTCAGCGCTGAGGAACCACCGCTCTGCCCCCTACGCCAGCCCCTACACCCATAGGAACAACTCGCCAAGTAAGTCTGTCTTTGCAGCTGTGTCAAGGTAGGACGTTAGCCCGGGCACCCGAGCCCCGGGCAGTTCAAACCACTGTGAGCCTACAGAAAGTGAGGTCCCTGCCTAGCTGGGCCTCTGCTTGGGGCCACCCTTGCAAAGGAGTAATTGCAACAGGGAGGTTTCCCAGGGCCCTTACAGTGGGGAAACGGAGGTTGTTTAGAACTGTCTCCTGTCAATTAATTAGATTATACTGTGCCAGCCTTGTTTTGTGCTAGTGAGGTTAAATCTATTTTGATTTTTTTTCTTTTTTAAGTTTGAAAATGAGACTTTTAACCTTTCCTTATAGGAAGGACAATTAATAAGCATATGTCCCATTCTGTTAATAGTCACTTGTTAATAATGTATTTAAGCAAATAATCAAAGTAYTCATTCTGTGAGTTTGACTGGCACTGATGTTAAGCTACTGCAATCTGTATGTGTTAATGTTTAGCCTCAATAAGTATGTCAGAACTGGGCACACAGTAGCAATATAGCGCTGAATAAATTGCRTAACTATTTAATTTTTATGCTCAGAAGTATGCCCTGAACTTAAGGGGAAGAGAACAGGACTTTGTGAACAGTGACTTTTTTCTTTCCTAGAAAAGGCTTATCAACAATTTTTGCCTATGGGTCTGTAATGTATATTGAAGTCTCCGTTTAAAGAGAAATATATTTTGAATTATGAATTAATACATATTCTTCCAGGCACAGCCTGATCAGTCCTATGTATAGTTTCTTAATTCATTTTAAAGAGGCAAACTAGCTTGCTGTGGACTTTTAACCATCGTGAAATTTTCTGTGTGTTTTGCCATCTGAAACAAAATAAAAAAAAAACACAGTCCCTCCTGTGTTCCTCCTCAATCCTCATCCTCGGCAAAAGAAGCCTCCTTAAAGCCAACTACTGCAGAGTCATCTGGCTATAGATGGCTGAACAGGATTCCTGCTACAGTTTCCTAGTGTTTCTGCTAAGTTGGCTGGTCAGCTCAAAACTGGGATGTCAGATGGGAACTGCCAGTGCAGGTGGCGGCTGTGAAAAAGGTGCCTTGGAGGAGATTGGGACAGAGTTAAGTAAAGGAATTGCCTCTCTCTGACTGAATAACCATGTCCTGAATCAGTAGGTGACTTGAAGATGTTTTTTTGTCTGTAGGTCCTTTATAGAAATAAGGCTTTGGTGTAAGCTGAGCAAAACGGTGCATCAGCCAGGGAACAGCAGGGAAGTTGGAAGCGGAGTTTATTTCTCTCTGTGTGTGTATTGTGTTTTTGTGTGTTTTTTTTTTCTTTTTTTTTTCTCCTTCCCTCATGGCAGAAAATTTAGTGGGGAAGGTTAGTTTAATGCTCTACATTGTTTGAACAAATGATTATTTGCTAAAGTGCTTGCTTGTCTTTGCAGCAACCTATGCCGACAATTCCTCTGCCTGCCTTTCCATGCTGCAGTCCCATGACAACTGGTCCAGCCTAGGAGTTCCTGCACACACGGCTATGCTGCCCATGACTCACAGCAGTGGCACAGCTACCAGCTCCAGGTAGGGGTCCATCGCTTAGCAGCTCTTAAATCAGCTTATTGATGCTTTCTGTTAAGAGAAAAGGAAAAAGCAAGGTAGAGTCATCATCAAATTACAGATCTGCATTACTACTTGTGCAGGGAAGGTATTGAAATGGACTATTTGCAGGGAAAGCAGATTGGGGAGACAACCAATTTTATGATATTTAGGTTCTGGAAATGTAGACCCTTGCAACAATGGCATCTTTTAGATAAAAAGAAACACCGATCACTTAAACAAATGTCCATTGAATTTGAGAATGCTCTGTTTGGTTTCATCTCACTTTGGTTTTTTAAGCAAAAATGTGTTCAAAAGGTTATTTTAAATCTGTTTCATTTTCGCCAACCGTCCCTTTCCCGTATGTCTCCACAAACCTTTGCTCTACTCCAGTGGAGTGGCAGGGTGGAGCAGTGGCTGGAGTAGGACTTTTTTTTATTATTATTATTTTTTCTCCCTCTCAAATATTGCCAGCTAAGCCAGTGTGGACTTCATGGCTCTATGCACTTGGYAAAACGGCTTCCTTAGATACATTTATATGATCACAGAATAAGAAAGTGGTTTTCTTTCTAATAAACTTTTTGATTCTTCAGCTCAGATTTAGCTTACAGTCATTCTTGGAGCTACACTTGATAATTTGCTGCACTAACAGTCATCCAGTAGATAAAACCAGCAGAACTGGAACTATAGGACCTTTCCTTAAGGAAAGATCTAGGAGTGGAAAGTGCTGAGTGATATTCCTCAGAAGAATAAAATTTGTCAAATTCTCATAATGTTTCTCTAGGATCAACTTATTTTCATATGTGTGTGTGTTCATGCAAGTATGTATACGTATGAATATACACATGCAAACACAAATATATGAAACACACATGCAGAGGAGGATAGTGTGTGGAGGCTATAATGTGCTGAGAAGGCTTTTTCACATATCAGCCCTTTCTGGAGTATCCTGGTAACATGCAGCTGTAGATCTCTGTCTTGTAATATGAGGTGATGAACAAGGCCCTGGGAAGCCTAAATTGCTGTCTGGAATTGTCCCTAATGAGAGAGACCCCATGGGAGATGGGATAAGAAGTGGCTGGTTTCAGCAGCTGCTGTGTGCGGCCAGCTGTGCCACGCGGCTGCTGTCCCTCGAGGTGAGGGTGTCTTCTTGCCACGGGAATCACCATTTCTCAGCCCGGCCTGTTTAGTCCTCCGCTTGGCCTCCAAATTACTCTCTCACCCACTGTGGGAGCCTGCTGTTGGAAACTGGAGCTGTTCTACATGTGTGAGTGGGGTGCCATGAGCAGAGTGGTCAGGTCTAAGGGTGCCTTGTGCTTGGCGATGGCTGGGAGCTTCCATGAGAAACTCTCCATCGGCACCAAACGCGTTTGCCCTCGCGGCGGTGATAATGTGATGTGAACACGGTGCGATTCCAGCGGKCGCTGGAGTCGCTGCTGACCTGCGCTGCCTTCCCCGTCTCCGCAGCCAGTACGCCAACCTGTGGTCGGTGAGCAGCGGCAGCGTGGCGCCGGCGTCGCAGGCGAGCGGCGTGCCCGGCGGCCTGGGCTCCCAGCTGCTGCGCGCCTCGCCGGCGCACTACCCCGCGCTGCCGCACGCCGCCGCCTCGCCGCTCTACGACGGCGGCGCCGGCACAGACCTTGCCGAGGGCCCCTACGAGGCCTCGGCCTCGGCCTCGGCGCACGCCCGGCTCGCCGCCACCTGGACGCCCGTCAGCCCGCCCTCCATGTAGCGCYTGCGGCCCGCGCGCCGAGCCGCCCAAGTGCTTTGAACGCCTCATCCTCCGGGAAGAGAGAAAGGAGCCGTGAAGGCGAGGATGGACAAGGAGGCATCCGCACGGCTCTGCGTGGAGAAACTGGGGCTGTGCCTCTGCTAGTAAACGGGGCGTCACACAGAGTTTACAGACCTGGTGAGAGTGCAATCCTCAGGGCAGATTCACTGCTTTTATATATATATATATATATATTTTAGCTTGATTCCAAACTTCTCAGTGTTCTGATGTATTGGAATTGGAGGCATCATTCCTGTCTGGACAGCTTTGAGTCAGTTGCTCATTATTGAGCTTCAGTTACGATTTTTATTTTATTTTATTTTTAATTTTATTATGGCAAACTTAGCTGTAGTCATGAAAAGACTTTTTAAGACTCTCTAGTTAGAAGCGTTCTCAAATCTGCACAAATGTAGCTGAAGAGTGAAGTTTTGGAAAATCATGTGCACTAACACGTATTTGCCTCACAAATACGTTGTGTTCTTATACTTAACTCTATGCTTATTTCCTTGCTGCTGAATCAAATAAGRCAATCTGCAATAACTATTTTCTTCCTAATAAATGCAGTATTAACAGTTTGTCTAAATTATTTTATCCCAAAGGTCCCCTTTTGAGGTAAGTTTTTGCYATTTGATCATATAGTCTCTAAACACTTGTCAGCCTGGCTAAACACCTTCATTTCAAACAGCCAGCATTAATAAGGAGCCATATCTCAAACCTTCTCAAGTTGGTGGGATGTTTTTTTCTTTTTTCTTTTAGGTCTCTGGCTTAGGCATTTAGGGGCCTTTAATACCATTCTAATTTATTTTAGTTCAGTATTGTGCTCTGATGTTCTATATTTATTATTTGGTAAGTTGCAACTTTATTTTCTACATGTTGAAATGTGTATATAATCCATCAATATACTGTATTTTTAAGACAATCATACGTGGGATATGTCACCCAATGGCACATTGAACAGCATGGATGTAAGTAATTAACTTATTGTAGCAGGGAAAAGTCTAGTTAGCAATAATTTGGGATAAAGTATACTGCCTCCTTGCTGGGAAGATCAGGTGTTAAGGTGTTTCCTTAACAGCTGATGTTAAGGACTATCATCTAAAATTTGAGTGCAGACTAATTCAAAATACACGCTCAAAGTTTATCTGTTTCTCCAAATGTCTCCAGCAAGTATTTATCCTAAGGAAAGCAAATTGCTTGGATAAGCCATAACAAATAACTTTTATAATGATGTGCCTAATGTTGTGAAGCAGAATTCTAAATCAGGGAATTCCTTAAATACCTCATCAGTGTGCGCTCAAGTGCTACAGTGGCAGCTTTGAGATGAAAAAGCAAATATCTGCTACCATTTTGGTCTCTTTGGAACCATATGGGCAGGTCCCCATACCTCAGAAGACTTTGTTGGGGGTTTCTCCCTGCAGAAGGGTTTGCGCAGGTGTGCACAAGCGTGGCATGCAGCCTCCCAGAGGTAATCCAGCAAGAGACAGCAGCAGAAATAGATGGCTGTGCAACCGCGTCCTCTGTCAATATTGTAAATATTGATCTGAGCGCTCCTATTTTATTGCGAAAGACGAAAGTGTAAATGATGTAAGTGCATTATTATTTAGATTATTTTGTAGACGTTAGTAAAAGTTTTTTTTAGCTTGTATTTTGGAAGTATAATTTAAGATTTTTAAAAAAGTAAAGGTTGTTAAATAAACTTAACGTTTACTTTTCACTTTGTGTGTGTGTTTGTGGCGGGGGAGAGGTTGAAAAGGGTGCACATGAGGCACATTGAGCTTGGAGTATGTTGAACTTGCACAGTGTGGTTCACAAATGGCTCTGTTCTGTTACGCAGGGCAGCGGCTGTTCGTGGGTGAGGTTGTTCAGTCATGAAGAGCCCAAAGAAGCATGGAAGTGTGCCGTGTGATAGCAAGGTCACTTGAGGTGGTACCTCCCTTCAGCTGGTGGTCGGGAGGGTGACTGCAACTGTCTGTTTCCAGTCTGAGTCTGGGGAGCTGGTGCTGGGTATAGGACTGGCAGCTGCTCTGCTTTGCCCCAACAACCAGACTTTCAACTGTGTTTTAAAGCACCCTTGGCCTCTGATAAGTTTTTACAGGCCTTAAGTAAAATGACAATGTTCCAGTTGCATGAAACAAACAACTCTTGCCAACCTGCCACCTCCTCTACTCGGGACTGAAGGAGGTTACGGCRGGGCTGCTCTGGCACTGCAGGGCCTGTTCATGTAGGTACTCTGCTCTGAGGTACTCTTTTCTCATCACATTCTTGCAGAGCTCATGCTCACACAGCACTTAACTGTCCACGTGGGCAAAACCAGCTCRCACACTGATTTTTATCTGGAGCTTGACAAACTAACCTTCCTGCAAATGAGGACTGCAGGAGACATTTACCCCTTTACTGACTTACCTTGGTGCATGGSCTTGGTAGTCTCTGTGACCCAGGTGGGATGGGCCATCAGGAACTTGCAGTTGCCCAAGGGCCATGATACTAACTAGGGAGCTACATCATTTTTCATCATCTCAAGATCCCTGAAGAGCTGCATTCTTAGATGTAGGACATCTGTTTTTTTTGTGGTGAGCAAAGAAGATCAAACCTTATTTATTTTAACAGATGTGCCTAGACCTATGTAACTTAGGAGTGATGACATTCAATGTTGGTTGGCATTCAATGTGATTGACATTTTTTACCAGAGTGAGCTTCTTCTGGAAAGTGTTTAATTTCAGAAAAGTGTATTTTTAGCATTTTCAAAATCATACTTTTGCCATTTCTATGGTATGTTTTTTGACTTAATTCCAGGTTAATTTTCTAATTCAACTAATTCATTTCTCTGACCACTTTTAGTTGACTTTTATATGCAGTTGAAAGGACAGATAACCCCATCCTTGCTGTGGGATATTATGAGATGAAGAGAGGAAGAACCTGTACAAATTTGTGCCCCATACTAACACTTTCGTGGCTTAGTCATTTTATTTGTAATAGTGCTGTTTTTCCCTTAAAAAAAAAAAAAAAAAAAAAAAAAAAAAAAAAAAAAAAAAAAAAGCCCCTGAGTGGTATGCTTGAGAACAATGCCTCCCTGGTAGGATTTATGTAGGAATTTGTGTATATGAACCTGGAAATAAAAATCACTGATGTAGGAAGTGCTTTGTTCCTCTCAAAGTACATTATTCCCAGATGTTCTGCTGTTCTTTTAAGTAACAACTGAATCAGTCAATTCCTCAGGTAAGAAAGAGGAGAGGAAAAAAAAATCTAAGTTTCTGGGATAAGCTCCTATATTAGCGACAGTGATAAACAGCTGCTTATTTTTTTTTCCCCTCAGTGAAGGAGCAGTCAGAACCAGGAACCTCAGCAAATTCAATACTTGTGTTTATTTTGAACAATCTGCTATGAATGACAACTCTGGCAATTCACTAATGCAGACTAACTTGTGGGCAAGATCTAGAGTATGAGCCTGTACTTCTTCCTAGTCTTTCCATAGCTATTGCTTTTATTTATTTATTTATTTATTTTGGTGGAGTGTACTGTCATTTTGACTCTGCTGTGTTATTTTTGACAGTCACTTTGAGCAATATGTACCAGAATTTAGTTCTTCGTTACTTGGGTGCAGTATATGACACCATGCTGCCATGTCGTACCATGTTCATATTCTTTTATGGAAAAGTTAAAGTGTATATAAATCACGTGCCTCCCCCCACAACATTTCACCCTGCGCTGAGCTACCCTGCACTGACSCTGTGCTGTCTGCAGGTTGGGGATTTCACAGATTCACAGAAGGGCTGAGGTTGGAAGGGACCTCTAGAGATCATCTAGTCCAACCTCCYTGCTCCAGCAGGCACACCCAGAGCACGGGGCACAGGGCGGCAGCCAGGCGGGTGTGGAAGATCTCCAGAGAAGGAGACTCCACAGCCTCCCTGGGCAGCCTGTGCCAGGGCTCTGGCACCCTCACAGTGAAGAAGTTTTACCTCACRTAGAGATGGAACTGCCTGTGTTGCAACTTAAACCCATTGCCCCTTGTCCTGTCACTGGCCACCACTGAGAAGAGCTCAGTGCTCAGAGCTTCCTCTCTACATTCTCCTCTCAGGTATTTGTACATGTTGGTAAGATCCCTTCTCAACCTTTTCTTCTTGATTTGCAGATGAAGTTTCCTGGCTGCTGTGCTGTGACGTATGAGTATGAAACTGGGATTTGGGAATCTCATAGATAAAACCTTTTTGCCAGATTATCATCGCTTTTGTTGTTCTTGTTCTTGTTGTTCTTTCAATAGTAATTCAAAAGGAAAGCAGATTTATGCTCCCTATGATGATGAGCCAAATCCTTGAAGGGTTTTGGTGCTGGTTGCCTGTGCTGTCTTGGGCTTTAAGGCAGAATTCATTTCCAGGCACGAGGGGAATTCTGTGCTAAGAGAAAACAGAAAGCAATGTTGCTTCATGCTGGTGACTTCCCTTGCGTAACTAACCCCTCTGCAGGTCAAGGATTTTGAATACTTCTCAGTATTCGAGGCAGGTACTGCAGCAGGCCGCAAGCAGGTACAGTAAATGGTTTTACCACTCATAAAATCAAATTACCATTAAACTAATTAATTACCATTAAAGCTTGTACATGTTGTATGTGACATGGAAGAATAGCACTAGTTCCTGAGCCCGATGAAGAGCTGTGCAACATGTGCACACATACACACTGGACAGCGAGGCAGCTTGCCTGGTAGTGCGGGTTGCTATGAAGGAATCTGCTTTACTGGTGTCCCTTCCCTTCCCTTCCCTTCCCTTCCCTTCCCTTCCCTTCCCTTCCCTTCCCTTCGGAAGGCCTGCTGTGCGGCCACAAGGCTGGAGCAGCTCCACAGGAGTCCATAGCGCAGCTGGGGACAGAAGGAAAAGCAGTCAAAAGACTCACATTTTCTTAAGGCAGATATAAGGAAGGTAACAAGCAGAAAAAAAGCACAAGTTTTAAAATCCTATACAGGCCCCATACCAGATAGAGTAATTTCCATGTAAAAAATGGCTGGGTGCAGCTGTGTGTAGGTTTCTGTGCATTTGGGAAGCAAGCTAGAGAACACAAGAGATGCAGTTTTGAGTGCCTCGTGGTGCAATTCTAGTGTTTCTGATAGGGTCTTATAGCATCCAGTAGGTACCTATTAGTGGCAATGATGTCAAATTGWTGTAATAAGAATAAACAGAAATCCCAATTCTTTAATTGCATGCATCCTCTCTGTGAAATCAAGTATATGGCTGTTGTGGGTTTCAAAGCCTACAGTTACATAACTTTCTAGAGCAGTAAACACAGACACTGCAGACTGTGGTTCTCCTCCTCAAGGGGCTCCTCCTGGATTTGTCCACTCGCAGACTTTGTCCTTCTGCCTTTGGTATTCATCTGCTCCCCCAGGCTAACATGCTCAGCTTTATTCCCAAGAACCACGACCGAGTGCCCATACACACACAGTCTTTGTTAGCCAAAGTTCAAGTTTATAGGTGTTACTCTCTTTTTATGGAACATCTAGCAAGGGGGAGGGAGKTGAGAAGTCTGTAGGAGGCCGTCCGAAAGTCCGGGGGATGTTGGGATGTGGTGGCGAGAGAAGACATCTCTGGAGGCCAGRGATGGATTACGGCAGAGAGGAGGTTCAGCACAGCGCAGGCTGACACATCATGTGGAARGTGAGAACAGAAGGAAAACCTTCTAGCTGGAAGTTGAGGCAATACCTGCACAGTGGCAGTGAGTGCCAGAGCTGGCTGCTCCTCTTGACGTCCTAGATAGACAATGGCTGAAAACTGGCCAAACTGCCAGGCTCAGAGAGTTGTGATCCACAGCCTGAAGTCCAACAGCCAGTCACTAGAGATGTCCTCCAGTGGTTGATACTGGCCAGTCAGATTTACCTCTTCATTAATGAGCTGAATGACAGGATCAGCAAGTTTGCAGATGATACAAAACTGGGAGCAGTGACTGATAAACAATATGGTCACCCTGCCATTCAGAGGGACCTTAACAGAYTGGAGAAATAGGCAGCGAGGAACAACATCAAGTTCAGTAACAGGGTCCTACACCTAGGGAAGAATAGTCCCATGCACCAGTACAGGCTGGGTCCCGACTTGCTGGAAAGCAGCTCTGCAGAGAAGGACTTCTGGAGGACAAGTTGAACATGAGGCAGTGAAGGGATCTTGTTGCAAAGACATCAAACAGCCTCCTGGGCTGCATTAGGCAGCGCGCTGCYYGCAGGTCAAGGGAGGTGATCCTTCCCCCTTGCTGGCTGTTCTGGGCACCTCTTGCTGGTCCACGGAATACAAAAAGACATAGACAAGCAGGGAGCAAGCAGCAAAGGACCACAAAAGTGATTAAGGGACTGGAACATCTTTTGTATGAGAAGAGGCGGAGAGCACTGTGAGTGTTCAGCCTGGAGAAGAGAAGGCTCAGATGGATCTTGTAAAATCTTTACAAATACCTGATGAGAGGGGGCCAAGAAGATGGACCATACTCTTCTCACTGGTGTCCTGTGAGAAACTGAAAATTCCATTCTCCATTTCCATCACTATGTTTAATTATCTGTTCTTTCAAACTTCGTTGTAAAGCCTGAACTTCAGTGTTTTGGGAGATAAAACTCTCAAAGTTTGTTATGTGCTACTGCAAAACTGCAAGGTTTGGTATTTCTCAAGTTGTTTATTTTCTCCTTCTTTCAAAATACATCTACTGCATCTACTGTTCTCTACCAATAGCACCAAGCTTGAGCTGAAAAATCTAATAAATGTTTGCTTATGGGTTGTGATTTTAGGTTCCAAAATTCTGGAAGAGAAATGATGTGTTTACTGCCCAAGCTCAAGTACAATAAACTACTTGAGTTCTGTTTGCRTTTTAGAAGTGGCTATTTCCATTTCTGAGCCTCGATTCCTATTAGCTTTTCTGTCTTGACTCCACAGTATGCTTCCTCTTGCTGAAAAAAGAAGCAGACACAGAAGTGCTTATCAGGTTGTAATATCCTTGATTCCTGCCCTGCACTAACAGCACAGCAACCCCACTTCTTTCTCTCTTCTCTTGGTTTATATGGGGTGCAGGCTTTCTTGGACCAAATCATACTGAAACATGTCATTTTTCACCTTGCCCTAGCTAAAGATCAGCACTTGAGCTCCTCTAAATAACATTAAGTGACTGTCCTTTGGAGTGTTAGTCAAGGTCCAAGTTATGCATGTCAGGTAATCTGAAAAAAAAATCACTGAAAGGAGAGAAGTCTGGAAAAGTCTAATGGGAGATTCAGAAAGGAAAYAGGAATGTTTACAGCTCATAAATTGGGTCTGTCACTTTGTTCATATTTGTTATGTGGGAGTCTTTACAATTTATACAGGGAACRTAATATAAACTGGACAACTATGAATCCATTACAAAAAGTTTCACAATCCTGGTATTAGGATTGCAGAGCTGCAGCATAAAAGGCCCAAATCCCCTCCATGAGCACCAACATTCTCAGAGGGAAKGGAGCAGTGACTCTCTTCTGAGGCAGGTGAAAATTGTTTGGCCTGGCACAGGTGAGCCTGGAGGCCTGATTGTGCAGGAGGCTGATCACTTAACAAAGCGGAGTGGGAGAGGCAGGTATATTTGGCTAGACAGGTTAGTAGTGCTTCTGGTCTTTGTCAGGGGAGTAGCCAGGCTGGAGCTTGCTGGTAGGTCTGGTGTAACTCTTGGGTTGTGGGGGCAGAGTGTGTTGTGTGAYTGATGTGTGGGGATGGGTGAGTGACTGTCACAAAGTCACTGTTAGATAGTGCTGCTGCCTTGGCTGGATCCCTGTGGGGGGATGACTGTGATCCCTGTTCCCAACCTGCCTGCAGCCCAGCCTAGGGCTCTGCTCCCTGAGGGGCAGCTCCCCCCAGCAGGGACTCAGTGCCATGCTGAACTATGGGCTTAGTTATAGTTTCTGCTGAAGGACTTGTGGTGTGGAAAGGTAAACTCCTTGTGAGCCAGGCTGTGGTATCTACCGCTCCTGAGGCACRGAAAATGTTCATTCTCTTGCCTTTTCTTTGGTTGGGACAGAGTTGTTGGGCCCTTGACTTCCTGTGGAGAGGAAGGAGCTGGTGGGTGGACTGGCAATGTTGTCCCTGGTGTTCCCCAGCAGTGGGGAGGAAGGACATTAGCAATGAAGAGTTGCCGACAATAAAAGGGAAGCTGGAGTCTTTTCTTCGCTCTTGGGAAAGACAAGCTTGGCCCATCATCAGAAAAGTCGTATGCCTTTTGGGGAAGGAGGCTCCCCAAAGATGGACTGAAATAAACTGGTAACTTGTTTTAGTTTAGGCTTGAGGTGGCAAACCCAGTTCTGTTTTACACAAAAGGTGGTTGCTACCAGCTGCTCTTCATAAACATTTATCTGATTTGGCAGTTGTGCCTCCTGCCTCATCTACCAATGCTTATTGATTTGCAAAGCTTTTGTCTTGACAATTTTGTTTAACTGTACTGAATATGTGCAACTCTTTTGATGTCTTTTGCCATCCTTTGTCTTAACGCAACATTAGCAGTTACAAAATTTTAATTATTGTGAGAGTTTCCCACGTGGAAAAAACCTATATTTTAATGTGCTGGAGCCAGTGTCCTATTAACATGCTTCTCTGTCTTCCCRCCATGCCCAAGTTTTCTGTCTAAACTTAGGTCCAAAGTACATGGCCTGTGCACAATGCAATTTAATACAGGCCACAGCAGCTATTTGTTCTGATCACCTTTCTCTTACTTATATATGGACAGTTTGTATGAATTTCCATTGTCTGACACTTTTTTTTCTTGTAGATATAAAATGACTATAGGTGGTGGGAGGGAAAAGATTGAATTTTCCACTTGCCCCAGCAGTAGGATTTTGCATTTCTTGGGTCATTTATATGCCTCTACAAAATGAAATGAAGCCTCAGCATTGGGGTAAGTGGAAACTTGTGGTTTCTTCCTGTTCTTTTTTGTTTGAAACATGCAGAACCATGGAAAAACAATGCATAATAGTGATGGGCTGGTTTCACCTYTTCCTCCCAATGCTTCTGCTGTGGTGCTTCAGCTGCCCTTTGCTGTGTAGTTAGTTGCTGATGTGATTTGGGCACAGTCAGTGCTCAGRGATCTGCACAGGGGCACTGTGGCCAAGGCAGGGGATCCAGGCTTAGGGTAAGGCCCTTGGGTGGAAGGAAAGAGCTGTATTGGGAAATGTGAGAGGAGAGAAGTCTTAATGTTCTGAAGTGTTTCATTCAAAGGGAATTTATTTATATCATAAACTTGTATTTGTAATGAGAAAGCGATATCTTCATGCYGTGTAGAAAGGGCACTAAGAGCATGACTGGAGTTTTCACAGTTAACATTAACAGTGAGTGTGACTGCCCATCAGATAAGCAATCAGCTGCATTATTTCAAGGCATTAAAGCCACCAGCAACTGGCTGCTTACCTCAATGTGAGGCTTCACATCCACCTCAAGGAGGGCCAGAGGGAAGGAGTCTGGCAGCTGGACATGCAGCAGTCTCCTCTGTATGTCTCCTTAGGAGAATGTTTTGCTATGTAGGTGAGGAATGGCATTCATCTTTAAAGCACC
Source organism: Nothoprocta perdicaria (assembly GCF_003342845.1). Taxonomy (NCBI): domain Eukaryota; kingdom Metazoa; phylum Chordata; class Aves; order Tinamiformes; family Tinamidae; genus Nothoprocta; species Nothoprocta perdicaria. Next base: position 1,121,577 of record NW_020455621.1, read on the forward strand.
CACTTAAAACCCCAGAGCAACCTGAGGGAATGTCAGCAGGAATCTGCAAACATGCTGGCTGCTGAAAAATGGTAGTGGTTAAGTAGCTTGTGAAAAATTGCCTCAAATGAAGCTGCTGTTTCAAACTGACTGATGGCAGAAAACAAAACTAACCTTTACTAATCTAATAAATCTTTAATTTTGTTTCACCTCCTCCTGCTAGTGAAGAGATGGCAACTTTCTCAGCCTGCATTGGAATGAACAACTTTCTGCTTTGATTTCTGGTCTTCAAATTCTTGGTTTATGCAGCTAAGGAATCTTTCTGCTCTGCTACAACCTTATCTCAAATAACTAGGGGGAACTGCACCTGCTGTTCATGGAAGGATCCTGAGCTTGGTTTTAAGTAATCGGTCAAGCGCTGGGTGTCACTTTGTGCATCTGCCTGGTGCAGCTGGGCTGGTGACACACACTGAGGCTGCTGGTTCTGTTCACTTTAGTGGTGAATTTGACAATAAAATGGTCATTATTCCTCTCAAGTTTCATCTTAACTGTGAAATAAAAATTGTGGTTCCAATTAATGCAAGGATCAAAAATCATCACCAAAATCAGTCAATTCAATTTTTTTCATAGTGTGCACATAATTGCACACTATGGCCACTAAAAAAAAAAAACCTTCAAAGATGCCACAACGACCATGTATTTCTTGCTGCTTTTTGATCCTGCCACTGTGTGGGCAGTGGTTACCGTGGTCCTGCTGGCAGGGTGCATGTCACGGTGTGTGGGAGCAGGGGAGGGATTTGCACTGGAATTAGTGTTGGGAGGGTTCTGGAGAATTATTTATTTTCCTTTTTTTTTTAAAGGAACTTCATCGCTATCAAATGCTTGCATGATAGATGCCTGACAGTCCTGCAGCAGCCTCGGGCCTTCCATGGGGCCATGGCAATAGCAGAGCTGCCAGTTGCAGCTCCAAGGCTTGTTCTGCTGCCTTTCAGCAGCTCAATTGCTCCTRGTAGGTGAAATGCCTTAGGATTTCCTTTTGCACGTCATTAGAGGTCCTGGTTTGATTCTCTATCACCTTGCTCAGCTGATGCAATTTTGTCCAAATTTTAAAATTTGATATAAGGAGCTTCTTATGTGATTGTATAAGATTATTTTTAAGTGTTTTAAAATAATTGTTGTTTTTGTTATGGGGCAGTGGGAAGAATACCTCTCTCTCCGGAGGTTATACCAGCGTATTTCACACCGGTAATGACTGAAAGGCTTCATAGCTGGTCTGCTATCTCCCTCTTGTGGTCATCTGTATTTTTTCTTTGTATGAACATGCAAAATGTTAATAGTATTGTGTGGCTTGGCAAAGCTCACAACTAGTGCAAATTAATTGCTAGGCATACATGCTATGTTTACTAATTATTAAAACATAACAGGGTTGCTTTCTCAGGGGTGTAACTCTATTGTGCCAGCCGACCTGGAATTGGCCCCATGTATAAATGCTGCTGTGTGGGAAACCAGTCATTGCAGCTGTGTTTGCCAGAGCCAATCTAGGCAGAGCAGAACTAGCATTTTGAAGCAGCCTTTCATGTTATGGCTGTCACTTGCTGCTCTTGCCCTTTGTTAACATGTTGTCTTGTTCATTAGCAACTAAAATATTATTTTAATGTTATTCTGTAAGTTTTCTGAGGTCTTAAACAGAGGAAAAACAAACTTAAAAATGTGCATACACAAGAAACAAGAACAGTAACTTCAGATTTGTCTGCACTGCTGGCTTTGGCCTTTGCTGCCATGTACCTGCTAGGCTAACACAGCTCCATCCCTTGGCCATTTGTATATGACTGCTCTGTCTGAGAGGAACTTACTTCCAGGGCTGCCTGTCTGAAATTCTTTTCTAATTTTACTGGCACTTGCATAGTGGTTTTTTTGTTTTGTTTTTGTTCTCTCCTCTTTCTGCTTTCATTCTGGTGTAGCCATTCTGCTTTCATTCTGTAGCCAGCCCAGCTCCATGCCTTTCTCAGGCTAGTTTGCAGGAAAGGGAAGAGCATCCCTTTATATCTTTCTGCTTAATATAAATACCTCCTGCATGTGAGATTGCCTGCATAACCGCTGCTGCTGGGCATGCAGGCTCCTGCTTTGCTGGCTCCTGGGGCTGCATGTTTGGGGACCTACCGTGTCTTCCTGCTGGGTAGGAAGGGTCCCGGGGCCTCCCCAGGTCTCCAGGCATGTCACTAGTGGCTTTGCCACCAGAGTGCGCCTCGTGCCTGTGTGTGAACACCCTGCACAGGCAGAACCCACCACCCAAGCACAGCTCACAAGGGGAGAGGGCCACGACGGGCCTTGCCAAGCAAAGCAGCTCTCTACAACAGCTTAATATTATTAACAATATCAATATTAATATTATTGATACTAATACATAATCTTGAAAAAAGTATAATGATGTTGCAGAGCTTGAGAGGAATGTTAACCACCAACTTGTCCACGAGGTTCAGGGGCTGCTGTAGCTACTCCTGCAGAGGTTACCACATCACTTTTAACAGCAAGGTAATGGGGTGGGTTACAAATTCAGGCTTGTCCTGTGTGAGGTCAATGCAAGCTCCTTCTTCCTTTTCCGTAATATTATTAGGAACCAACAGACACTGGTGAAGAGCCTCAGGAGAGGAACTGCTTTGGGACAAGCATCTTGAGCTAACACACTTGTGACAACCCTCATGCTGTCCTGCTCCCTGCCACTGTGGAGCCTCTCCCTAAGACCTTTCCCTAGGCTCTTTGCTGCCCTGTTTTGGAGTGGGAGAGGCATCGTATCTTAAGACAAGTCTTTATTTTTATTCTTTGTGCTGCTTTCCTTCTTGGTGATACAAGATCTTGTAAAGACTATTTGGGAGCTATATAGCAGCTCAACCTGAGAGCTGGCGAGCTTTTAAAAGTCAAGCTACATAGTTGCTCATGGGGTTGGGTTGAAAGGGTAGAAACCCAAGTCAATGGAGCTGGGCAGGAATTTGGAGAGAAAACAGCTTTTGTTTGCTGGTGTGGAGCATGCTAGGCTTTCTTGCAAGTTGCAATGTGCAGATGAAGAGCAGGTCCAGAGCTGGTAGGGGGGTCCTGCTGGGTGCTCAGTTGTGCAGGAAGGTGGCCCCGGGATAACTGCCTGGGTGAAAGTTTCTGCCTTGGCAATGCTGAGCTGTGGCCACAGCACTTACCAGGCCCTCCTCCATGGCTCCTGGTTTAGCTATGACTTCTGCATTTTGAACAGAAATACACAAAATGATGATTGATATGACTGATACTCAGATGATCTGAGACATTCTATTTATTTTCAGTCCTCCCTTCTCTTAAATTCCTGTTTATCAATCCCAGGTGGATCAAGGTGGTTGATTTCTGTACTATGTGTCTGGTGTATTGGCTTGTTTTTCATGTAGAGCAGCTAAAGGAGCAAAGCAGGCTCTCAAACACAGCTCACCAGATGAAGGTGCACAAGCACTGATTATCTTACACTGTGTGGCCTTTGTCTGCAGGAATTGTTAGAAAATAATACATCATAATGACAATAAATAACAAGTGGTTTAGCTTCATAAAYACAGATATTAATACAAAAGCTAATGAGGTAAATTTTTGATTAACTACTGTTTACTGATAAATTATTTCTACTGATAACTAGAAACATTATTCTGACTAGTTGCTACAGCATTTAATCTAGCCAGATATATATATTGTGTAGTAACCAGACTATGCCTCTATATATAAGACATAAAAAGGAATTGTAAAGGATAGGTRTTTAATACCACCATAGCCTGCCTAATTCTGATGACTCTCCAAATGTTTCCTTTGAAATTATATATGAAATAGCTAAGCCAAGTAAACCATGCCTAGCTACGATACTGAGATTTGATGTAAAACTTGAAGTGTTCAAATCTCACAGGGTACCAGTGTCACCTGTACAAGTTGATATCCTCACACAGTACAAGTATTGTGTTTTTTCTACTGAACTACGTGGGAAACACCTAAATGAAGCACTAATAGATCCCTAAATGTTTGAAAGTCTAGCTCCTAGAATGTTGTTCTCTTGTAGAAATATGAYTTGTTATCAATCTGATCATAAGCAAGGTATTGCTTGTTTAAGCAAATGCACAGGAAAGTATGAAGTTGGAGCTTAGCCAGTCTCAACTTCCCCAGAAGAGAAGTTCATTTAAAAAGAAAAAACCCTCAAAGAAAGGAAATGTGAACCAACATACAGCAATAAAGTATTGTTTTTAAATATAATTCCTTCAAAGTAAGTGCTTATGTAACGGCCAGTATTCAACTGAGATTGGAATAGGGCTTTTGCATGTAGATTTGTTCAGATTTTCAAATTTAAGTAATTTTGCAATATTGAAGACATGTCTTTTTTCCAAAATCATTTGGTTATTTGTCCTCATCTTTTAAGTTGCTTGTTGGCCGTTAGAAAGATTGTTAATGTGTATTCAGAAACACCTGAATTACTCTCCTGAATCAAATGGCAGCTGTTTTTTCCTATTCTGGTGGCAATAGGAATCAGTACTGCAAGTGAGCATTACTTTAACCCACAGTGAGGCAGTTATTGCTTAACTAGCATATAACTTTTTTTTGTCTTTAACTGTGGATGAAATGGAAATCTTGTGATGTTTATCATTGCTTCAGAGAGGATCATAGTTTGGGGATTTTTCCATACTTGTGGGTTAATAATAATTAGTAGTATTGAGGAGTATTAGGGAAGTCTAACTGCATGTTTTTTCTCATGTGAAAATTCATTTCATATAAATTGAGGAGAGGTATTGATTCCTTCTGCCTTGCAAGGGAGTTACTTATTCTAGGGTTTTTCTTGGAAAGATGTCTTAGGTGGGGCACAAAGCAATGGTTTGCTGAGCCCTTGGGCCATGATGTGCCCTGGCTTCTAGAAGTGGTTGGCCACAGGGCATGCTGCTGCAGAGTGGCTGTTGGGAGGTGAGACCCCAGCAAAGCCCTTGTAGGGCACAGAGCTCCTGGCACAGCTGCAGAGGCTGCAGAAGAATGGCTGGTAAGGGGATATGGTGTGGTTTGCTGCACAAGACAAGCCTTTCAAAAAATTGTCACCCAATCCCTTTAATGAAGGCTCAAACAAGGGATTTAGAGATGGACACAAGGCTTGGAAAATGCAACATCCTCCAAAGAAATACATTTGTTCCTGACTGAATACRGAGATGACTTCTGGTTTTTCCCATGTAAACTCCACCCATGTTGTCTAAGTGATGGCAAACCTGCAGCATGGCTTCCCTAGATGCACTCTTTTCTCCTTTGGGTAAGGCAGAGCCTTTGGCCTGTTCAGTGCAGCTCATAATGGTGCCAGCAGTGCCTTCCTTACTGCTGCTTTCCCCATGTGGATGGGTGAGATTGGGAGTGTTTGCAGAGTAGCTGCATGGGAAGATGATGAGATGGATGGCACAAAAGTTGCCGAGAGGGAGAAGTGGTGAAGAAAAATGACCATCTCCATACCATTTACAATTTCTCAGCCTCTGCTATCTCTTTACTTGCTTACCTCTCYTTCAAGTTGAAGATTCCTGGTCTGTTTGGCACCATCTAACTAGAAATCTGTTTCACACTGCTTCTCAATTACGTTTCTCTGCTCTGGACTCTTCTATCTCTATTCCCTTCTAGCAGAGATGGAGCTGTATGCARTATTGCACATGTAAGTGTGCCATGGATTGTACAGTGCTTAATGATTTCTTTGGCGGGGAGTGGGAGTGGAATTGCCTGATAGGAGTGATTTAAGAGAGCACTATTCTCTTTGATAGTTCTTGAACACCAAGCTCAAGATTTCAAAAAAAATATTCACAGAAATTAAGATCACTTTTCTGATCTTTCCTGGTAAGAACTAACTTAGAGCCCATCATTTTGCATGTCTGGTTGGAGTTGTTTCCCATGTGAGTATTATACGCTTATCAGTGTTGATTCCCATCTGTTATTGTCCTGTCACTATCAGGCACTTTTTCTGTGTTCTTTACAGTCAGGTTTACTTTTGACTTTTCTGAATAATTCCCATGCACAGCAGCAGTTAACTTTGTCACATCCCCAAGGTTTGAGTGTTGGGTATGTTCAAGCCATTGAACATGTCCCATTCCTGTTGGGACAGAGCTTGATTGGGGCTCTGCCTTTCTTCTTGGTCTTGTTTTCTGCTTTATTGGCTTATAGGCACACCCTGCACAGCAGGTTTCCTTGGCTGACTGAGAGGTGGGGAGAGGTGGTATTTACTGAGAAGGACACATGAACACCTGGCTATGTCATCCAACCCTGTCATCAACCCAGCTGAGTATTTTATAGACTCGACACTGTTCTGCAGGTGAGGCTGTCCCAATGGCTTTCCTGTAAAAAGGTACAGGTAGGTGAAGTCTCATACTGTGAAACCTTATGTAAACCTTAATCTTTTGGTAGTGAGTCAGTATTAACACCCTACTTGACAGCAACTATTAATAGGAAAACTGTACATCTTTACAYCTTTCCCAGAAGAAAAGAGGTATGAGAACTTTGACTATGGCTTTTCTCTAAAATAAATGAGCAGCAAGGCACCCTGACTTGAGGTTGAGTGGTTTAGTTTTTGACAGAAAACAGTGATCTTTCATCTGCTGCAGACTTGCATGGTATCCTATCATGTTCTGCCTTGTTCACATTAGGCTTTGCACTTGCTGTTTGCTCATACCAGCACATTAATTTCTCTGTTTTTACTGCTCTGAGGAGACTGATTGAAAACCCTTAGTTTGAGTGAGCTGTTAATGTCTGTGATTTGGGGGGCTCAAATCTCTTATACTGTAGATGTAAGACATGTTCAGTGGCAGAGCTTAGCTGTGGCTGGATTTTGACCAGCAATTTGGCTATTCACACTTCATGGATGGACATTCAAATGTATACAAGTTGGAAATAAATGCTGAAATCTTTTTTTTCCATTAAAAAGGAATGGATGCAGCATAAGTTGCTTGCAAAAGAAAATAGCAGCATTCAAGTACATAGTTTCTAAAATTACCAAACTTACACATTAGATATGTTGAAAAACTTTAACTTGTTTGAGTTTGAATTATGTTAAAACRCCTTGCGTTAAAAATATGTAGGAATCTATGGTGCAGATGAGTATCACTGCAAGAGACAATACATCTGCCTGCATGCATTTTCCAAGTYGTCTGTTTCTGCTCCTGCACCTCATTGAGAAATGTGTCTTCACCCTCTGTGTCCATGTTGGGTTGTCTTCAAATAATAAGTTTCAAGTAATAAGTTTCTGGGTGGACAGGCTATCCCTTTGGTCACACACATTGTGGTGCCAGGTCTTCAACTTTTACCTTGTGTGGGAAAGATTACTTCTTTCTATTTATACTTTAAGGCATCTGACAACAAAGTGCTCTCTAAATTGCAATTCCTTTAAAAAAGGTCTGGATAGTCAAGTCAGCACCTCGGACCTTGTGATACTGGTTGCTGTACACACAAAATGACAGGAGTTGATTCCTGTCCCAAGGCTTTGTAATCAAGAACTAAAATGATGGAGGGAGTAAGAGGGTGTCTGCTCATGTGTGTGTTTTATTACTGAAATACTAGAATAAATGCCTTCAGGAAACTTTGTGATTTAACACTCTCTGGCATAAAGAAGCATATTAAAGAATCTTTTTCCTGGCCATAAAAAATCGTCTTTGTGATTCAAAGTACTGCAGTGCCATGTCTTGAGAAACATATCTGTTCTATTAATACYCCATTTTAATAAAGTGGAAAGCACTGAAAGCTGTCTGGGGGTCAGATGGCCTGGATAGCTGTCATATTGTTTATTGGTATTTACTCACTTGACTCTGGCATAATATATTTCTAATTGTCAGGCAGGCAAATGAATTGGCTATAACTCTTCCTGTAGTGTTTGCAGCAGGATGCAAAAGCATGGGAGGGGGAAGGAGAAGCTCTAATAGTATCCTACCTAGGGGAAAAATGCAGGACAGAAAATCCAGGTATGAGAGCTGCAAGAATAAAGGAAACCTTGCAGGAAGGAGGTCTGTATGTGTAGAAAGTTCCCCAGCAAGGCAGGTATTTTGAAAGAAGGAATTGGAAATAACCATTCCTGTTGTCAAAGGGACAGATGTYTTTGTAGTCTTTTCAGCGTGGGGAATTCTCACTGAACACAGTGTGGAGCCTGATGGTATTGGAGGTCCAAGTTGTGAAGGGGCGGCTTAGTGTGTTGATTTTCTTCTGCACCTGGGTTAATATGCGGAATTAGATGTCCTCTTATCTAACATATGGTAACGGATGAAAAGTCAACTGCTGTATCATGCCTGCATGTATATGACCTCTATGCCCCTTGAGCCAAAATAATACTGTCTTGGCATTTTGAGGCTTATTCTTATGTCAGTGATGCAAAACTGAAGTACAAATTGATAATACCAGGATGCTCTCTAAGGATGCTAAGATATAAAATGTTTTTTAAATATGGGAACTACAAAACAGCAGCAGTTGGCTATGATGTCTTACTGTGTTTGGGAATGGGGAGAGGTTTAATGTGAATGTGCTGAGTGCCCAGTGGGAGCCCCAGTTGCTCCAAAGATCTTTTCTCAGTATTGTAAAGGCTCAGTGAGAGCCTGTGTCCCTTCCTGGAAGGAAAASCAGGGAACCCACCTAAGGACAAGTTCAGCTGCTGGCACTTTCTCTTAAGGCAGAAAAAAGCTTGTAGAAAGAAAGCAGGTCTGCCCTTTAGGTAAGGAAAACTATACTTAAAAAAGAGGAAGTGCAAGGGGAATACTTAGAGGCTTTCCAAAAGCTGAGTTAAACAACCAGAAACCCAGATGCTTATCAGCGGGGGACCCGTGTACTAAGGGAAATGCTTTTTAAAAAACAAGAGAGAAGACGGCCCTTAAAAATAGGCAGGCTCCTCGAGCCACATTAAATACTCAGGTTTTGGTTCCAATGCTTGGAAATCCCTGCCAAAGCTTTGTAATGCTGGTCTGCTGTGATCGTTTCCACTGCTGTTAACCATTGTGTTGGTCATTGCCCTTTATCCCCAAGGGAAAGAAGAGCTTTGTCATTAGTGGGGTTTGAGGCTGTTGGCTCCAGGGAAGCAGCAAACTGCATTTGGGGGCCGGAGGAGGCGCCTGGCTGTATTTACTGCCCCCTGCCCTGCCCCTTGCTCCTTTCGTGATGAACAGACTTCTACAAGGGAAGCAGGGCTTAAGGAGAAAAAAAAAAAGAAAACTTTTTACAGACATAACAGCCCTTGGAAGATTAGCCTCTGTTACTCTAAATTTGATTAAACTCTTGCCAGGGTATTGCTTTCAGATATTCTATTCAAGGGGAAAGTGGTTTGAAAAGTGCAAGGAATTTGGGTTGCAAATTAATATTTTTTCCCCTATTCTTCTCCTTCCTCCCTGGTTAATAAATTGTGGCCTGATTTGGAGAACTCATCATGCACAACAATTGCAGGAATAGCCCATATTACAATATGCTGACTCTTCCATGCAAGCCCCATGTTGTTTGCATTATGCTTTCTGCTTTATCTCAGGCACCAGCTGTGTAACCCTTATGGGAAAGAGACTCTTACCAAGCATAACTCTGCAGTTGATATGCTTGTTTCCACTGCTTTTCTTCCTTGACTTTTTCCAAAATGAGCATCTCTAAACATAATATTGGGCACCATTTAAGCTCTGCATCTGCTTTGTTGAGAGTTTAATTGCTATCTTCTATTATTTTTCTTGTTTTTTTTTGAAGTTTATTCTCAAGTATGTCAAAAAATACCTGCTCTTCAGATATTTTAATCTCCTGATATCTCTGTAGAAAAAAATGGACAACAACAGGCAAAGCTGAGGTTACACTGAGTATCTGTGGCAGAACAGGCATAAATTCAGATCTCATAGAAGAAGCTATGAGCTATTTTCCCTACATTTTYTGACAAGGACTGCTTATTGTTTTTTTAAAGGTACACGTTGAATGGTTTCTATTAGGCAAAAACATAAGCTGATGTTTTAGTCTGAGGGGAGTGTAAGAAAAGGAAGAAACAAAGACATTTTTCACAACCTCTGGAAAGCTTTCAAAAAACARAAGTATTTATGCACTAGGGGGAAAAGTATGAAGAAAGTGCTCACAGCTGCTATCAAGGAAATTTTGCAGGGCTGACCAGATGACAGAAATGTTTGCATATGCTTTGGGGACTCTTAGCTGCAGCTCTGGAGGAAATCTGGTACAGGCTCCATAAGGAAGCAGGAGTTTTTGCAAATGAAAGAGTGTTCTGCTGGGGTACTTTAAGCCATAAAATGATGTTCAAGCTCTCCCTGCTGCTGGGTACTCGGCTAAAGAAGTTTTTAACTGTAACTTGGGCTTTCAAACATCAAAGAAAACGATTGTAACACTTATGTGAATATTCTGGCTCACTATTTTGGTACTGGTTTATGTGCAGAATCTCCAGATCCCAGGGCTCTTGGAAACTCAAGTTCAGACATACTTTTAAGAAGTAAAGGGCTTTGCCTGGATCAGCAGGGACTCTTTAATACACCTGCTAAGCTTAGGAAGTGCTGGAGGAAGTGTATTGGTACATGGACAAGCGCTGCTCAGAAGTGGGGAGAGTCTTTCGGAGCTGGGGCTGGAGGTGGAGGTTGGGTGCAGGCAGGGGCTGCTCTGCAGCCATGGGAGGGAACAGACGTTTCTCAGGGATCTTGTTTTCTGCAGCGTTGGCATGCAGAGGTTTCAGATGCCCTTCCAGTAGTTGTTGCTTCTCCGGGGCTGAGCCCATCGGAGGTACAGGCAGGCTTTCTTAACAGACGCAAGCTTTGGCTTGCAGAATTTACTTGACTCAAAGAAAACCCAGGACTCCAGTGGGTGTGATCAGTTCTCAGCACTTCAGTGTAAGGCCTTTCTTCTGTGAATAAGCAGACCTAGGTGTGTTTGAGGATATCCCTGASTGGAAATTAGTAAGAATAGCTCTTGGTGAAATTCCAGATGACTATATGGTGAGYTAACAGAAATGTGTCCTTGACTTAAGTCTCTTTATCCAGTGATCGATCCTCTAAACTGACCTCATAGAAAATAAGTCCTGTTAATTCAAGATACTTGGAATGAGATTCTGAATGCTTGTTCTGGCACTTGAACACCCCATTGCTATCTGGTGCCTAGGTTAAAGGCAGCAAGTTTTGCAGTCCACATTCAATAGAAGCCTAACTCYAGCAATGTCTGAAACAAATCAAGTTCCCTTCTGTTTGGTCGCAAAGTTTCTGGTGCCCCTTAAGTGAGATGTGCAAGTGTGCACAGAAATACCTGGCTAGGGACCTGGGTCCCTTGAAAGTCTTTGCAATCCAGAGGCAAGGTCCTGTTCAGGTAACTTGAAGGCCCCCAAAGTGGGTGCAGCTCTGGGTGCAGCTGATGCATGCAGTGTACAAGGCGGCTACTCATGTTGTTCATCCAAAAAGGAAGAGATGGAAGCAATGCTCACTTGTATAGTGGCTTGGTAACTATTTGCACCCCCTCACTGGGAAGAGACAGCTCTGGATTCAGTTATGTTCCCACTTTCCAGAGACTGCCCTAACACCCAAGCTGGGAAACACCCAGGCTGGATGTGAGCACTGTTTCTGGACTAGTTTTGCAGGATGGAATAAAAGCTGTGAGATCAAATGAAAGCCAAGCAAAAGCAAACCTTGCTCTGCAGCCTTATGTCCATGCTGGTTTTTGTACATTTCCTGAATTATTTTTACAATTCAAAATGTGTAGGTATGACCATAGAAACCTTCAGTCAAAGGCTTTAGCTATCAGGGCRTCATGCTAAAATCAGGTTTAACTGCTGTATTTTCACAAGACTCAGGTTAGCTAAGTGTTGATCAGTGCCCGAAGAGCACTTGCTGCTCTGGATCTCAGACATGTAGAAATATGTATGCCTTGGGTTAATCTGTGCGTTAGATACTAAAAGGCTAAGGATATATACCCCTCTGCTCACTATGGAGAGGYTGAGTAACATGCTACTCCACATAGGAGCTTTTTCAGGTCATCCTTCAGAACAAGTTCTTCTGCCTTCCTGATTTCTCCTCCTTCCATCCATCCAACTTCCACGGATTCTCTGCATCACCTAGAACCTGAGTTGTACAACAGYTCATCTGTGCAGGAAGTATTGCCTTCTGTAGGTCTCTTTAAAAGACCTACATTGCTCTTTAGCAATCTGTTTTCAATATGTTGTATGTTTCTTGTCGCACTGAGGTACACTGGAAAGATTGTATGGGTTTTGATAACTGACTAGGAAATCAATGTGGGTTTTGGCTGGAAAACCTTGGGCTATAGTATGGTAACTAGAAGCAGCTGAGGCTTTGATAGCAGTGAGACAAAAATTTCATCTTTCCCTTTTGCTGTCTTGGCTGGGGGCAAATGTGACTTGTGTGGTAATGAGTCTTGAAATTTCCATTTGCTGTCCTGGAACTCTTGAATATCATGGAGCATGATGACTTATCCATTGATCACTTCATTTGATTACAAGAAACACTCCCTTTCTGCTGTCCACAACTGCAATGAAATAATTAAGAGTTAATGATTAGCAACCTCATAGCCAAATTGGTGCACTAGGAAGCAGGTCATGCCATACTGCATCATAAGCTGAACTGTCTTAGACTTTTGGCCTCTCATTGACATGAGCAGCTGTATGTTCTTCATATAGATTATTGGTATCAGAGCATAATTTGGGGGGATAAAATTTCGTCTGTACTTGGGAATGGCTACTAGCCTTTGGTTTGTAGGACATGCGGCTACCCTCCAACTGGGTTAGATGATGCACTGTATCGTCCAGCTAATGGGAACCCAATGCAGGACTGATGCGTCTAGGCTGGACCGCAACCATGTCAAGCAGTTCTGTGCAAGTTCAGACAGCATTTGATCATACTGGGTGATGTGGATGGGAGATAGTTATCTGTCTTTGCTTTTGCAGTGCAGTGGTTAGGAGGTCAGTTAATGTCAGTATAGATAATCTCTTTACTGGCGGGTAGGTTGAATCCAATATTTCTATAACTCTCCCATTCTTTTTCATTTGTAATAAAATACAAAAAGAGAAACTGAGGTGCTTTTTGTAATAGGTGATRTTCTTGGTGGAAGTCTTAAAGTTGTTTCTGATGAAAGGATGCCTTTTTCTTGACCTAGCTTAAGACTCCTCTCTCTACATCCATGGAAAGTGTCTAATTCAAAGTGGTTTATTATACCCACCCTTGTTGCATTTAAGGGTTGACTTGYAGGCTCAGCACTATAGCAAAGTATACTTGGAGGTATCAAAACTCAGATCTTAGGTAACAATGTCTACAAGTAGGCAGGTATCCAGTTGAAGGCAAGAAGAGACTTAAAGGTATCCTTCTAGCATAATGCAAAATGTCATTTAAAAACTAACTTGCCTTGTCAGAGGCAGGAAGCCAGATCTATGGGACATGCACTAATATCAGGCGAGCTGTGTGTTGACTTGTGCAAGGACATAGAGTATAAGAACACACTACAGTCTGGGCTTTATCTTCCTCATTGATGCTCTTCATTCCCGATCAATGTGGACTTGAACTAACTGAAAAATTAGGTCAATTGCTCTGCRGTACCCCTGGTGGAATTCCTTCTACTATGTGTGTTCTTCTGACCACGGCCTTGGTTGCCCACAGGGACTGAGTAGTGAACCACAGAGCTAAACACGCTGGGTTTACATCTTGAAGTAAAATTGAACAGTCTCACCCTTCTATGGCATAGGTTAATTTTCATTCCTAATTTGCCTTTWAAAAAAAAAACTTTATCAATTATATTTTTTCCTATTGGGTTTTAAAAGTTGAGTGTTTGAAAGCCCTGAGAGTAATTTGGACAGAATGCAAACATTCATGCTGCATGACATAAACTAAACACTAACTAGGGTCAAAAAGAAATCATCCAGTTACTTCGTAACAGAAAGATTTTCCTTATGTTCCTTCTGCAGCTGACTGGTTTGAGGTAGGGGAGCGATTCTTGTGTTTAAACCATAAATGTGCCTCATAGTCAAAATGCTGTGACTAACTTTTTATAATGCTTATTCTGAAGAAAGTTAGCAAAGTTTAATGTGATTTTTCTGGAAGAATCAAAGGGAAGTAGGATTTACAGGAAGAGTGTTGTATTGTAACACTTTCTTTGTTTGATTTTTTTTTTCCTGTACAAGCATAAAAACACTGCTAGATTTAATGCCCCAAATTCAGACTTTGCTTTTCAGCCCAATGTCTGAAGCTGTACGGACTCAAGCATCAGAGTTTGGCTTCAGTCTCTGTTTGCAAATACTAAAATTTTGTGCAGGAACAGCAGGTGCTCTCTTCCTGAGGCAGATTCATTAACTATATAACATATAAAGAGAACTGAGCTGCATGATGCTGTAATAGTAACACAATAGAGCAGATCTTGCAATTCCTGAGTGCCCTTTACGTAAAATACTGCAATAGACTTCAAAACTTCAAATTCCCCTAGCCACGGGAAAACTAAAATAAAACCACTGTTTTATATAACCAGTGCATATGCAGTTTCTTTGAGGATTCTATAAAATATTTTTTGCTAACGAACAGTTTAGGGTATCATATATGAAATGTAAATAGAAAATGACAAAGATCTGAGGGCTCTCTTATACTTGGTGGCAACTTTCAGACTGATACACCAATGATAAGGAAAATAGTTACTCTTTCTAATATTTATCTGAGCATTTCTGTGTAAGGTGCTTTATAAAAAGAGGAGCTGGGTATGAAAACTATGTGCAGATCACATGCTATACTAGTGGCAGGGTGAAGAGTGGAGCTTGCAGGCGCAGTTTCTGGATCAAAAGCAGGTGAAGGGATTGTAACAAATATGAACTTTGATTTCCTGCTCATGTGATAAAGATGACAAATGTCAGTTTGGTACCTAGTCATTCTTAATTCAACAATTTCAGAAGAAGTAGCTATTTAGAATGAGCAAGYATTCCGTTGGTTAGATCTGGCCCCATTAATATCTTTGTTATGGTGGAGGGAAATSTTCATGATCGTACAAGCTGGTCACAGAATTATCTATGAGTTCATGTTGTGTTTCAGGAACATCTCTCTCGCACAGTGAAAGGAATTGGCTTTCTATTTTGAGTTAGGAATTTTTGTTTTGTTTCAGGAATATAATCTAAAGGAATTGGGAAAAGTAAACTTCCCCAAATAAAGCAAAGAAATGCTACGTTCAGGCGCCAACTATTTTTGTTGTTATTCCAATTCTAATTTAACAACAAATCCCAGACCAACTTATTTGCCTTCTACCTCTGGCTTAGAGATTTGGTGAGCCAGTAATTTATCAGAAAGGCCTGGGGCCCCAATAGTGAATGTTGTGACATTTACACCCTTTGTGAATCAAAGCCAGTCTTCTCAAAGCTCAATGCTCCAGCTGTGAAGGCCTGGAAAACATTTTTTCTTTGGCATCTAGTACCAGCGAAGCCCCTCACATAAGAATTGCTSCAATTAAGGGCCATCCCGATGGATTTGGCAAGCTTGCACCTGAAGGAGTGGAAAGGAACAAGGGACACTTTCAAATTTGTGAGCAATTTTCTGTCTTTGCTGCAAAGATTGTTCTGATTCAGATTATTATTTTTACCAGCAGCAAGGTCATGTCAGGAAGGAATGTGGCATATCTGGTTGAATTTAGTGGGTAATGCTATTGGGTGTTCAGAGTTACTTGGAGAACTGAAAGCTTCAGTCCATAAGAYGGACTGGTGCCCAGTGTAACTAGTAAAAGAAAGAAGACTGTTAAAGTCATTACCAGAGGGAGAAAGTATACCAGCTAACTTCAAACAAGCTGCTGGTTTCTTGAGACTGGGCCAAACATCTTTTGATATTGTGAATATTGCCAGTTTCCCACCCTATGTATGCATATATAAAATGTTCCTTTTTAGCCTGGATCACTAAGAAAACAAGGCAGATATGGTCTCRGTGTTTATCCATCCTCATCCCCTTCTCCCTTTCTACTTTTAAACCTGCTACTCAATTTCYGCCAAATTTGAAGGAAGGGTTCAAAGCTCATTAAAATCCCATGAGCTGGAGGGAACTGGGAGCTGAGCTGGAGGAAGTTGCTCCTGAGTGCTGTGCTGGTGGAAGAGGAGGACAACCCAGCACCCTGTTCAGCAGCTCAGGGATGGTGGTTGGGACAAACACTCTACAACTGGTCATCAACCAACTGGTCATCAACCTACTGGTCTGCTMATGAGCAACTGGACACCGCTGATTGCCTCTTGCCTTGCATGTACTGGGGGAGCCTGGGTTGTTGCCACGAAAGCAACATGTGAGTGTGTAGCAAGGCTTTGTTCATTCTCTTGCTCCTTGAATGCCTCCTAAGCACATCTCCATAAGAAGTTCCACTTATTCTATGCTTTCTTCTGCTGCTTGCTGTTTTGCTATGCCTGATGGGCTTCACTTTACCATGTGCTGAGTTGCATTTGTCTTACTATTCAAATAATTATGTCYAGAGGGGGGAAAAACCCTCAATCTGGCACCACTGAAACCAATATTACAAGCCTCTGAAATTACAGTGGGCAGTACCGTAAAATTGTTATGGTTGGAAGGGACTCCTAGAAATCATCTAGTCCAATCCCCCTGCACGCACAGGGTCACCTAGAACATATGGCCCAGGATTGCATCTAAGGGGAAGATCTCCAGCAAAGGAGACCCCACAACCTCTCTTGGCAACTTGTTCCAGGGCTTTGTCACCCTCATTGTCAATAATTTTTTTTCTTAAGTTCCTGTAGAACTTTGGGTGCTTCAGTTTGTGGCTGCTTAGTTCTATCAGTGGTCACCACTGAAAAGAGGCCAGCCCCCTCCTCCTCACTCCCTGCCTTGAGGTGTTTATAGACACTGATCAGGTCCCCCCTCAGCCTTCTCTTCTCCAGGCTGAACAGGCCCAGCTCCCTCAGCCTTTCCTCATAGGGCAGATGTTCCAGGCCCCTGTCCATATCTATCTTGCTATGACAGGGATCACTGGATTAGTGTTCAGAGGTGCTTGCTTCAGATTGGTGAAGAGGTGCTAGAAGGGAAGGTTTCAGGTGGTGACAAATTCATCAAGAGAARCTGTTTTCAGAAGTCACAGTTCTGTTTTCTTGTTGCTGACTCCACTGTATGTATCTTCGTATGCTTCAGCATGTAACTTTTCCCCTATCAAAAAATTACCAGCTATAGGACTTTCCTTCAAAGGCATGTAGCTGGAGTGCTTTCGTTTTGTGGATGTGGCCTCTTCATATTCAGAACTCCCTCTCGGTAACTGAGGTGGCGCCTCCAGAAATTCTCTGGAAATTCGCCATTTTCTGTTAAGGGCCTTGGTCTCTGGAAGAGGTTTCTGCGCTGACTCCTTATCTATCAAGAACAACTCACTGGGATGATGYTTTTTTCCTGTTCTTTATAGATTTATGTTTGTATGGGCTTATACTTTCTATTAATCTTTGTTTTAATACATCCATTCTTTCATTCTCTGGGAGTACAACAGACTGATAAGCAACAGTCCTTTCGTCATAGATGGATTTGCACAGCTTGCAGTCTTACTGCTGGGGTGGAAAGACACGTGTTGAAGTGATTATGCATAAAGAATCTGTTCCAGCAATGCAATCCCTACACTCCTCTTATAAACAAACACAGATTCATGTGTTCTGCCTTATGGAAAGCATTGGTTAGTACTGGTTAGGGCTTTAAGGGGAAAAGAGTGAGCAGAAATTCAAGAAATCAGTAAAGGAACTAGATCACTGGTGAATTAACATGAGGAAAACAAACAAAATATCAACAAAAAAGCACTAGTCTGCTGTAATTTGTAGAAATGCCTGCAAATGACTAATTCCATTTAAAGTGAAAATTATATTTCAGTGCTTTTTTCCCTCTCAGTATTATGTACTGGACCTGTGGGTTGTGATATTTCTGATGCAGCAGCCCAGTCCCATCCAGGACAATTAATGGTGTGGTACCCATGAATGAATTGGAATGCTAGCTCTAGTTCCTGACTCAGCTTGGGAGCTGAGCATCCCGAACCTTAGGCCTGTGCATGACCCTCACCTAGGATGACAAGTTGCTTCCAGGATTTTAGGGAACTCCCATGAATGCCTTATTTTGAAATATCAGCATTTCCCCTAGAAAAAAAAGCATCCAGGATTTTTCTTTTGCTGATAGGCAAGCTGCTACTACAATTGAGGTGGCAGCCATATATATTTATAGCACATTTGGTTTAATTGTCACCTCCAGCCTTCAGCACATGTGTCTCTGCCTTGGCACAGGCTGACTGCACACTCTGTGCACCACATGTCATATATACAATACTGCTCCTTCTGTGGTAAATGCAGTAATGGACACATCATCCAACATGTACTTGGTGTACTCATTAATTTCCCTTTCAACAGAAAATTAAAACCTGTCATATGAATTTAAACATGGGTAAAAA
This sequence comes from Nothoprocta perdicaria, assembly GCF_003342845.1. Lineage (NCBI taxonomy): Eukaryota > Metazoa > Chordata > Aves > Tinamiformes > Tinamidae > Nothoprocta > Nothoprocta perdicaria. The sequence continues at coordinate 1,139,925 of NW_020455621.1, forward strand.
CTTTATTGAATAATAAGAGGATATTTGTAGCATGGTTACTATCTTGTAATGCATTTTCTGAGACAGTGGGGTGTTCCACTAAAATTATTTTTAAAAATGTCTTCAAAGAGTCTTTGTGTGGGCATGGAGACACTGTGAGAGTACTGTACTTGTCAAAGGTGAGCTGTGGGGGAGAGAAGCGGGAATAAAAGATCCAAGAACTAAGTAGCATCCTGACATTTAGATTTCTACACAGCTGTGTGAGCTGCTGCTTCTTCCTAAATCAGCAGTATCTCATGGGAAATGGCTGGGACAAGCTGCTGGGTGTTTGTACGTCACTGTACTGAATCTGCTCTTCCTGAAAAGCTGGAACCTATTTATTTTTAACAGCCCCACATATTTCCCTAGGGGTCAAAATGTTTTCACATACTGCATTTTAGAAATKTCTGAAGCAGAAATGACGACTAGACCTGTCACTCCTTTCACAGTGGAAGATTTTGTTAGCTGCTTGCTGGCTCCCTCCCCTCCTTCTAGGGCAGTAAGCCATWAGGTTTTGAAACAAGACTACAGTAAGTGTCATATATCCCCTTTTTGATACTCCTCCTACTCTGCTATAATCAACCAAGTCTAACAACCTGTTTCCTCTTGTCTGGCAATAAAAGTTAGATACGGGCACCTACAGGTTGAGTAGGTAGCTAGGGCGGTTGTGCTGCATCCCCTACTTGAGCACTAATTGAAGGCTTCTGGACTTGTAATTAATCTCTTGGGTGCTAATTGATTTCTGTGACTCCAGGGAGCTTCTTGCTTTCTTTTAGGGGCTCCACCTGCACAGGGCTCACCAGCTCTCCTTTTACAAATGCAAGATGCTGTAGCACATGAGGAAGGATGTGGCAGGGCCATGGCTTCTGCAAGAAAACTAGGGTCAAGGGCCTTCAAAGCATGTTCCCATGACACCCAGTGACAGACCGAGAACTTAGTATTAAAATAAAAAGGCACAGAATGTTCTGTTTTTCTCTGCCTTTTTTCCTCTTTACAACAGTTCTGTGATAAAATCCCAAATTGCAGGCATTTGTCAAAATATGGGACAAAAGTACATATTAGGATTTGCTATATGGCTGGGATTCTAGTTCCTAACGTGCTCTAGTATAAACTCTGCCACCGTGTGTCTGCTATGTATTCTTGACATGCTGGGCGTGATGGTCTTACCATGGAGATGCTTAGCAGCACCCACGCCTGTCTTCTGCTATGCATAGGTGTTTCTGTGAAATGGAAAGCACAGGGTACTTGCTTTTTTCCTCTGCCTGTGTCCCATGGGAACAGTTTAAGCAAGCTTGGGAACTAATACAGTGCTCCCTGAAGTTATATCGAAGTATCCGTATAAGTCTCCTATGGAATGAAATAATTGTCATATTAACAACCCTAGCAGATAATGACTTGCATAGTCAAGGAAGTTATTTTTCTTCTGAAAAATCTTAACTCTGGTTACTTGTGGATATTTTTAATATAGTTTTTAGGTCTGGCGTATAACCTTTGTTCCTGTCCACAGAAGTAGCTCTTTTATATAAATTTTACTAGAACATTTCCAAATAATTTTCCCTTTAATTATTATTTGAACTATATTCAGGTCATATTCCTTACTGTAGATGTATTAGGACGTTAGATGACTATTCCAGAAGCACAAGTAAGAGTGATTCTAAAGATCTATTAGTTATTTAAAATCATTCTTGGTTTAAGTGAAATAGGAGATTAGCACTATTAGTAGAAGTGGGAAATATTTATATATTTTAAGAGTTTACCCTCTCTAAATACCAGGCTTTTGAAAGATAAATGAGTTGTATTGCAACATAGACAATGGGTTGCTTTTTATTTATTACTTCAGGTAAAGAGCTAATCAGAGTACTTCACTGCAGCAAATAAGTTGAAGGTTTTTTATTCAATACATATGTCCTGGCTGAATGTCTACATGGAATTGACAAACCACCAAACCTCCTGTTCCACAAAGTGGAGTATTGTGTAAAACCTGGGATGGATAATTTAAGTTTATCTCTAGTCACTCTAAAAGCTGTTTTGGAATATGGAAGTTTTGAAGGATGAGCTGTTCTGTTTATTGTTTGTTCGGTGTTCCTATCTTTAAAATGTCAAATCTAGTCATTTAAAATAGTACAGCATACTCCATCAGTGATAAGAGTGAATGGGACCTAGGTTGCTGGAGTACACTTCCAGATTTGTTCAGTGGCTTTTTTCCCATTAGTGAAGAACTCAAGTTAAGAAGCTCCTTGGAATGTACTGTTGATTAGTATCAAAAATGCTTTTAAACTGGTTTTGATCTAGCTTCAATTTCTTATCTGAAGGGGGACTGTCATCACACCATCCCAGATTTGGGAGAATGCAAGCCTAAGACAGTGAGGACAAACTGAGACAGACATGTAACTCCAGCTTTGGGGTATCCTGGCCCAGAAACAATAAAACTGAACTGAAAACTTGGAAACCAAAAACACAAAAACACTTAGAGGAATTTATTATGCAAAGCTGAATGCTGTCTTGATATAACTGGTGAAAAGAGTTGTGCTATTTTCACATATAGTATGAGAAAACTTCCTTTATTTAACTTCATTTTTCAGGAGTCTTTTATGTAGAGTCTTTTCAAACATCGAAGCAGCAGCACTTGCAATAAATCAAGCATCCTGTAGTCACAAATACTGAGTCAAAGTCCAAGGAGTGGAAGAACATGATTCCAATGTGTTCCTGTTGCTACCATGGATGTTATCCCTGTTGCAGTACACTGTTATGCTCATCTAGGCTAAAGTACCCGTAATTGCCTCTGCACACTACAGCAGATGGTAAGAATACAGGTCCTGTAAAGTTGGTCAGGTTGTGAGGGATTGTTTGCAGCACAACAGTCCTTGATGGGCCTGCACGTGGGAAAACTGTGATGRCTGAGCCCTTAGTCTGTATTGACTACAGAGATCAGTATTTATAAATGAAATGTACTTTTTGCCTGTAAGAAAAATTAAAGAAATGTTAGTGCTCCTACACCAGAAACTAGACTGAAGAAACCATCTATATAGTGATTTTAGTCTCCTCAATTCTTAATGAATGAATTAGTGAGGTTGTTGCAGGCTTGACTCAACCTCAATTAACTTGAGTGATCAGGGATTATGTTGGTCCATTGAGTTTCTCTTGGGTTTGGTGGCTTGCCAAAATGAATCATAGCAATAGCAGAACTTCTCAAGTAAGTCTTGAGCTCAAATTCATTCATCCGTGTATCTGTATTCCATGGGCAAACTCCACGGTTGTTTACATTGGCACCTGTAAATATAATGGCAAAAATCCTCCACAAAGTGTTCTGCCATGTACCCTTCTGGAAATGTAATCCCCAATTTCTTGTTGGCCTAAAAGTTAGAAGATATTCAGCTAAAATTTTCCATGTAAAATTTATCCCTGTGCTTTCATTTCCCTTCCAAAATAATGACCTTCATGGTTAGCTCACCTTATGATTTCTTTTGATAAGTTTAGCCCTGGTTAAAATTGTTAAGCTCCATTCCTATTATAGGGAATATACCTGATCGAAAAAGCTCAACAGTCTCAGACCACTGCAAGGGAGACAYTTGTAAATCCCAGGAACTGAAGACACAAGCTGTAAAGTCCTGCCAAGCACCTGAAYAAGCTGGTAGTTCTCATTTGGCTCTACTGCTACTCGTAACACCTTTAGTTTTTTTTCTCCCCTCTCCTCTCCCTTACTATTGCTAAACTAACAACCCTGGAGGCTAAAGTTCTCCTCTGTAAAACAAAAAATCAAAACAAAAAACAGTGGCAGTACAGGCTTCCTTGGGCATCTCAAACCTGTTCTTAAAAAAGCTCTTTAGAGGGGAAAAATACTTGCTTCTGCAGCCAACAGCTGAGATCCTGCTGCTGATTTTGTTGGACATGACTGCAAATGCAACAGACTCTGATCTTTCCTTAGCCAAACTGTGGACTTTGCTTCTAGYCATACTTGCTCCTGATGTGGATACAGGGCATGTCTTAGAGTGCAAGCTACCTCTTCATCTGTGAAAAATATAACRCTAAATTTATTCTTGCTGATGCCATCTATTTCATGAGAAAACTGGAAACACCCTTCTGAAGCAGCTGCTGTTTGGTATGTGTTACTGTTTGGCATGTATTAGCATGTGAGTTAAGAGCAGTGTTGTTATCCTAACTTTGGCGTGCTGTCCCAAATCTCTTTCATTCTAGTAATATATTGCTACCTGAACATTGGCCTCCCCTCCATAATCACAGGGATTATTTTGCTGTGGTTAGATATCTGTATCTAGTATAGTCCTTGTATTTTCTTGCATAAAACCTGTTTGGAGTTTCCTGCTTCTTTCTTCTCTTGGAGGAGGGTCTGAACAGGATTTCATGTTTTTTTTGTTTATTGGGTGAGGAACAGTTGGGCTCCAAATGGATTTCTGGATTCTTCCCCATCTGCAGAGTCAGAATTCATGAGCGCAGAAGTCTGGTTGCAGCCAGTATGGGTATTTATGTGGTTGCAGCCACATGGGTATTTATGTGCTCGCAGAGCCCGTGCCAGCTGAAGCTGGCAGAAGAGTGCAGACAAGTTACAGGGATCTGGCTGCAGCCCTGCTTCATAACCCCACTGCCTGGGAGCCACCAACAACTGTCAGCAAAGGGCTGATGGAGACCACCCCATCATGTGGGCACGTGGTGTTTCAGAGCCCTAGCGTGCAGATGCAGCAAGACTTTTCAGTTCTCTGTCCCCCAGCTGCTGGTGTGTTTGAATTTGCACACTTTGAAGCAATAATCCAGCAGGCTCTGGCTTATGGAGAGAGCCACAGTGAGGGGCAAGATGTCATGTGCAGTCCTACCTCACTGTGGATGCACTTTCATTGGGCCTCTGGAGCCTGGGAGACAGGTTGGGACTGGCTGTTGATGACAGAGGGAGAATATGCAGCAACAGCAGCACACCTGGCCCTTTCTACACTTTCTGATCAGGCAGAGGCTACAGCATGAACAAAGGCACATRGGCTCATTCACAGCCTCCACCAGCACCCTTCAGTTCTGGATCAAGGAGGTATTTTTGGCCTTATTTCTCATAGTATTTTTTACATTTAAAGCCATTTTTGAAGACTGTGTCACCCAAACTATTAAAATAAAAAAGCKTTCCTAAGAAGCCAATGTCGAGCAATTAAAAGAAACAGGCTGTTGTTSAGGAAGGCTTCATACAGAACAAAAGGAAGCAAACAAGCCAGCAGCATGTGTGATCTCCTCCCCATCCCTTCTTCCCCCTCCAAGCGAGGGGCTTGCTCGCATTCTCCTGAAGAAGCAGGTTTGTGTAGGGCCTGTCCAGAGCCAGGATTTCCTGACTCGGATGCTGTCAGTAGGCAAAAGRCAGCTAGATGTCTCCACTTCACTGCAGTTCAAGCCAGATTTTGTATGGATGTTTGTTTGGCTTTAATTCAGCTCTTCCTAATCCAGCAGTGGGGAAGAAGACTGTGCCGGGCTGTGTCTGGAATTCCCTCTGTAATTTACTTTTCTCTCTCTYCTGCTGAAAATTTGATCCTTTGTCCAACAATACCCAGATGCTGTCTCATACAGYCATAGTGTGTGAGTTGTTAGCATTAATTTTTATATCTAAGTGCAAATGCTATGAAAGCAAATATAGATAAAAGAGGAAAACGAACTTTGCTCAAGTGAAGCTTCATCTGAAGGGTTTCAGAGTAGACTTAGAGTGACTGTTCACCAGTTACCAAAGCATGATTTACCCAAAGGTGGAAGCACTGTTATGACAACCAGCCCAGTTCCTCAACCATGTGGCCTGGATATTTCTGCAGCAAGGTTATAACCTCTGGAAAGATCCAACCAATCTGGAGTTAAAGACTCCAGGCAGAGAGTTAGCTGTGTTCTGGGGAAGCAGCTGCAATGGTTAATTAATTGCTCTGAAACACAGAAGATGTCATTTCAGTTCATTTTTCAGACACTGGATCCTAGTATAACTGTTTAATATGTGTTATACTGCTTGTTTTTATGGTTATTTTTTAATCAGTGTTTCATGGAACTGAATCAAAAAGGCTTACAGATGCCTGTTACCTCTAGATAGTTCTCTTTCAACAAATGCATTTCTAACCTGAAAGAAACCAAAACAAAAAAGAAACAAGTCTGAGGTCTGTTTCTATAAAAGTATGGTAGTTGGTACTGCTCATATTACTCCTCTTTAATTTACAGTTATATCMCATTGAGGATGTGATTACCATATGTTAAAACTTTATGGTTGTGTGAGCTGAGTTATAGTAAAAACATGTATGTGCATTTAATCAATGGCAAATGAGAAGGGGCACTGTTTAGGCTAGCCTAAAATGAGAAAGAAAAAGCTAAAGTCAATTACTCTGCTTTTGTTGTAGTCTATACCCATTCACATGACAGTTACCACAACTTGGGGCACATCGTTATCACCCATCCTGTGTCAGCTCCTTTRTTTTTCCACTATTTTGCCAATAATCATCAAGCTCAATGACCGCTTGTTTTATCATTTTTATTTATTTTTTTTAATATTGGCGCTCCAGTAATCTGGAAGTTTCAAATCACTTTCCATTGACTTCRGTGCGTTTTGTATTAGGAAGGTCTTAAATGAACACCTGGTTGCAAAATCATTAGGCAGGGCCTAAAAGTACAGCCTCTGCAAATCAAGTATCTGCAGACTGTTGGCTTTAATAATCTCTGTGTGTCTTAGTGCAAAGAATCTGATGSTCTGAGGAAGTGTAGCCCGGTGGTTCCAGCAGCAGTGTCAGCGTGGTGTTGACRTTGTGCTCACCTGCTGTTTCCCGAGCCTGTTGTTTCCTCTTCAGAAGCACAGCTCGGCCTAGGTCTGGCTGTGCGCTGCCCAGTACGCAGGATTTGCAGCTCAGCTGAGCTCATGTGGTTATTGGAAGCTACCTTTTCCATTGCTCCCACCCCTTTCACCATTTAGTCAAGGTTTTTTGCTGCCTTTCTGGGTAAGGATAGCAGACTATAGGTGTTAGGCCTAGAATTTCCCTGCTCTCCACCACCAAAAGTTTGCCAGCATGGGTGCCTTCATTCTTCTATAACAGCTCTGTCCCCTTTTAAAATTTGGAATGGATTTAGCTTGTATTTTAGTCTTGGAGGGTTCACTTCATCTGCAAAGAAGATACCTGGTAGTTTGCTTGTCCAAGAGAAACTGTGCTTTCTAAAATTCCATATAAATATGATTCAACCTCAGCTCTACATGGTYGTATTTATCAGTACAAATACAGAGACATATAAAACCAAAGAAAGCAAAACCTGGCCCACTTCATCTATACTATTTTAATTTGCTTTCAGTAGTTTACACAAGCAAGAATACACATAAGGACACAGGGGAAGATAGGTTACCAAAAAGGCTGCATTAATCTGAGAAAAAAAAAAAAATCCCAGTGCGCACTGAGAAAGGCAAATTTGATGGTTCATTTAGCAAAGCCATCAGTGCCTGCTGACACAGAATTTTTACTATATAGCTATAATCTTTTATTTTGGTTGTTGAAACCATGAATTTATAAATGTTTCTCCACTTTTTAGGGAAATTTTCTCTATTTAATCACTTTAAAGTATATTTGCCTTATCTAGAACCCTCCCAGTGTGGATTTTTCTGACTAGCAGTGCATTTATAGTTAAACAAGCGAGGCACTTGGACTGTAGTCATTTTGATTTATAGCAGCAGGAACAAAGCGAGAGAGTACAGACGTCAGTGCTGCTGCTGCTGATCTGGCAACAGAGACTTCCTAATGTACAAATTGCGTCTTTTGCCACACAATTCCCTCTCTACCCTAACTAGAGACAGGGAGGCATGGCTACTGACTGCAATGCATGTAATCTCTATAGGGGTGTAGGTACACTACTGGTTGGATATTATATAGACCATTTTAGGTACAGAGTTTATAGCTCACTGTGCATTTGCCTTTTTAAAGGAATTTAATAGAAAACAGGCAAATACCTAAGTCCTGTTTTCTTGCCTCTTYTAGACAGACCAGTCAAGCAGCAGTTGGAGCCTGTTGTGGAGGTGGCTGTGGTGCTTTATGGATTGGACACCTGTCTGCAAGAAACTGCAGCAAAACTACTGGTTCATGATATATAGACCACCAAAACCCCAAGGCCTGCAGCTCGTATGTGACCTTGTAGGCATCTCAGTCACCACCCTACAGGTGAAAGACTCTGGATTTCATGCTCAGCTCTGTAAGCCACCAAGTGGAAGCAGAATTACTTTCATAATTACTATTGCATATGGGTGGTGGACCAAAATAGACCTGCAGACACTCATTGATCTCTCGCTGATCTCCTCTCATTGATGGTGTCTCAACTCCTGTGGTGAACATAACTGCCTATACCTAATTCTGTTCTTTATGTAAAGGTCCTACCAGTTTTCCTTTTCAAATGGCAAGAAGTGCTCCAGTGACCAAAAACCAGATTTTGCCGAGCTGGATGAAACAAAATCTTCTGGCAGTCGTCACACCCAGGACCAGGCATCACACTGCTCTGGTTAATAGGTGGCTGCATTTCATTAGTGACTGAAATGATTTCTGTGCATAWRGCACTATAGCCTGTATATATGTTARGCCTTTAAAGAACTTGGCGATGGAAATAGCTCAATGCAAAATAATGGGCTCAATTTAGCACTGCAATCTGCAGCCCAAGACTTGGAGCAACTCCCAAGGCAGAGAAAAGATTGACTTGTTTCAAGCCTGCTTCTCTGAAGACAGATACGTAAGTGCAGTTACATATTCTGTGCAAACACAGGGAGCTACCCTGCATCCGTAAGCCAGGCTCCGTGCTCCTACATTGCACTGACAGGAAAAAGGCTACTTTAGAGAGCAGGCAAGGTCCCGCTGCAAGGGCACTGCTCCCCAGTCACTGTCATATGACCTATGCTGGCAATGGGTGCCCTGACTCCTGCAAGGTCGGCTTGTGATGTAGAGAAACAGTCGGCAGCAAAGTCAGTGTTATATTAATATGTGCCAGAGCATGTGATTTGTCCAGTCTCCTATTTAACATGCTTCAGTACTGATCGTTGCATCATTCATGACCTGAAAAACACGCACAGCCGAATCCTGAGCATGGGTTTGTTGTATTAAAAGAACAAAAAAGATAATAACAAAATAAGAAGGCACAGTCACAATGGTGGAATCTAAATGACGGCYGCTGAACGCGTGCCATTAATCATTCCTGGGAATCTGCAGGAGCCTTTCCCACCGCCTGCCTCCCCTTCCTCGTGTGCTCCATGACGAGGGCAGACTGCTGAGCCACTTGCGTGCGGCAGTCACATCTGGCGCAAGCAGCCTCAGCTCGCTCCCTGGAAACCTCTGCCTGGCGTGGCTTTGTGGCCCCTGGACTGCATATTTATCAAGGAGAATCCCCACGGATATACTTTAATAAAATATGTCTTAACAAAGAGGTATTGTAAAAGCAGGCTTAATGCATATCTTGGGTATTAGAATGTGTGAGCGCATTCCTGTTGTCATGAGGATTCCTATTGCTACGCAAGCACTGCTTTTAAGACGCTAGGTTTATGTTTCCCTTTTCTGTGTAAAAAATGCAAATAACGGTAAGTTTTGAATGCACAACGAAGCCCTTGCTGCGCACAAGTCATTCGGTTGTTAGATTTCCTTTTCTCTTTGAAATTCTAGTTTATGCTCTAATTGCTTGCCCTTTAAATTTCTTTTTTTTTTTTTTTTTTTTCATTTTAATGCAAAATGGTTATTCGAAGCAGTGGGCGCTACGAAATAAAACAGTTTCTAAAACTGTGATTTTGCAGCCACAGAAGGAAAGGGAAAAAAAAGGCTGGGGGGTTGCCAACGCGGCGGTCCGGCCCGGTCCGGAGGTGGAGCGGCGCCCGGGCGCGGAGCGCTGCGGCTGTGCGCGAATGGCCGAGCCTCGCGCAGCCAGCGCTCCCTCCCGTGTCTGCGGCGTGGGCTCCTCCGCGGGCTCCGCCGGCGCAGCCTTCGGGATGCTCCAGTGTAGCGGAGCTTGCTGGGCTGCAAGTGCCAGGGGCGCAGGCCCTGCGCCAGCTGCATCGCGTTCCCCCCACGGCRCTTTCATCCACCCATTCCCATGGATTTCTATACATCTACATATATATGTGTGTATATAGGACTAGGATGGTGTCCTCCCTGCTCAGCTAAGCGTGGATACGCCCGGAGCGAGGGTGAGGCCTGAGCTGACAGAAACGCAGGGAGCTTTGGCAACCGGGCTCTCCAAAGGGGAGGGACTGGGTGGCAGAAGAAAATGGGGCAGAAGACGCAGATAAATAAGCCCAGAGCTTAGCGGTGCCCTCGGGAGCTCCCTGTGACCTTGGTGAGCAGGAGCGGGGCGCAGAGGCGAGGACGGCGCCCGTGTGCGCTCCCGGGGACACGCACAGAGCAACCATTTTATAGGAGCCCTTATCCTTAACAGACTGCGACTGCATGATTCACGGGAGGGAGGGGATGCGGGTAGGGGAACGGTGAAAATAAATGGTGGCTATCCAGATAATGAAAAAAAAAAAAAAAAAGGTGAAGTAGTTTTATTATTATTTTTGCTTGCTTTCCTGCGAGGGGGCAGGAAATCCATTAAAATAAGCTTAGTGCGTGGGACTGCTTTTCCCTGGGCTACGTCCCCCTGCATCCAGCCTCCCTCTGCACCACAGCCGCAGGCAGGTGCCTGAAGAAACCCGCATCCGTGTGAGCTGCGGGACCCGCGCCGCTCTGCCGCGGCTTGAACGAAATAAACAAAAAGCGATAGGGAAATAATTGCAATCCTCGCAAGTATTATTATTTAAAAATGAAAAGAAAGGCGAGGAGAGGGGAGCACGCACACAAAGGGATCATTAATTGCAAACGTGCCAGCACCCGCGAGTCGCCCTGACGGGCCTGATTTATAAAGCGGGATCATAAAAATCCCATTAGGAGTCTCATTGAGAAAAAAAAAAA
>NW_020455621.1:1151079-1157995 GCF_003342845.1 Nothoprocta perdicaria
GGGCGCGCGGCCGTTGGGGGCCGTTGGTGGCCGTTGCTGCGGCGCTCATCGGTGTGCGGGGCACGGAGCGGCGCCCCCGCCGCCTTTTCGTTCTTCCCCCCCCCCCCTTTTTTATTTTTATTTTATTGTATTTTTTTATTTTATTTTTTTTCCTTGCCGCTGGCTGGCTCTCACCTCTCCCTGCGGTGCGGCTTTCAAGGGCACAGCGGGGAGGCAGGGGAGCGCACCCTAAGCTGAAAAGGCAAAGCATAACCCACCTACCCCCCMAAAAAACCCAGCCCATCCCGCTGCGTTACCTCAGCCCCTGGGTTCGTGCAGCGAAAAGAGGGGGGCTGCGGTCAGCAAGCGTGGGGTTGCTGGTGGTGTTGCTCCCTTCACAGCTTGGGAAGCGAGGCGGTGTGTGCTGCCCACAAGCAGCCTGTGCCCGGCAAAGTACCAGGGCTGTGGCCTTGGGGGAAGAAATCACCTCTCCGGTGAATTTCCCAAGGCTTTTCCCAGTGAGTCTCTCACTCGAAGCCCATTTCCAGGCTTTTCTCCCCAGGTACAGTGGAATCATGAGGCTTGGAAGACTTATGTTAAAATTGTAAAGATTTCAACGCAAATTTTCCTGCCGTGCCTCCCCGCCTTTGGGGTGCCTGTGCCGTTAAGCAGCAGTGAAAATATCTCCCTGTCTGCATGACTGATGTTGTGCTGTTCCTGGACAGTAGTTAGGAAGGACCTCGTTTTTTAGGGTCATCGGTCTGGTAACTTCCAGCACTATATTCACTGCAACCTTTTTACCAAAAGGACAGTACAGGAAAGAGCTTTTCCTCTCCGTCAAGCAGGATAATTCCCGAGGGAAAGCAAAAATGCAATGCACAGGCCTTGACGTAAAAATCAGAAGCAAATGAAGTGGCAGAATCTGTTGCAGTAGCTCACTGGAAAGATAGCTGCTGGTGGTTGTGTTTTATTCAGTGCTAAACCATGCAGTGCCTTCCCATTTATTTATTTATTTGTTCATTCATTCACAAATGTGCACTATGCTTTTAGACGCACAGACAGTGATTATTTAACGCCAAATTCTTAAYGTCTTCCCATGTCCACAAGGATGATTAAGGGGGATTTTTGGCAAAAGCAATAGATAATACTGGTGAAAGAGGAGAATCCTTTATTTATTTTTTCTTATTTTTTCCCCCTCTGCTCTCCTCAGAGGCTGGTGCAGTCCAGGTCCTGCTTCTGCTAAATCTGCACAAGCAAAGCTTCTGCAAGCCACATCCTCTGATTCGGGATTTCTGCCCTTGAAAAACATGATGTTTGCTGAAGGGTTATACCGTGTTTCAAATCCAAAGCAATACATGGAACATCTGAGAGACTGTGAGTGCTCAAGTTGATGCTAAATGCCTTAAATTTTCACTTTTACACTGATTGAAGTAGCTGAGCAGTGTGAATAGCTCGAATACAACACTTCCTGTGGCTAGATACACTTTGTTTGGAGGGGTGTATAAAAAAGAAGGCATAACATTCTCATTAAGAAGGTTAAAAAAAAAGGCCAGAATCAGTTCATGAGCGACGATGCAAGAACTCACAGAGTCAGGCAGGTGGGAAGAGACCTCGGGAGGTCTCCAGACCAACCTCCTGCTCGGAGCAGGGTTGGCCCGGAGGTCACCCCAGGCTGCTCAGCTCCATTTACCTGTTTTTCTCGTGTTTAGCAGTTTTGGAGCATGTCTAACAGAGCTGCCTCTCTGCTAATAGGATTGGATGGTAGGAGCCAGAATCTTCCTCCTCTCACTTACACTTGACTTTTAGACTTCTTGGGTATTGATGCAGTTATTCCTGCTCTGTACTGGTATAAGGGAAAGGAGAAACCTATGCTTTTGATTCAAAATATACCTAAAGAATATACCGTTCTCTGTGTACGATTACTGGTTTGTGGTTTTAAAGATTATAAATACTTTTAATAAATTTTTTTAAAGTTACAGTATATATTTTGATAGTACCCAATATTTAGAGTCTATTTTATTTTTCTTTTTTTCTTTCTGCTACTGAGTATGTTCAGGTGGAAAACCAAAAATTATTCACTGAGATCCAAAGTAGGCATGGTAGATGGTTCGCAGCAGAACATAAATCACAGCAGGAGTTACATTTCTGTCTGACAGTACTAAACTTTCCTCTGAGTTCCTTAATTAAAGAGTTAAAAATCATTGGAAATATAGCATAGGACATATGTTGCAGAAACATGCAGTTAGAATTGATTTTTTTTTTCCTCTCACAGAACATGGTGAAGAAAAATAAAGGCCCACGGCTGCATGCAGTGGTGGTGTCTGGGCCAATTCCGGAGAACTGACCTGGGGTGTCCTGGGTCTCCTTGCCACGAGGAGGAACCCATCCCGCAGGGAACAGCGGGGCAGGACATGGTGAAATCCTAACTCCCGTGAGCTACTGGAAGGTTATGGAGTGTAGCTTTAAAGCTGAATRGAAAGCAAGGGAAACACTGCAATTTGTGGAATATGGGAATTAACCAGGCTAGCGTGCTTGGCAAACCTCCCCGCTTCCCGACACGAACGGAGGGCAGCAGAGCGCGGCGGTGGTGGCGACACTGCTCACGGGCAGCTCCCTTTGCTGCCGTGGATGCTCACAGGGTCCCCAAGGGCCTGGCCTCTGAGCCCTGCCACAGAGCAGACTCTTGGGCCCCAAGTCCTCTGCCAGAGACTCGGGCAGGCTATAAAAATATGTACATAAATAAATAAATAATCAGCTCTTGGATCACCGGGAGAAAGTGTCATGGAAAATGGCAGGGACGGAGCGCAGAGTGGCAGTGCCTGGGAACAAGGGATCTCTGCAGGCTCTTCTCGGCTCTCCCAGCCCCATTGGTCACCCGATGGACCACAGATGCTTTTCCGAGCATAGAGTGTCTCACGTACCCCCGTCATGGAAACTCTGAGTACTGACCTTATTGTAATGCTGGGCTCGTGTTTAAGCATCTAAAAACCTGGGAGCAGAATGGCCCGTTGTGTCTTTTATAAAACATATATGCATATAAAATATATAGTTTCATTTCATGTTGGCACTATGAACATTGACAGGGCAGGTTCGTGCTTTCTCAGCCGGGTCGATGATAGTGGATTTTACCTCCTTGGAGCAAGGGAGTTGTGAAGTCCCTGGCATGGGAAAAAAAAAAGAAGGAAAGAGCTGGAGCATGGAGAGGGAATAGGGGAGAAACCACTGAAGAGTCAGGGTTGCTGCCATTAGGAGATGGGGGAAGTTTCCATATCCTGTCTATGTCCAGCTCAGAAGAAGCTGAACACATCCAGCCCTCCCAGCAGAGCAGTGTGTGAAGCCCAACCAGCCAATTCACAGTTGTAAAAATCAGTTAAGGCTCAAACTGTGCAAAGCACACCACCATATTTTTACAATTAAAAATGCTGCTATGCAATGATAGCTAAGGTTTGTGATGAGACACGGCTCAGGACTTGCTGGGCATATGTGTGTTTTCAGAAGGCAGAAGGAAAAGCGGACAAAATAAATTCATTCTTGAAAGTGACAGCACCCAATTTCCTTGAGGTTAAAGGAGAAAATATAGCAAGGCATAGCCACAATAAGGTATGGATCTTCGCCAGTTCAGTGAAAAAAAGATGATGAATGTTAAGAAATTAGACCATATGTTCTATACTGGAAGAGTAATATTAAAATAAAATAAAATAACCAAACTAAAACACAGGCATAGCATCACTTCCCCATCCTGGCTTAGTTCCACCTTCTAGGTAGTGCAGAAGTAGATATAAAATTTGAAAATGCACCTTCCCCCCCAGCGCTTTGCATTGTTAAGCTGCGGGGTCAGAAAGGTGGTCCTTTTCCTAGCGCGGGAATGGGGAACCGCGTCGGTCCCCCGCGCGCCCTTTGTGCTGCGTGTCAGCCTGCCCTGTGTGCGGTGCCAGTGCCAGTGCCGCGGGGCTACTTGATCATTACTGCAACTGCAGATTACCTGGCGGGCTGGAAAAATGACAGGTATGGTGCTAGGCTCTGCATTTGGGGTTTGAATGGGGAAGGTGGGTGAAAGGAAAGAGTGTGCGTGTGTGAGAGAGACTTTCCAGTTGTTCCCATTCCCGAGGCTCGCGCTGAGGCCTCTCTCAAGTCGCTTGGCGGAAGACTCTGGTTCTCGGTCCTATCAAACAGTATCTCGCTGTGCAAGAATTCCCACTGAAAGCAGAGGAACCAGGCAAGGGTTCGGGCAGTAATCAATGGGAATAAAGATGATAGAACAGGCTCTTCACCTCTCTGCTGCTGTTTCCCAATTTATAAAATGAGGATAATAAAATTTACCAACTGTTCTGGGTGTTGTAAGGATACATTAGCTCATGCTAGCAAATCACTTTGAAGACAAAACCAAATGCTATATAAATGCTAAGTATTCTGTCAAGATGTGCAGGAGTGTATTCACAGTTCAGGGACACATACCAAAATAACTGCTTTGAACTGGGAGAGGCCTTTTGCAAGAATTAGGCTTTAATGATACAGATGTCTAAAATATCAGGAACACTGTGTTATAAGTCACCTCATAAAGACATATGAAGAAAAAATTACTCTTTGGGAGAAGCAATAGTGCCTCACAGCCTGAGAGAGAACTGAGCTTGCGCTCCTAGTTAAGTATTGCTAAGTGTTGCTGGGTCAARTAAGTCTGGCCTAAGTTAGTTATATGGAAGAAAGGTAAGAGAAATGAAACGTGCAGTGTAAGACCTCCCGTACRACTTGGGTGCTTGGTTATTTGCAGCATCTGTGCAGTGTCTATTGCACAGGGCTGGATTTCCCTGACCAGTGCTGTTTCCATCTCCTCCGAACTTTTAATTTTGTATCTTTTCAAAATATGTTGCATTCAGCCTGACTAGTCACTGAAATCCGCCGTGAATGGTCCTTTGTGAACATGATTGACATGCGAGCCTGGCAGTGCTTTAAAAAATAAAGCAGAAAGCAAAGTGTTTGCAAACTGCGCTGTATTTATGGAAGGTCTTTTACCTGATGATTTCAGTTATTTACTCATGCGAGGCAAATACCCAGTCCAAATCCATGAGTCTGAAAGTAGTTCGGGTCTATCTCTGTGTACGACTGTGTTTAACGGCCTTAACTCCTGGTCACAAGGCCTAACTCCGGAGCCCCAAAGCGAGGGTATCTTCGACGCTCACTGATGGTCACATAGAGACTCCTACTCACTTTAACATGTTTTAGATCAGAGTGTATTCTATTCTGTTGAAAAGCTTTGGGCTTGATACCGCTGAATGCCTTGCTTACAGGTTTGGTGACCTAAGCAGTTCTTCGCCCAATCCATCAAAAGATATGGAAACAGTCCATGTAATCTTGTCAAAAAGGAGCGATCAAAGTCACTGCAAGTGGGTAGCATTTAAATGAGTAGCATCATAGAAATGAATTACTTCTCTGAGCATTAGAGGATGAACTAATAGCAGAGCGCTCGAGTACCATGTATTTTATTCCTTAAGACCTGTCTGAGTGAAAGCTAATCATATTGCCAGGCAGGAATTCACTTGGAGGGGAATTCTTACAGAGAAAAGATAGGTAAGTAATAGTGATACACACACTCACACACAAAGACTAGTAAATCATTTCAGACTGAAATTACCACCGTCCCCAAAGCAATCCTTCAGCACAAGTCAAAGAATTAAACCATGGAAATGGTAGCTGCTTAAAATGGTCCAAAAATGTAGTATGAAGAAATTAAGGAAAAAAATACTTAGGAATAACTGTATGGAAAGCTTTCCCTTGGCAAGATCTTATGGAGCGGGTGGAATAAAATCCCAAAAGGAGGCAGACTTAAAGTTTGACTTTGGTAAAGTCTCTGAGATTCCTGTTCATGGAATTATCCTGTTCACCTCATATCCTCCTCGCAGGAGATGATCTATTCCATATTTCCATCCCTAATTTCCATGATTCTGTAATAAAGACATGACCTGTCAGCATGATGATAATTTAGTGGAAACACTTGCGTAAAGGCTGATCTTGGCGGGAACTTCCTGAAATATATGTGTGATAATGCAGAGGCTGATAGTGTCATAAATAATGACCATTGTGTGCTAGGCAGGTGAAAAAAATAGAAATTCAGTTCTTAAAATGAAATATAAAATAGCATAGGATTGCCTGAAAAMCTTGAACGGCTTGCAGGCTCTGTTCTCTCCTATTCCCTGTAAATTTTCCAAGGTATCTCTCTGAAGGAAAGGAATGCCCTCCTAGCTCATGAAAAACTGCACAAATCATTCACAAAAACAAGCATCTTCCTTGCAGTCTGATTTAGCATCTCCTGACGATGACTTGAGAACCTCCTCCTCTGCTTCGCAGCCAAGTCCTACCARGGCCTTGCGTGGGAGTTTCTCTTAACAGATATGTCAAAGGCCACCACCAACGCCAAATTTAACATCCCCGCTAACAAGGGGGTCTTTATGCATCCTCTTCCTGCTCGGCGCCACCCTTTTGCAGTCGCTCCTAACGAGATAAGCTCGGAAGACGCCCCGCAGACGCTGCCGCAGCCGCGCACACCCTGCTTAGCGCTTCGGGCTGCGGGTCTCCACCCGGGGCCGTTCAAACGCGCGGTGCCCCCACGCGGGGGCGCGCAGAAGGGGGCACCGCACGCCCAGTGCGCGGCTGGCACCGAGACAGAGGGCACAACGCACAGCTCGGGGGGGACCCCTCAAGCCCTCAACCATGGGGACCCTTCAACCATGGGGATGCACGGCCCTGCATCCCCCCGTGCCGCGGGGTCCCTCCCGGCCACCAGCTCCCACGGGATGCCGACGGGGCGCGTGGGGCGCAGCGTCCCCCGCCTCGCGGGCCTCTCGCCCCACGGCAGGGGCGGCCGCGGGGGGCGCTTTGCAGCGGGAGCGGCGGCCCCGCTGCGGTTTAGTCCGCGCTCGCCCACACGCCGCCCCCGCGCGCC
>NW_020455621.1:1158250-1159396 GCF_003342845.1 Nothoprocta perdicaria
AAAAAAAAAGCTGCTTAACATTTAGCCACGCACCAAACACTTCAGCGCGCACCCGGTCCTAAATATATTTGGAAAGAAGGGAGCGGGAGGGGAGGGCGCTTTCACCCGGCTTTCATCAGTGTCTGCTTGAAGAGAGACAGAAATAATTAAGGAAGAAAAAAAAAAAGCTCTCCCCTCCCCCTTCTCCCCCCCCCGCGAGCAATCATAATACATTGAAATTTCCCAAAGTCTAGTCAGCTGCAAAGAATAAATGTTTCTGGAGCTGGAGGATCATGTTGCAGAAGCGTGTGACTGCAAGACCTAGATTCCTTCCCCCGCTCCCCCGCTCCTTTCCTGAGGTGATTTTTAGCATTATTATTTGTTTTGGGAGGGGAAAAAAATCATCTTCGCTTCAGTCTCTTGCTAGAGGTCCAGACTGCTTACGTCTGAGCGCCCCTTATCATTTCAGTGAATGGCAATTGCAGCCTTGGTGCTGTTATAGCAATGAAGCTACAGACGTCATTGCCTCCTGTTGGACGTGAGATGTGTCCAAGCATCAGCCCCTTTCGCTTAAGAAAAACTCTTTAACTTCCACGCAGCCGACAGACAGCCTTTCCTAAGATCCTATGGACCCTACACTGTATTGATAAAATGATATATTTTTATTTATCATATATATATACACACACAGGTGTGCATGTGTATATGTGTTTGCGTGTGTGTGTGTATATATATATAACTGGAGACAGAAATAGATAAATTAGAGCTGCTGCTGTATTGCGAGCTCCTCTAAAATTTCCTGCTCATCACAGTGGCTCCCTGCGTCGTTCCGCGAGCCAGAGCCGGGCGGGAAAGCCATCATCGCCCCGCTGCGGGTAGCGAGGAAGACTTGTTGAGCACCTTGTTCTGCGAGCCCCGGGAAGACGCGGCGCTGCCGGAGCGCGGAGGAGCGGCCGCTCTGCCCGCAACTTCACCCGCGCGGCAGCCGCTCCCGCCAAAGCCATTTCCCCTCTCCTCCCCTGCCTCCCGGACCGGCAACCTGCTCTCTAAAGTTGCGCTGAAGGGGAAAGCCGAGACGCGCTCGCGCATAGTTCGGAGGGTAAGTCGTCGTGTCCGCCGCCCCGGAGCGCGCGCCCCGCTGCGGAGCGCCCCGCGGGTCGCGGGTCC
>NW_020455621.1:1159915-1177697 GCF_003342845.1 Nothoprocta perdicaria
AAAAAAAAAAAAAAAAAAAAGCGCCACCCGCTCACACTGGGGAAGCCAGCAGAGGACTGTTGCCTCCCGCCTTAATTTTCACTCACACACTCAGTTGAATGAGCAAGGAAGGGGGGGACCTAAACAAGCCCCTTTAGACGTGGGGCTGAATTGATGGGATTGTGATTTGTAGGATTTCTCCACTTAGTCCCTGCCTCCTACTTGCTCTCCAGCCACTCCAAAGTCTCTTCCCCTCTCTTTAAGCAGCGATTTCTTTCAATCTCTCTCTCTCCCTCCCCGTGTCTCTCTCACACTCTCCCTCTCTCTCCACATACACTCATCTCCCCGGAGAGAGGGAGAGGAGAAACTCAACTACCCAACACCGAGCAGATGTCGAAGAAGCGCAAAGCCCTGGAGGGTGGCGGAGCCCGGCTCCCCCCCGAGGAGCCCAGGGCCCGCGTGGGGGCCGCCGAGGAGCAAGGTAGGGCGGCGGGGGCCTGCAGGTGGCCGGGCGCTCGGCGGCCTCCCGCGGCGCCGAGCCGGCCTGGGCGCCTAGGCCAGGCTGCTCCCACCAAGGGCTGGAGAGAGCAGGGCTGGTGGCAGCGCCCTGGCCGTGGGGCGCCGGCAGCGGACGGCGTTGGGCGGCGAGGGACGGGGCCCTGGGGCGCGCGAGGAGCCGTGGCGGGGTGGCCGAGCGGGGCTCTTGGTCCTCGCGCCCATCCCCGGCGCTGTTTGTCCCCGGCGTCGGTGTCTGGCCGCTGCCTCGCTGGTCTGCAGCTCGCGTGGAGCTCTGTTTGCTGGGCGCGCTTCGTTTGGGCAGCGAGTGATCCATAGGCACCCAATATATACGTCGCGGCTGTGCGTGGGTCCGGTTTCCTTCAGCAAGCCCCCGTCCCCTGGTATGATTTCGGTTGCGTCATGAGGAGGCTTCACATGCTGCACTTGCAGCGCACTTTGCATCCAGCTGAAGTTGGTTTTTCCCCAGCCTTGGTGCTTTGCTGTGATTTTCAGGCTCCAAGTATTTGTGGTGAAAGCTGCTCTGTACTTTTTGACAAGATAATATCARCGTAGAAGCCGGGTGGTGTAAAATCAGCTATGCACACGAGTGCGAGGGAGTTCTGCAGCCGAATTTCTCGTTGCTGCTCGGCCAGCCCAGTGGGCTCCCTTCCTTGGTGTTTATTTTCACTAAGCGGGCCCAGATGAGCCAAGCGAAGCCCCGGTGCTCTGGGGCTGCAGCTGCAACCAGGGCAGAGAGGGAGATGCCAGGTGGATATGGAGCGGGGCTTCGGGCTGCCGCAGAGGGCTCTGGAGGCTGCCACGTCCCTGCGGTGCCTGTCGTGGTTGTGCCGTGGGCTCGGGCGCCGCCGTGAAGGTGGCTCTCGTGGCGCCCGGGTTCAGCAGGATGGGGCTCTTGCCTTGGCAGGTGCAAGCCTGAGTGCCGAGCAGGCAGGGATGGACTGAGCGTGCTCTCCAACATGGAGCCGGGGTCCTCTCGGTGAGGGAGCCGCAGGATCCTAACGCCGCAAGTCACCCACATCTCGTGAAATGCACTCCCACCATGGCTGCTCCTGCCTTTCTTTTCCTCTTTTTTTTTTTCCTCTTTTGCAATGTAATGTCTCCAGTACGGTGGCTGGTGTGCTGTCCTGGCTTCATTAGGAAGGAGAACTCATCGTGATTCACCATTTCTCTCGAAAGAGATGGTTGAGGGTTTAGCTGGTTGGTGGTTTTGCATTGCTTGGCTCTCCCACAGCAAAATAAAAGCCATGCTCGTGTTTTCTTATCATCTCTCTGTTTTAAGCCAATCTTGACAYGTGAGGAACATTTTCAAACATTGTGAATTACTTTATTTGCATGACAGCATTCAATGTTTTTGCAATGTGGAATTCTGCTGTTACTAACCTGGAAAATCTTGCCTCTTCTGTCAGCAGTAGATGAGGTTAAACACAGAGAGGGTATTCAGCACAGATCTGAAAGTTGGCTATAGATGACATGTAATTTTAATTTAAATGTGTGCCAATAGTGKGTGTAGGAGCACCTTACACGTTATTGTGATGCAGTGGTGTGTGTCTTTTTTGTTTTCTTAATTATTTTTTTTTTACTCCACAGCAGTATTTCTTACAACATTTCTGGTTATGTAACAAGAAACAGAAAACAAAATACAACTTTAAAATAGGACTTTTTTTTGAATTTGCAGAAGAAATGAAAAGTGAAAAAAGCAAATGCAGTAAAGCACCTATATGTATATATCAAAAGTAAATCAACTGTTTTTTTTTTCCCGATAAGGAGACACATGAGATAATTTGCAAACCAAATCAAACTGACTGTAAACCTGTCCTGTACCTATGTAATCCAGGCTTRTGCAGTCTTTGACACAGTATGTGATGAAATTTAATTTAGAATTTAGGATTTTTTTTTTTGAGACTCAATGTATTTTTATGAACTTGTAGTCTGTTTGTGTTATTTTCTCCCTCCTATTTTACAGGAAGGAATGGTGCTTGTTAATTACGTTGTCTGTAGTGACTATGTAGCTGTAGAAACCATTAAGAGCGTGCAATGTATCACAATGTTGTGAGTGTAATTTGGTGTGAGATGGTGGATGAGGAGCCTTCTTAAGGTTAGGATGTACATCTTCAGATGTACTTTTTTTGTTGTTGTTGATTAATCTGAGGTGTTTTCCTGTAAAGCACTGTGTCCTTGCAGGAGGCTTGCTACCTTTGTGGAGCAGGCACACGCACTACTTTGGAGGGACAGAGTGTAATACTTGCCCAGAAGTATGGAAAAGCCATGTAACTCTTGAGTTTTCGTATTAAAAACTTGTGCGCCTTGGGAATGGGGAGGCGGGGAAGAGGAAATGGGCATTAGTAAACGAAGGGAAGAAAAATAGAGAGCTCAGGTTTCCGGAGGCTGCCAAGTGCTCCCGCAGAAGGCGCCGGCAGAGCCGCGCGGCCCGGCTGCCGCGGAGGCTCGGTCCCGCCGCAGGGCCGGCTCCGGCCGCCTCGCCAGGGAAACTGAGGGCAGGCCCTGGCGGCCACCGAGCCGCGGCCCCGCTCGAGGGCTGCGCCTTCCCCGCCGTGCCTGGGCGCGCGCAGGCCAGTTGCGAGCCGCTCCAGCCTGCGGTGGGTGTTCGGCCAAGTGACGCGCGCGCTTGCGGAGTTTCATTCAGCTCTTGTTTATCCTCAGCTGGCAAAGCTGTGGGTGGACAGACACTATGTAGGCCACGGTACATATTTTCTGAGCTTCCCTGGTGTGGCTTTGTTTTTAACTCTCAGAATAATCCGTGCTCTCCTAATCCATGCTGTGACCTCCTCTGTTGCGGTTTGGTTGGACTCTATGGGTCCTATACATCTCAAGCCTTGCTGGTGTGGATAGGAGGTAGGGGATGGGTGTTCAGCCTCTCCCCTCTTCTCRGCAGTGAAGGGCTGAAGTTGCCTGTCTGACCTGAGACACGTCACCCTGTCACCTCACCTGAGGCAGTTTCCTGGGGTTCAGTCCCATGGTCTGTGGACTGACAACGCTATCTCCAGAGAAAATTCACATTTTTGGAATGGAGTTGCCTTCCTTTCACTGACCGTGCCAAAGGCAACGGTGCTGTGGGACTGAGGTGACTTTGAACCGGATGACAGCAGCAGGTACTCAGTGTGGAGATGAACTGGGTCTAATTTAGAGTGTGTTTGCACCAGTTTAAATTGCCGAGACTCCAGTAAAGCTGACAGGGTCACCAGAGAAATAGGTGTGATCAGTCTGTGCCTTTGTGTCATCCTGTTAGTGATAGGCAGGGCGGAGAGGGTGGGATTTGTCCTGTGAAATGCAGCTGTTGGTGCTCTGTTCATGTTCAGGGACCAGAAGGAGTGTTTGTAGGGTCTAAGCCACGTCTTCCCGAGGTAGAAATTTGCATTAAGTCAGCAGAATAGCCCCTAAGAAGTGCTGGTTTTGACAAGTGACTCTAAAGGGAGGTCAGATATCTAGCATGGATGTAGATAACTACGTTTCAATGGACGGTCCCTGAATTTTGGCTAGATCTTTACGGCTTTGATGCAAGACAAATGGCAAATATCCTTTTTGGCTGAAGTTGAAGTAGCAGGATTCCTGGCTAGTAATAGCCTTCTTGTTCAAAACTATAGCAGAAAAATCCAAGAACACTGTTTTCTGTGAATCCTTGTTTTCTGTGAATGCCCTGGGAGCTAGCATGGAACACGCAAACATGGAGGGTATTGGTTTAAAAGCAAACAAAATGACAAGCTAAGTAGACCTGGCACTCAAATGTGGGCACTTCTGGGGACTAAACGCTGTGTGACCTCAAGTCCAAGTTACTCCGTAATGCTGCTTGCTGTTTTTCAGCAATTCCTAGATGTAACATAGTATTTTGGATGTATTCCTGTGGAGACTTGCTAGCGTGATGGATTCAAGGAAGGAGGAATTTCTAAATTCTCGTTGATTGCTCTTTCTCAGTTTGGATTGTGTGCTTAGATAAACATGTTTCTTCATCCACCTCCCCTGTGGTCCAGTTGCTCAGTGTGCTGAATGGTCTCCATTGTCGTAAGTGGGAATGATAGCCGAGGGTTTTCAGCACTGCAGAAAATTGGTCTCTGAGGAGAGAATTGTTGCAAAACTCTTCCAGAGTTGAACTCCGGTTGTACGAACACCCCTTACGCCCAAGAGTAACTTTTCATACATGATTATTTTCATTGAGTACAGTGGGACCAGTCATGTGCATGAAAGTTAATCATGTGCATAAGGAAGGTTTACAAGATTTTTAGGGTCTTGGTTATCATGAACCAAAGCCCCTCTGAGGGTCACTTGTACACAAATCATACTAATAATTACTAGGATCTAGCAGTTAATACTAATGTCTTTTCTGACTAATGCTAGATGACTTGTGTGAGTGCTTAACATTCACCTATGTCTTGAATTATGTCTAGTATTTTAAAAAAATACTGATTTTTATTATATGTTAATCAGACACATCAGACACAGGAGATGATATTCTGCCCTGTTACTCAAGACTGTACATTGAAGAAATGAAATTGGAATTGAATCCAACTTCTGCATTAGTTTTTCCTCTACACTATGTCTTCATTGATACAGTTACAATCTTTAGTCCAGTTGATGTTTGGTTTGGTGACTACTGGCTTCTTTTGAGCTCTGCATGCTCCTGTGGATCTTCCTTCCCTTTTCATTCCTGGGAGAGGTGCAAAAGTAAAGCAGTTCAGTCCTACTGTGTGCAAACGGAGACTTCAGTTTCTTCTGTACTTCTCCATCCTCTGTTCACTGGCCACTCTTCTCACTTAGCTTCTGAACGATGGAGTATAGAAGCCTGTGGTGTCTCCAGATCACCTTGAGTAAGACCTGTCTACGTGAAGTTAAGGTGTTTACTGTTTGAGCTTTTACATGTACGAGGGCATGAGAAAGAAGGGAATTACTGCTATCCGTATAGCTATGATTTTTGTGCTGGCATAGTGACATAATTTTAATATTTTATTTATATTTAATTATATTTAAATATTTATTTAATATTTAAATTAAATAAGTGACCTTTTTTGACTCCATCTGGGAAAAGAAAAAAGTTTGTGTCACAGAAAAAGAAGAGGGACATGTAATCCAGGAACAGCTTTTTGAGGGCTCTGTTAAGAGAAAAGAAGCTATGCTTTCCAAAGGTGGCTTGTCTAATAGTTGCTGATAATTTCTTGTGATTGATTTTGCTTTTGATCTTTTTCCTGGAAAGTCAAGTATCTTCTTTCCAAATGCCATGACAAGATAGGTAGGTGGTGGTTAACTTTTGGGTTCCGAGGATCAAATTCAACATAGTGAAAGGGAAAATAGTTTCTTTGGCCTGCTTCAAGGTATGTGAAGCTGCAAGGCGAGAAGGATGGAAAGATGTAAAGCTAAGTAGAATCCAGAATGTCTGGGAAGATAGAGCATGGGCAAGTTACACGTGCTGTGAAATAGTGTTGTAAGCACTTTCTGGAAAAAAGCTAACTTTCTCAGATTACCGCTGTCTTGCCTTCCTATCCCCAGGCTCATGGTGCCTGCTGAGGAGCTATTCTTCTGCTGTTTGTTGCAGAAAGCTGTGTTAGTCTGTGCCTAGCTACAAGCACACGAGCCTTGTTTGAGGTCAAGCACAAAGCCTCGTGCTTCAGCATTTTGCTGAGCTGGCGTTTCCATGTAGGAAAAGGCGTGTTCTCTCCAGCAATGAGTGGCGATTCCTGAAGTGCTAAAGCTGGCTTCGTATTGCCAAATATGTGTGTGTATGCATACTTGTGTGTGTATGTGTATTTATACAAACAGTAATGTATTTATTATTATAATGGCTTCATTGTGAGGGGCTGTAAGCAAGAAGTGAGGCTGTTACGTGCATTCTTGGAAAAAAAATCCCAAGTGATGTCAAGAGGTAGAGCTGTTGGGRAGGTGGTGATATTTTAAGTATTCGAGGTACTTACTTTAGTTGCAAAGTGTGACTTTGGATGATTTACTGGCTTGCTCTATAAAATACAAACTCTATAAAAATATAATGTAAATTATATAAAACTATCCAAACATTTCAAAAATGGAGGTGGCTTTTTAATTATTTGTGGGCACTTAGATCTGTCAGCTATGCTGGTCATGYAGCATGCATGGTAACGTTACAGTAAAGCTGAGTGGGTCAGGAATTGCAGTCTTGGTGAAGTGCACTGGAGAAGTCTCCTGAGTGTTTAAGTTGCTTTTGAAATTGGGGCTTTGGTGAAATAACCAGCTTTTCCTGGAAAAGCATCTTGAAGTTTTGCAGTAACCATCTGACTCCAGGCTGGAGCCTTAGTGGAGCTGGAGGATAGTTAACGTGAGGAGCCCCATTTCCATGGGATTGAGTGCCAGGTGAAGGTCCTTATCCCATCTGTCCTGCCCAGCCCCCAGGGAGCAGTGTSCCAGCCTACTAGTGATTAGCAGCCCAAGGCAGCAGCTGCTGCTGTCTTGCAGCTGGCTGTGTCCATACTACCTGTGTGCTCCTGTCTCCTGCTTGGAGCTGCTTCTCTGTGGACTCTGCACCCAAGGCTGATCAGTTTGCCAGGAGCTGGGTGCAGGGGACCCGCGTAGCTCCACGGTCTGTAGTGGTGCTGCCTGGGCCGGGGGGTCTCCAGCTGACTGGGAGCCAAGGTCTAGATTTGGGATACTTGCTAAAACCTGGAGAAAAAACAGGTAAATGCGGAGGATAATCAGAATTGATAAGATCACAATGAAGTTAAGTAAAAATAATGTGGCTAAGCTTTTAGACAAATTAAAAAAAAAAGGGGTTTTGTTTAATTTCTGCTGGAACTAAGGCCTATATGTTTCTCTTGGAATTACTATGCTTGTGTTAAACTGTTTCTGTTTATTTTCCGTTCAAGTCCACCTGACTGTACAAGGTCATCAGAAGGCTGCATTTTGCTCCCTCCTTGCCATGGTTTCCAGCATACTGGCATCCCGTGCTCCTATGCTGCAAAGGAGAGTAGCACAAGCCAAGTGACAGCGAAGTGCAGGTTTCCTTATTATTTAAAAGCAGTGTGTTAATGAATAGTATGCAAAAAGTGGATGACAATAGTGTTTAATGAAGCACTAATTTATTAATAAAGGTGCTTTGCAGTATACGCCTGTGGCCTGAAAGATGAGGTGCCATTTGGGTATAATCATGTTCGAGTCACCAGGGACAGTGCCGAAACCTTGGCAACTTGGTAGGCAAGTGATGGTGGTGGCCTGATGCTGGAGGAGGAGAGGGCTGCTGAGAGAGGGTTTGATGGCTGCAGAACATAAGGTTTGGGGTTTTGTCTCTTCCGTCATGGTGTGGAGGCCAATGACGTTGGCATTGAAGGGGTGCCCACACATCGGGCAACTGAGCTCTTGTTCCTGAGCTCATTCCTAGCACCTCAGCTGAGAGCATGGCTTCTGAAATTGCCTTTTGGTTAATGCTGGGCCTGGGTGTAGGGGAGTTAAAAATTAAGCAAACAAAGAATAAGATCAGAGGTAGAGGAGTCATACGTCACAGCAGTATGAAATCAGAATAATCTGAATAGTAAGTGAAGGAGAAAACAAAGGTAATCTTCAGATGATGCCTGGAAATCACTAATAGATGTCCATCCTTCAAGGGAAGCCTTAATGAGGCTTGAGGCTTGAAGATTAAGCTCCAAAGATGTCACAGCATTTGGAGACGGGAACTTCTTCAAGAGTACAGGCTTAGTGTTGGGGGAGAGCCATCTTCGTGAATGACCCTTCTTCATAATCATTTTTAAAAAGAGTCCTAATCTCTACGTAACTGTTGGTATTGCTAGTGCTTTGTTTTGCTGACCTGTGCCTGGTAGGCAAATTGTTCTGTTTGTCGTCGAGGTGGTTTTATAAACCTTGCACATGGAAAGTCCTGCTTTATTTTATTTTTTAACTTTTTAATCTTTATTCATCTGCACTGTTTTTTTYTCTCCTCATATTTCCATTAGCATGACCACAGCCAAGATGGGCTTATGCTGTCTACAATTATTATTCAGGCTTTGAAAAATCTGCTGTGTACACTGTTGATCTCTTTTTCTAACGTTACRCTTAATAACTAAGGTTTGCAAATGAGCAAGATTAGGTGATAGGTGCCCGTTGTGACTGCCCCTGCGTGCTCTGCAGCTGGCTTGGGAAAGAAACCCTGAAGATCAATGGCTTCAGCTTCGTGTGGCTGTGCCCTACTCCAGCTGCTGAGCAGCTACGGAGAGACAGCCGAGTGCCGGTGCCTCCCGTTTTCCAGGTACTGTTTGTCACCTCCCAGCCCATACGGGACGTAACAGCCCGTGCGTGTTTGTAGTCTCCAAGCTGGGAACTACGAAGSCACAGTCCTGGCCGATGGTAACGAGCATTTACAGAGGAACCCAAGTGCACACCAGCGCTAACGCTGCACGTGCTGCTTTAAAAAGTTCCTCGTGGAAATGTAAAGCTGCTCAGTCCGAGGCAGGGGTGGATTAGCAGCAGGAAGGGGCGATTTGGTTATCTGGGAAAGAAGTATTTATAACTGCATTGCTATAGTGCAATAGTACAAGCATACACTATAGGAAAGAGATATAGGTGTACCTTTAAATTATAAACACACAAATTGGGAAGGACTGTTTACTAGTGTATCCCTTCCTTTTGCTTGCATGGAAGAGCTGCTCTAGGCTTTTCTGGGTCTGCTTCTAAATAGCTGGGGGAAGAGAAAAAATATTTCCTATGTTGCAGGCAAAAGTCTGTTTTTTTTTTTTTTTTTTTTTTCCCTCTTCCAAGACCTTGTAACTCTTCAGGAAAAATGCTGGCAATATCACAGATAATTCTGAATTTCAAAGCATTTGGTCATTTAGTTTTTAAAAGTGGCTTAAATGTACACAAATAATATCTGTATTGCAGTGGGAGCATTGTATGTAACATTTTTTTTGAGTTTTGAAGGTTTAAAACATGTAGATGATCCTTTATCTAGGTTTTTGCACCTGATGATGCAAGTGTCTTCTGGTAGGCAACTTTTTGTGAATGCTTTTAAGAAATTCCATTCATTCCGAAACTGCAACCCAGGCCTCAAGGGTCCGTGTTCTGGAGCTTTTCCTTGGCAGGACTCTCGTTTCTCAGTTTCTTATTGTATCACTCTCAGGTAAACAGATAGTAGTTAGGAGTAAGCTGTGCCTCCTTGATTTTTAAAAGGAAAAGATATGTGACAGTTCTATTTTTATTTTTTATTTATTTTTTAATCATTAAAGAATGATATCAGTCATTCTTGTCTTGGAAACTGCAGCATAAATACTGCTAATATAAATCATTATACATTTTTAATTTGGGATTATGAAAGACTCTGAAGAAAGGAGGAAGAAAAATATCAAGCTTAACACAAAGGAATATTTAATTTTATTCATGGAACATTTTGGCAAAAGCSCCTGGATCTGCACAGCACCTACGGATTTTTAAGATGTCTTTGCACAGCCAGAGGCTGAGATCATGGCTGTCTAACTGGAGTTGGATATTTTCATATCTGCCAACTTCAGCCTTAAATAAATAAATAAAAAGGTCATGCCTCGTGCGTTGTTCAAACTCTTGAGACGCTTCTTGCTTAATATTGCAGGGGCTGGTGACCTTCCTTTGAAGAGCTTGTCCTGCCGCTCAGAATCCTGCATGGGCCCAAGAAAGTAGCTGGTTAAGCAAAGCCAATGTCTGGAGATCCTTTCTGGAGTCCCTTAAAATGACCCTGGTTCAAGAAATACGCCCTGCTTATTGCCAGGAGTGCAGCGAAGCCAATCACTGGGAATCTATKAGCTGTGGGCAATTGCAGGCACATTACCCGACATTAACCCACAAAAAGGAAAATTAACACAGTTAAGAGTAGCTCTTGCCAGAGAAAGATGAACAAACAGGAGCAGAAGCTGAGTGGGAAGCTTCAAGCAGCAGGAGGGGAGGACTGTAAAGATCATCTGTTCAGACATGCTTTTTCCCCCCTCTCCTGCAGCTCCCCAGGTATCTCGCTCTCTGTTTTTTTTTTAAAGTCACACATGCAAACAGCCACAACAGCGGCTGTGTAGCCCCTAAGAAGGATCAGGACAAGGCAGGAGGCAGTTTGCAAGGACCGCTGTGACCACGGGGAATGTTTTTAGGATGAGGTCACGTCCAACGGCAGCCCGAGCTGCTGCTGTGAGTGCCGGATTAGCACCTTGGCCTGCGCCCTCCYGGCTCCAAAGAGCTCAGGAGCATAAAATCTGTGGCCTTGTTGTGCTACGTTTACGGTCATGGCAAACTAGGTAGTGTCTTGCGTGGTCTTCATCTGTTGTGGGTGACCTCTGCTTCCACATAGAGTTCCCGTCTCTGCAGACTTGTCACGACTCACCTGGAATGATAAAAGTCAGTTTATGCACATTAAACCATGCCTAGCTCGTGGTTCACTCCGTGCTGGYAAGGTGGCCATTTACACTGTGGTTCTGTTTGGGGTTGATGTTCCTTTAGYGAGTTTATTGTCCTGTTTGTTTACTGTGGTAACATAAGTCAGAATTTTTGATTATTTTAAGCATATAGCACTTCCTGCTTGCTCATCCTCTTTTTCTTTCTTTAAGAAACTTTAATTGTCCCTAGTATTTTATTTTACTTTCAAAAATATTTTTTTTTTTTTTTTTCCTTTTTAATGGTCATTAAAACTTTGGAATGCTTTGGGTATATTAGAGAGAACTTTTGCCTACAGCAAGACAGAGTTTAGTTGTGTGTTTTAGTTGGTGTGTTTTGTGTTTGCTCTTCATTTATTTTATTTATTGTATTTGTGTTTTTTGGTTGGTTTTGCAGCTCAGTAAATCCAGAGATGGGAGAACAAAATCTGAGACGGCTCTAGTAGKGCAAGCTTAATGTTGGATTCTTTGGGCAGTAGAGCTTTTTATTGGTACTACTTGTGGTGGCAGGTGACCATTACTACAAATGGAAATCCTAAAGGGATTCTAAATAAGGAAGGCCATGACACCATTTTATAGTTCCTCTCACCATACTGCTGGTGTGTAGGTGGGTTTGCTCTTTTAGTTTTTGCCTCTAAAGTGATTTTTCCAAATTCCCTTGCAGGTTATAGACAGTACTTTCCTTCCTCCTCTCCAACACTTTGTCCAATTTAGGCAACCTAGATCAGTCCTATTAAAATGCATAACCTGATGATTTTCCTTAGCCATTTTCTTTAATACTCCAGAGGTCTCTGGAGTACCACATGATACAGAAAATTCAAGTTTTGCAATGAGTGCTTGCCTGGACTATGTAAACCCTGTAACTGTTTGGCTGCCAGAGGAAATATGATGTCAGGTCATCTTCGGAAAACGCTGGCATGGCTTAGGTTTAAGTAACTTGTAGTATACTTAACTTTTCCCTTTTCATAAGAAAATAGCAGACATTAAGTAACTCTTCACTGTACATATGATATCCTTGTATGAGAATGAATGCCATACTCATGCTGTTTGTTCCTACTGCTGTCTTCATTTTCATCCTAGTAAAAACTCTTTCCAGTTTCCTTCCTAAATTGACTCTCTTCTGTTCAGAACTTGCTTTCTAGAGCATGGAGGCCCATCTTGTTAGATCTGGGACTTGGTTAAAAAATGATATGAGGGACTGAAGAAGACATGATTCTTTTGACCTTTTTTTTTTTGTCTGTTCTTTCACATTGCTGGATTAATTCTTGTACCGCTTTGCTGCATTTGGGGGTTTATATTTTAAAATAAATTAAACAGAGGAGTGAATGCTATTTCACATTCTCCTCTGTGAAATAGCAGATGATGAGAAGCAGCTACTYCAAAAAAGCTGATTGAGTTATACAACTTGAGCAGATGACGCTTAGTAGAAGATCAAGGAGGTACTGGAATTATGTGGAGAATGGGTCGAATAGTGAAGTGTTTCTTTGTGTGGTTTATTATTTTTATTTTTTGGTAATAATGATAATTTGCTATGTTTGCTGCATCTGAACTCTTTCTGTGAAAGAGCTGGTTTTGACAGTTTTTTTCTTTTCCCACTGAATTTCTCAGCTTAACTATTGACGTTGGTTAACATCAGGACAGAACTTYTCCACATACCAGTGGAGATGGCTACTGTTGTAGCAATTCATAGAATTCTACATATATATGTAGATTTTTTTTTTTCTGGGCATTTAAGCAGATGTCTTCTAACAGCCTACCAGAACTGATCTAAAATTGGTGTTTGTAGATAATATATGCATATTTAGCCTAGTTTTCTAAATCTAAGTTTATCCAAATCTAAGAGTAATACTTTGAATTCAGACATATGTAGGAATATAATTTTATTTCTGCAACCACTGTTTTCATGCTGACATGGCATGTGGTGTGGTACATGACATTAAACTGTGTCCTTAGTAAAAAATGTGTAAATTGGATATATTGTACTGGCCATATTGCATATATTTGCATGGACGCAAAAGAAACTCTGACAAGAGTGGTGAAAAGCGTCTGGGACAACTCAAAAGCTAGATGTTGAAATAGCGTTTGACCTCCAGAATAATCTGGAGGTGAATGCCAAAAGAGAGAACGTGGCTGTTCACAGCTTCTACTGAAGAAAAAAGCCCACTTATTATAGGGTTGTTGTAGATATCTCATCTCCTACAGTGGAAGGACTCTTACAGCACCTATGCAACATTCAAAATGTGAAACTTCCATGGTGACATCATAGAAGATATCCAAATGCAGTGGAGTTTTAGTACAGGAGAATGTTASGTGAACATTGTGTCATTCAAGTGCCTGAGGCCTACAGATTTCTAGCAGGACTAGCAAGCAGCCTTTAGACATGACCCCAAAGCGGTCAGGTTTTAGGCAAACAAAAATTCAAAGATGTAAGCCAGATCAGCATCAGCCTTCACCAAAAGCAAAGCCTCTAAAAGTGACCCCCTCTCTTCTGCACATACAGCAAGAGCCACAGGCAGTGGCATGAGGAAACCCCACACAAGGAGGAGAAACCTACCTGACCTCTGACCAATTGGCCTCAGTCATCTGGGGTTCCTGTAGGAATTTCGAGGAATAAAATGAGTTGATTGCCCAAAATGATCACCAATGCTGKCTCTGTTTGATGATGGAGCAAGGTGGACTTCTTTGTCAGATGTTCATGGGGCCCCTGTGCTCRGTGTTGCGAGAGCCCCTGCTTGCAGAGGCTATCAGTTATCCTGTGAGTGCTGCCCAAACAGAGGCCGCTCAACAGTTTGTTCTTCCAAGAGTTTCCAGCTTGAAAGAAAAAGCCTGATAATAAATGAATGTTTGAGGTAAAAGGCCTTGGATGCATCCAGATCTCTCTTCCTGAACTGCTCCCTAACTCTGTCTTGAGAGCAAAGCAATAAAATATGAGTTGTTTCCTTTTCAGGAGGGTACAGGGGCTTGGCCTGCTCTAATAAGCAGCAACTCTGTGGCTTACTCCTGAATTTGGTGGCTTGTCAATATTTGAGGTGCTGAGGTCTGTTCTGCTATTGTCTCAAGATACAAACTTGCTCCAGTTCATGTTTGGCTTAAGTCTTTGTATAGTGGCAGCACTGCCGGTGTGCTAAGGGACCGAGTAACATCAATACGAAGTGTAAATATGTTCAACTGTTCTGCATTTGGAAAGTAATTTGGAAAGTAAGTAGTTTAAAGTGGTGTTTAGGTTGGAAAGGTCSTTCCATAGAGCTCAAACATCTTTAGGAGCAATAGCAACCTTGTGGGCTGTTTGGGGGTACCCTGAAATGCCAGAAGTACTTAGGCCTTGCKCTTGATCCTGTTCCTCCAAACCCAGCACGCGGCCTTCAGCAGCACTTCACAACAGTAAGGGCCTTCACAACAAGGCAGCCTCTCATCTTGCCTCAGTGTTTTGGCTGGCGTGTCTCTCTTACAAGCTGAAAGCCAAGACTTTAGGACTCTGACTTCTCTGCCCTGAGTTCTGGGGCTTTTGCCCCAAGTATAAAAGTCTTCCTTTTTTCCATTTATTTATTTTTAATCAATGAATTTTAGACTTTTTTTATGCAATTACTTTTTTGGTTTCTTACTCTCTTTCTACCAGCAGAAAACTGAGCTCAAAACTCAAAAACTGAGCAGTAGTGGACCGGAGTTATTAACAAYGTGGGAAGCACATGGTACGCGCTGGGGTTGGTGGCTTGAATGTGGTGTGCTGCACGTTGTAAAACATCTCTGGGTCTTGGCAGTGCCCTACGATGTGGGACACGCTTGGGGCCTCGCTGCTGGAAAGAGCAGCAGTGTAGGTCCTGCTTCTGCAGCGCCTGTGCTAGCGAAAGGAGGAGAGCTCGGGATGGAAAATAGATTAATGGGAGGTGGGGAGTCGTGAAAAGAACGGCCTATTTGTGCGGAGCGTATTGCTATAAAGGCAGACTGGGGTGTCTGGGGCTGAGATGGGCCATATTTGGCTGRCTTGGGCTGGGAGATTAAATAGCAACAGATGGTTCACGTGGTTTTCCAGCGCGGGGAAAGGTATGAAGCGGGTCTGTGTTAGTATGAGCGTGCCAGAGCCTGGAGGATGGATTGCTTGAGAGGAGCTTAACACGCGAGTCTAGTGTTTGTGTGCAAGTGTGCACAGGCCGGAGCGCTGCTGTCTGAGGGYGAGAACTTGTCCAGCTCTGTGCATTTGTGTGTGTGCACAAGGGGACTCTCATGTAGATACTCTAAATAAGAGAGGACCTAAGCCTATCTGTGTAGTGAATTTTGTTGTGATTTCCTTATTTTTCTTTTTTCTTTACACCCCAAGGCTGATGTAACTACCCTCATTGTAAAGTTATAAATGCTGCAAAACTAGTCTCAAATGTTCTTTCCTGCAAATATTATTAGCTCTTTAAATCTCCTTTGTTTTAATAACGCATTCTGTCATAAGTCATTAAAACTTCTTTTGATATTTTAAAATATGATGAAGCCAAGTTTTATAGTACATACCTAAGTCCTAACATTCACTTGATTTGATGGCCATTATAACATACTTTGGGTCATATTGTGGCCAAAGGCTGTGACTTAATTTACCCCAAAAGTGCTGTAATCACACTGAAATGCACTTTTTTTTTTTTTTTTTGACAATTCTTTATGCCTAAATTCTTTACAATAAGGAGTTGAGCACAATGAACAGGAATCTGGGATTGCTGACAGTCCCAGAATCTTTTTTGTATCCAGAGTTTTTCGGTCACATTGTACAGTATAGAAATATACATAACAGTGTTGTATTTAACTAGACTACTTAACAAACAAAAGAATCAAGGTTTGGACAGTAAAACTATGGCTTAAAAACTGTTGTGAAAAATGGTCATGACCATACTGGAGCTTTTCAACAACTTCACAGCTGTGCAGTTCAAGCAGAATATGGCAGACTAAAGGCAATTAAATGAGATATGTACAGACTAAGAGTATATCATATCAAAATCAGTTTAGTGCTGTTCTTTTTTGCTATATTATACTTCTCTTGTATTTTATCATCTTTTTCAGCCTGCTGTGTTCTTTCTCTTTACTCATGGCCACCACCTTAAACTCAGTCTGAGAAGTCTTCTGTGCAGTCCCTTAAAAAAAAAAAAAAAAACCCTAACCTGTATTTCAGAAATTGTTTTGCTGTTTTTCCCTTTTTATCAAAGGGTGGCCTTTGAATTTGCTCCTCTGGAGTCCTGGTTGACTGCAACAAACAAGAAATGTATGTGAAATTAAAACTCTCCTATTAGTAAGAGTCATTTAGTTCAAGAGTTTGGTCTAGGAGCAATTGGTTGGGAGTAGGAAACTAAACATTTTTTAAGGATGGCCTCACTTTGGCTCTCAGCTTACAGAACACATTGTAAACTTTTTTATTCTAATATATATAAAAATAGTGTGCCAAGAACAGCCAGGGAGGGAGAGAGGTGTTGAGAATGAAGTTAGGCTATTCTTTATTTAACCTATTAGATAGTCTGACACATTGCTGCTTATGTATTCTGCTGCAGTTTTGCCTTGCTCTCATCAGCTCCATCCTGCTAAGCTGGGAAAATGGTTCAGTAGGAAACTGCCAAGGAAGAGCCAGGTGCTGTGGTGAGTTGTATGTGTGGGGGAGGCTGTAAATGGTGCTCAAGTTCAAGCTGCCGCAGAAGTACCCCGGCGTTCTGTCTGAGCTGCTGAAAATACTGTCTTGTGGTTGAGAGGTGAGAAGAAAAGCCTTGACAATTCATGGCCAAAAGAGTYGAAGCTGGATGACTGATGTACCCCTATGATGCCCAGTAGTCTCATACAATCATTATGGTTGGAAAGAACCTTCAAGATCATTAAGTCCAACCGTAAGCCTTTCAACAGCCTGTCTGCTAAACCACGTCCCTCAGTGCCTCATCTACACATTTCTTGAACACTGCCAGGGCGGGTGACTCCACCACTTCCCTGGACAGCCTATGCTTCACCACTCATTCCATGTAGAAATTTTTCCTAATATCTAACCTAGCGCAAGTTGAGGCCATCTCCTCTTGTTCTATTGGTAGTTATTCTGGAGAGGAGATCAACCCTCGCCTCGCTACAACCTCCTTTCAGATAGCTGTAGAGAGAGATAAGGTCTCCTTCAAGTCTCTTTGAGACTAAATACCCCCAGTTCCCTCAGCTTTTCCTCATAAGGTCTCTGCTCCAGCCCCTTCACCAGCTTCGTTGCCCTTCGTTGCGCATGTTCCCAAAGAGCAGGAGGCAAATTCTGGGGTGAGTAAATGGAATCACAGGAGCGGCTCCTGACACCTCGCAGTGAAGGACTCCATTGTACATGGAAGCAGAAGGATTGCCCATGTCTGGCTTGGAGGAATATTCTCGTTGTTCATATTTAGCAACATTGAGTAATATTAAACTCTTGATGACTGTAGTGCATGTGGGGAAATAAGCTTGTTGAGTTGGTTTGCACTGGTGGGGATTGGAATGAAAAAGGGAAGAATAGAAAAGAGTCATTAAAAAAATGTTACCTGTGGTGTTGTTATATGGCAGTGACTTTCTTAAGAGGTTTTTGCTCTAAAAATGACACCTTTAGTACAGTTTCTGCACTTTGTTCTGTCCTATACCATCACCCTTGTATTAGGAGCAAAATAGATTAGGTGCAGGTGTCTGGTATTGCCTCATCTTCTGGAGCATTGATCATTCGTTATGCCACTTCATTAGTGATCTACCACGAGATCCTGATAAAGCTGTGCCTCCAGAGCCCTGCTTTAAAAGGGGACGGGGGCAATGAGGCTGTTGTCTTCTCTTTCCCCAAGTCACACCCACAGTTTTCTTCCTCTCTGGTAAATTATTCGTCTTCATGTTGATGGAGACATAGGAGGGTCATCACTGTTGGCCAGTATAGAGTCAACAGATTTGTGTGGGTGGGAGTGGGTGTGTGCTTTTTTTTTTTTTTTTTT
>NW_020455621.1:1177737-1328292 GCF_003342845.1 Nothoprocta perdicaria
TTTGGTTGCTTTTGTTTTGTTTTGTTTAAATCCTCGCTCAATTACTAGGTTCCTTTCAATTTTTAAAGTCAAGCTGTACCCTAGTGAAACCTTACCCAAGTCAATTATAGGACCCAGCCAGAATTTAGAAGATCATCTGGCCTTGTGTTTTAAATAAACATGGAAAATGATGCACCGAGAAAAAAAAACAAAAACAGACTAGCAGGGAATGTGTGAGTTCAAAGCACAGTATCTGTTTTAATTGATTAAAAACTGAAAGGAGCGTTCAGGTAATGAATGGACTCAAGTGATTTCTGGTCTTCCCATTCTACACTGAAGAGTAAAAGAGATTCTTTCTGCTTATTGCTCTCGAAAGCGATTTGCTGTCAGCAATAGCTTGTGTGGTAACTGCTTCCCCTGGCTTTAAAGATGCAACATCCAGAGCACAAAGGATGTTGCTTTTATTTCTTCCTTTTTATTTTGTCTTTTTTACCTTTTTTT
This sequence comes from Nothoprocta perdicaria, assembly GCF_003342845.1. Taxonomy (NCBI): domain Eukaryota; kingdom Metazoa; phylum Chordata; class Aves; order Tinamiformes; family Tinamidae; genus Nothoprocta; species Nothoprocta perdicaria. The sequence goes on from NW_020455621.1 coordinate 1,178,218, forward strand.
TTTTTTTGCCTTGGGTGACTATTGAAACTCATGTCTTCAAGTATTAAAAAGTGAATTTATTTGGGAGCTGAACCCAGATTATTTTAGAGAGAAGCAGTGGGAGAACTGTATGAGTTTAGCAAGGGTGAATTTTTTAAGACAGAGTAGGCCGCTGAATTTAGTGGAGATCACCTGTTGAATTTGTCAGTGCTTTTTGAGTCGAATCCTGCTTGTTTGGTTTGGGGGGGGGGGGAAGGTAATCAAGAATATTTATTTTACAGAGGCTATTATTTAAGTGTGGGAAAAGTGGGAGCAGTTGAAAGGCGCAGTGCAGTTTTTTCCAATTGTCTTGAAAAAGCCCTCAAATAGCTACCAAAATATTAAACTGTTCTACTGTTCATGTCCCATTCCTTTTAAAGCTTGCTTCTATTTAAATATAAGCACTTCAGGGTTATTCCATACTGAGTTATCCTCCAAGAATATTTATATACATTGCTATAGCCTTACTGGAGGATTTTGTATCCTGCTGGTGTCTGTTAGTATGAAAAGCTGCTTTGTCAGGAGGTGTCTGGGAAACCGAAGGCTTCTCAGCTGAGTCCCTTGCTTGTTTTGCTACAAATTCTAAGGGAGACTTTAGTTTGCCTAAAAGTTCATCTGAAAGCCATAAATTGATCTGAGCTAACCCCAAGCTCCTATTTCAAGTTCTACATCTATCCAATATGGAATTTTAGCTGAGGGTTTTTGAGATCGTTCAAATCCCAAGCTTTAAGGCAGCTGAAAAGCCATGTGAACCTGACACAAAGATGTTTTCATATGCCTGTGTGAATTTTTAGTGTGTACTTGTCATTTACTGCGGGCCGTCTTAAGACATGAAAGGTGTCAAAGAGCTGCTTTCATTTTGCCTTTTAGGTGTAAAGTTACTTGGACCCTTAATGGCTAAATTATTGCGTGTGTATCCATAGGAAAGTGAAACAAAACTGACAAGGATAAACTGTCTTTCTGTCTTCTCCTTTTCTTTTTTTATTTTTCACAATGTGTCAGCACTGGTATGGAAATAGTACATTATTTTGTATTTTTTTCCCCTCCTCTGGCTTAAAATGTCTGTTTAGTTGCCACACTGATAGGTGGCATGTAGCCTCGGAGAGGTAAGTGCTTCCTGATTTGCATAATATTTATAGTATTTTCAACCAGCAGATTGGTGGAGTATAGTGGTTTGCAACAAAATTTGATGGCTTGTAATGGTCTGAACCTATSTGCCTTCTCCTATTCTAAGGTATGTAAGTTTTCTGTAATTTTTAGGAATGCATTTTTAAAATCTAGCAATTTTTATGACTTGTAACTCTGTGGCATCCTCTAACACCATYCCATATCTGAAGATTTATCAAAGCTCTGGTGTAGATCTGGACTTCTGCAATGTTTGAATGGAAGAGCGAGACTTAGTCGGAACATCAGCAAGAGCGGGACTTGGTCTGAACATCGCCAAAGCTCTTTACTGAAGAGCTCCATGTGTTGAATTTGGGCCTTTTGGGTTCTTTCAGTGGTTCAGTACTTGTATGCCAGTAGCGCCTACAAGCTGCAGTCAYGACCTGCAGTGTCAATATTCAGCTGGACTTCATGCAAATGGAAAACAAACTGATTTTGGCCCTAGTTTTGAAAAGTTTGTGGCTCTTTCCCCTTCTACATGTAAATTTTATTTAACAGAATATATAAGAATGTGAAGTCCTCTTGACTCACTGGTTTTAGAACATTCTTTAGATTACTAGTTTAGTAATTAATTTAGATCGCTAATTACTAAGCCTGTCTGTATTGAATTTGGTCCTTCCAGCTTTGTGTGTTTTTGATAAATGGTAGTTACTGCTAAATAGTGCTCCTTCTTTTTGGTGTCTCTGATAAGTGAGGATATCCATCATTTTTATGTTCCAACCTTGATAAAGCAAATATTTTCACTTTTAAATTGGGCCATTCTTTTTGCCACAGTCAGATCTGTTACAGCTTGCTGAAGTAAAGCAAGGATGGCTTTGATTGAAGTATATCATAAAGCTGGACCCACAGGGAGCGCTGCCTGCTATCCTGCTAACTTAAAGCCACTAGAAGGAAGTCCTAACCTATATTTTCTTTTTATCTATTAGATTATCATGAAATAAGTTTGTAATAGCCAAGCCAGACAAAATGGAGTTGCATATATGCCCCTCTTTTCAGTTATGGCTAAATGAGTATATTTTTATTCTCCTGGGAGAGTGTAGGGGGACGGGACAGGGAGACTTCTCATAGTCATAGCATGAAATAATACATGATAATTTTAAATGTAGCTACAATGAATCAATTAGAGCTTTCAAAACTTCAGTCATGCAAAATAGGATGGCATTTCAGGGTAAGACAGAGAATATAATAAAGCATGAGAGCTGTCAGCACAAAGTACTAGAAACAATACAGGAAAAAAATATTTTCCCAGAATGCAGGATTAAAGCTGACTGCCTGAACATGCTTGATGATATTCATAAGACTATAATTCATTCACAGTTCTAAAAGCCTGCCCCTGCAGTTTTTGATCTGGCCTTGTTATAAGCAAAGCATGGACACATTTCTTTTCAAAGCAGACATGTTATGCACATTCTCACATAAGAAACAAATATTTCAGAGTTCCCCTTTCAGAAGAAAAATCTCACAGTATCTGGTATGTGTCAGTGCAGAAACTTTAATGCTCTAAAATAAAATGCAGGTTCTGAAATATTTTTGTTCACGCTGAGTAACTTTCAATTTTATAACTAGCCAACAAACCCGTCTGGAGTAAACTCTGGTTCTTACTGAGAACAGACACGGGTGTAGTGGCCTCTGTTACTTGTGAAGGAAGAAACTCCTCATAGTTGGACAGCTGAGATGTTAAGTGTCCCAGTGGTGGCTCTGAAACAAGTCAAATATAAAACTTCAGTTTGTTTCTTTCTCATAAGCTTCCAGAGGATCAGCTTTTTCTCCTTGATCAGTGTGGACTTTTTAGAACCTAATGAAAATTCACAGTTTTGTTTAAATTTTGCTTCAGACTGTCATTGTTCCTAAAGAAATAGAAGACAGCTGGGAGGTATCTTCCCTTGTGATGGCCAGTTGGCAACATAGTACAAGCCTCTGTCTTCGCACGCTTTCTAGTGYGGTGGCAGGGAAGTAGCTGGAAGAGAAATGTCTCTAAACTACCCAAAAGACTGATTTGAGAGGTCGTAGCTTCCTGGAGACGACATGGACCAAGTTTTCACATGAAAACTTGYGTGCTCATCAGGTTTTGTGTCCTGTTTCACGCCTGCCCTTTCTTCCCTTGCTCAAGGATGTGTGGGGTGATTTCCCTGCAGGCAGGCTGGGTAGGAGGGCCTGTAAAGTAGTTTTATGGACTTGGTCTCCTGTGTGGTGAAATCGGGATTATCTTTTCAGAATGTAAAACATGCCCTGAAACTTCCATTCTTGTTCACTTCTGTCCTCTCCAGCCAAGGGTTTCTTCCCTTGCTCTAATTTTAGGTCATTTTTGAGGCCAGGAAACTTCCTCTTCTGTGGGATGTTCTTCTGTTGAACACTGGATATTTACTTAATGAAGGGGAAGCTGGCTGGAGGGAAGCTCCTTTGGAACGTGCAGAAGGAAATTTTTTAGTATGTGTAGGAAAGATGTCATTTCCATCATTTCCATTAGGAAAAAGTTGCACTGAATTTAGAAGACATGTAACCAAGAGAGCGCTATAGACTTTTTTGACAACATCAATTGCTTAATTGAAAATGCTACTCTTGTGGTTTTCTTTTAAACAAAAGATTTTGCAGTGAGGATAACATTCTGTAGAAAGTTTTAGCACATGGGCCTTTGCCCTTAAGTATTGTCCTTGTTCTTCCCAAATGTCCTTTGACCTTTCCATTATGAATACCTTTTCTTTCCTTCTGGGTCTGTTCTGGCAAAACAAAAGTCCATTTAACTTCTTATTTTTTTTTTTATTTTATTTTTTTTTTTAATAGGACTGATAGCTAATTCAGAAGTCCTGGCACAGGCTCTCGGATGGGGAGCAAATGACTTTCCTTTGTGCCTTGCAGTCCCCCTRTAAGTGTTCACAGGAGCACATTTTGATAAATAGGGGTAAAGCCTCTTGTTCTGCTGTGGTGGATCTGCAAAGGAGGGCGCTCGGGAGGTAATTTATTCTGCCAAAGGGATGATTCATGTTTTATTAATGCTATGTGGAGTGGACGCTTTTTTTACATGTTGGGTTAAAAAATGTAAGGTAAAAATCAGCTGTAAATTGGAGTGTATAGGTTAGTCCATTGATGGGAAAGCCAAGTATTCTTTTAAATCTTTGAGATACCAGTGTAAAGTATATTATCTATTATGTAGTTTTTTTTTTTTTAAGGAATATTTGGCCCTGCACATGGGTGCCCTTGTGTGTGTATGTTTGTTTTTATTGCAGTTTGATTCTTATAAATCATGTAAGCATTTGAAATCATCATAAGCATTTAAAGGGTTTGTATCTGTAAGTTTATGAATGTCACAGTAACGCAGATACAGTATGTTTTAAAACCTTTTTTTGCTTAATCATAGGTTTTTCCGTGACTCCTGGGCTTTCAACTGCCTCATAGTGAGGTTAAAATCTTGTTATAAATGTATAACATAAACATTTACATAATCGAACAYTAGTGTCTACATGTATATGGCTACAGATAAACCTGATGTGTTGAAACCTGATTTGTCTTCTGAGAATTAAGTCTGCAGCGCTTACATGGGCATTTCTCATGCTTATTTTGCATTTCTCTCTTATTGAGTGCTTTTGTTCCATCAGAAGGACCTTCAGACCTGAAAAGCACTAATTCCGTGGATGTTCAGCTGTTTTCTAGCAATTTTGGTTAGCCTGGTACCTGTTTTCCTTGCCACCCTTGCCTTGCTTTTATCAGACTACCACAGTAACAGTGCCAGCTCTGAAGAAGACTGGGTAGGTACTCGTCMAAAGTCCTCATTTAGAAGCATGCTCTTTCTTGCTGCATGTGGTACCCCCTAGGATGTCTCACTATTTGCTGACCTCTTCAGTTTCCACTGTATCTCTGTGTGTGAGAAAGTCTAATGAGACTTGAGGCCAGCGCAATGCTGTAGAAGTTGAAAGGTCTATAAAAATCACTTGCCTCTTGGAATAGGGCATTGCTTTGGGTGTTAGGATGGTCATTAATTAGGTGTGGGTTTTTGCCTTTTTTTTGTTCCAAAACCAATTAATATTTATCTTGTATTTGTATACCTTTCTGAGGAGATGTCTGCCTTCCCTGTCTCTCAACCTGATTTATTGTTACTGCTCCCATAAGGCTTCAGTTYGTATGAGGAAATTTTTACTCTTGTTTGTGTGTTACTGTTTATATGTGAAGAGCTTGGCTTAAAGCTTTGAGGCTTCATATCTGAATCACCGAATGGACTATCTAAAGCAGGTATTTTGCCATCATCCCTGGATAGCTGCAGCCTGATGTACTCGCTTTGCTTTCCATGTCTCACCCCAGGCAGGGCAATCAAGGGACTTCTTGCCATTTCTGCTGATGGTACCGATGAAGATGCAAGTTGAGGTCGTCATCTAACAACTCTAGGCTAGGCAGCTTTCCTGTTGAGATCCATAGATGGAGCAGTTCAGTCACACTTGACAGTACTGAAGACATGACTGTAAACTCACAAGTGTAAATTCACTAAATAAATTTTAAAGTGAAAGATGTAGGTTCTTTTAGCCTCTTCTCTAAAAAAGAAAAACCATTTTTCTACCTTTTTTGTTTTTTCATTTTTTACATTTGCTGCGAGGAATTCCATGCCTACATAACATATTTAAAATGTGTAAATCCTTTTTAAAAATTTCAGTATTGTTAGGAAGCTTTAGTATTTGAAACTGCTATGTATAAACAGATTTTTTTTTTTCCAAATGCATCTCTCAAAAACCGTCTGTAGAAAACCCAAGGAATATACAAGCCAAAGTTAATAAATAACTTTAATGTTAACCTTACTTTCCAATAAATGTCTATATCCCACTACCTGCACTCTSTCACTTCCCTGTCCTTTGTAACAAACACTTACGTCTGAAGAGTGCCCATTTTAAAATTTGTGGTTGTTTTCATGTGGATGGGAACCAGGACTCGCATACRATCTGGTTGCAGAGCACGAGGCAAAAAAGGTAGTAAAAAGCGGAGGGGGGAAATTACAACAAAATAAGGGTAACTTTTAAAATTTACTTAATACTTCACTTTTTCTTTTTTTTTTTTTCTTTTCAGATAAAAGAAAATGGAATTGTTCTGCTGATATGAAGGGCTGAAAGAAGTCTCCAGTGTACTTTTTTTTTTCGCCCCCTACATCCCTTTTTTTCTTTACTTTCTGGGGAACAGCATGAATAAAATACATTCTAGGTAAAAACTGTTCCAAGGAAGTTTTTTATATTATATTTATATAGAATTTTATAAATTGATGTTAAATACATGGTTTGTTTTTATTTAAAAAAGAGAGAGAAAAAACCAAAAAAATCCAAGCAACTCAGTTTAAATACAAGTAAGTCAGTTTAAATCATGTGCAGTCCCTAAAACAAAAATACTATAATTGTTCTAGATACCCTGACCATAAAATGCATTTGTCTTTTTTTTTTTTTTGTTCTAGGACCGTTGTATATACTTGTTGAATTAGAAATGTAGAAATGTCTTCAGGCTGAGGAAGAAAGTGCTATCTGGGCTATTCTAACTACCCAGTTATTGTTAAAGACAAAGCCACTGTATATATCATAATCTCTATACCCGATTATAAAACTGTAGCCTTTGCATTATAAAGGGAACTGTTTATGTCGCAGCAAACTATATAAATTAACTATGTAAATCAAATTCTAAACTACTCTAATGTTTACATGGTATATGGGTGTGTCATCTCTCCCAAAAGAGAGATTGCTTATTGGGAAGACTGGTTGTGCTCTAAAATGGCAAATACAATTGGGGCAAGTGTGCTGTCTTTTTGGGTCACCGGTAGCTGCTGTTGTGTCGTGTCTCTTCCAATTTACAGAGGTCTCATTGCAGCCGGTCATCTTAGGTTGCTGTTGTATTCAGTGGAGAATGTGCTTAGTGAGACACAGGCACCACCAGATGGTGATTCATCTAATCTATTTTAGATACCTATTTTAAGATGAGATGAATCACCCACTGAAGGGGCCTTTCTCAAAAAAAAAAAAAAAAAAATTAGAAAAATTTAGACTAGAAGGGCCCTCTGGAGGTCTCTTGCCTAATCCCTCACTCAAACCCAGACAAGCTTCAAATTTAGATCAGATTGCCCAGCACCTGTCCAGTTGAGTTATTAAGATCTCCAGAGGTTCACAGCCTCTCCAGGCATCTTTTTCTTTTTCAGTGCCAAACCACTCTCAATGTAAATAATAGTTTCCTTATGCCTGATTTCCTGTGTCCCAACTTGAGTGCCGTCTCTTCCTCTTGTGCGCCTTGGAGAGGGCTATGGTGGCACCTTCTCTGTAACTCACCTTTAGCTGGTTGAAGTCGCGAATGTTCCCCTCAGCCTCATCTTATCCACACTAAGATAACACAGTTCCTTCAGCCTCTCCTTGTATATCTCTTCTTACTCCCAGCACYGCAAACTGTGATTTTTGTGCTGCTCTGCTGAACTACCTCCAGTTTGTCAGCTCTGTTGTACTTTGAAGCCCAAGCTTGGACACAATTTTCCTAGTGGAGACAATGCTGAGTAGAGGGTGATAAGTCCTTCCTGTCAGCTGGCTGTATACTTGTCTATGCAGCTCAGTATGTGATTAGTCTTCAGTGGAGTGAGGGTGCACACAGCCAGCTCATGTTCACGTTGTGCGCTGCAACCCTCGAGTCCTTTTTGGAAGAGCTGCTAACCAGCTGGTGCCCTGATCCTCCTTGTGGTTTTGGCTGCTGAGTGTAAAGAAAGCCTATGGTGACTAGACTTAGATCGGGTGAATCTCACCCTAAAAGCTGATTTCTCTGACTAGATTTATATGTTATATTTATGTTATATTTAATCTAGTCAGATGTTATATTTAATCTAGTCAGACTGTAACATATCAGTGGATATGTTACTGAATTTGTAATCTTTAGCAGCAGAATCCTGCCTACTTATTACATGCTTAGAGTTAGGATGCTTTAGGTAGATCGGTTCAGTTAAATGTTTTAGCTTGAGTTGACTACTATGAGAGTTTATCTTGAGACCTGCCCTATTTATTGTCTGTGTCCGTGGCTTGGGGGATACAATGGAGCACTTGGTCTTAGGCTTTGTAGGTGAGGCTGTATTGGGGGGGACCTGTTAGTGTGCTTAAGGGCATATCAAAGGTACAGCTGCCACCCAGAGGGACTTCAGCAGTCTTGGTGGCATGAGACCAGMAGGAACTTCATGAAATTCAGTAAATACAAATGGGTAAAGACCTGCACCTGAGAAGGAAAGCGGCCTTGCATCCATACTGGCTGGGGGAGCAGCTCTGTGGGAACAGATCTGGGCATGCTGGCAGACAGCAAGCTAGCGCTGAGCCAGCAGCGTGTCCTGGCAGCAAAGAAGGCCAGTGTCATCCTGGGCTATAGTAACAGAAGCATCACCTGTAGATGGAGGAAGATGATCATCTCCCTCTCATTAGTTACCACCTTGGAGTACTGTGCCCAGTTTGGGGTCCTCAAAATAGAAGACAGACATTAACTACCTTGACTGAGCTCAACAGAGGGCCACCGTGATGGTAGGGGCTGCAGCACTTGCCCAGGGAGGAGAAGCTGGGAGAAGAGGAGGCTTTGAGGAGACCTAACAGCAGCAGTTCAATTTGTAGAGAARGTTGAGATTAATTTTGTGAATACAGCATTTGGGTATCCTAAGGGTACTTCAATTTCTATGATTTTTTTTTTGTCTGTATAGCAATAGGATCTTTATAAAAGTCTTTTAGAAAATATAGCTACTAAAGGAACCTTCAGATGACCTGCTTAAGGTGCTATGGATACATGCACTAGATATAGTTAGAAATACTGCTTCTCAGACTAATGAGTTCGTCCTTCATGCAGTCCAAAACATTTTTGAGTACAGTATTTCTCTATTCTGCACTCTTTCTTAACACAAAAATACTGCTGGGCTAAATTCAGCTCTCCTGTTAGTCTGAACTGAGACAGCTTTAGTTGGATATGAAAAGAGAAGCAGTTGAATAGGTTCTTCAGACATTAATGGCGAAGGCTTGCAGGTTATTTCCACAAGTAAGAATTAAATACTTGTGTGGGACTGGACAAGTATCATGCTTTAAAATGAAAGTCTCAATTATTGTATTCCCATGTCTAGTCCTGTTCCAAAGACAGGACCCTTAATATCTCTGGATCTTCACTGCAGCACCATCCAGGAGTATCTTACTGCAAAATTGTGCAGTGTGAACATACTGCAGAACTGAGCAGTCACCAGCATGTGTAAGGGCCACCTGTGTTAGTGGTATCTGTGTCTCTCTCATGCCCCTGCAATGCTGTATTTGCATCATCTTCAAAACAAACAGCACTGACATGATCGTGCCTGCGTTATRGCTTAGTTGTTTTGTGGATATCGTTGCCCACATTGAGGATGTATCCTGCTGCGGCTCCTTATGTGCCTGCATTCCTGCATTCATTTCCTAGGGAAACTCGTGTGTTTGAGTGGGCGGTGTATGCACAGGTCTCTCCTTGAGGTGGGGATCAGGCCCCAGGTGAGCTCTGGATGTGGCTCCAAGAGCTGGGAAGTGACCCTGGAGACAAGATTCCCTTACTTCTCGAGGGCAATTATGTTAGTATATTGCTGCCCACTTGGAACAGAAATAGCTTTACTGAAGTATAAGGCAAGTTTATTTTAAGATGTGTTAATTATAGCAAAAGTATCTTTGTCTGAAGAGCAGATGGTTCAATGGAGTTTTGAGAAGGGAAAAATTACTCTTGCTGGCCCCAAGGACAGCATCTCTTGGAATCCTCAGGCACGGTAGGAGAATGATTTTACCACATTCAGAAATTTTTGTTCAGAAGCATAACACAAAATAGCTTTTTTAGCTGGTAGCTTTGACTTTTTCACAGAATAAAAGTACTACAGTTGCCCTGCAAGGCCCAGTGTGGCCCCCTGCATTCCTGGTACAGAGCCTCTTATGCAATAAGAGTACCGTGGCTGCAGACTCCATCTGTTGGTGACACCTGCCCATATCACATGTTTGTCAGATTTCCATTTGGACACATTTGAGCTTTGGCCTGCGATCTTACATGAGCAGCAGTGCTTTTTATTAAAGCTCATATGCTTTAATATTCCTCCTATAGCGGCTGTTCCACAGCAAGGTGTACGGTAATTCCACATGCAGTGCACGTGCACTGTTGTGCTGTTGTGCTCGTGCTAGTTGGTGCCATCTGATGGGTTCTGGTGCATCACAGATAAATCTGGTTTGCTTTTTTTTTTTTTTTTTAATTTTATTTATTTATTTTTTTTCCCTGTCCTGTTAATTTGCCAAAAGCTCTTTGTGGAGGGAGCTTTATCTGTTGTTTCGTGTTTTTATAGTACCTAAAGTACCTAGTACCTTGTATAGTACCTTAATATATAGTTATAGTATAGTACCTTTTTTTTATAGTACCTAAAGTACCTAGTGCCTAAAGTACCTAAAACCTTTGGTGTTTTTTTAGTACCGGTAGTATCTAGTACCTGGGAGTCCTGGTTGACACCAAGTTAACCATGAGTGAGCAGTGTGCCCTCGTGGCCAAGAAGGCCAATGGGATCCTGGTCTGTATCAGGAGGATGTTGCCAGCAGGTCAAGGGAGGTGATTGTGCCCCTCTSCTCAGYTCYGGTGAGGCCCCACCTGGAGTACTGYGTGCAGTTCTGGGCTSCCCAGTATAAGAGGGACGTGGAGYTTCTCGAGAGGGTCCAGCAGAGAGTGTCAAAGATGATTAAGGGACTGGAGCATCTCTTGTATGAGGAGAGACTGAATGAGTTGGGCCTGTTTAGCTTGGAGAAGAGAAGGCTGAGAGGGGATCTGATTAATATGTATAAGCTCATGAAGGGGGAACGTAGGGAKTAAGGGGCCAAGCTCTTCTCATTGGTGGCCAGTGACAGGACAAGGGGTTATGGGTGTAAGTTGAAAYACAGGCAGTTCCATCTCCATATGAGGAAGAACTTCTTTCCTGTGAGGGTGACAGAGCCCTGGCACAGGCTGCCCAGGGAGGCTGTGGAGTCTCCTTCTCTGGCCTGGCTGCCACCCTGTACCCCGTGCTCTGGGTGTCTCTGCTGGAGCAGGAAGKTTGGACTAGATGATCTCTAGAGGTCCCTTCCAACCCTAACCACTCTATAATTCTGTGATTCTGTAAAAGAATAAGGTTTCCAACCCATGAGTGAGAGGTGCTGGTGCTTCTGTGGTTCAGAAACATTAAAATGCTTACTTTGGTTAGAAGTTGCTTTGCTTGGTTGGCTTTTGAAGGGATTTCCTTGAGTCACACTTACAGGAGCCAAAACACACAGAAAACCCTCCGTATGTTGACAGATATGAATTGAAGTTGGATGCCGATCATCTGCTGTTTCTAGATATATCCTTTCTAGATATATCTTGTCACTTCCATTCCTGTAGACCTACATCATCAGCAAAAGTAAGCGGCATTAGTTCATTAGGAGAGAGTGGTTTCTTCCAAGAGATGAACTAATGATTGTAGTTGAGTAGCTCTTCAGTTTGCAGTCTAGTAGTTAAATTACATTAAGGTCTGTATCTTGTGAAAACTTTTTTTCTGACTGTAATGTTTATACACATGCACATGTRTATATTTTATATACTGTATATATATTTGCATACACAAATACATGTGTATACGTGTGTGTGTATACAGTATCATATATATGGTACAATAGTACAGAAGGTACTGGTTTTTTCCCTCTTAAAAATAGATTGTGTCAGTCAACATCTAACTTATGAAAAAACAATAGCAATATGTAGGCTTGTTTTTCTGAGAACATACAAAGCAAATCCTTATGTGAGATTGAATTCATATGCAGTTGCTATTCTGTGTGTGTTAGGGGCCTTTTCTCTGGCAATTTTTTTTTTTTTTTTGACCCAAACTATGCGCAAAGAGTAAAAGCCTATACTCAAAGCTTAAAGTGGTTGGTATGAGCAGATGGACATATTTGCTCAGAGTAAGCTCTTCGTCATCTCTTTGGATTAAAAATGAAACAYTTTTGAGTTGTCTTTATGGCCATGGAAACATTAAAAAATGTGAGGAAAACATAACTAGAGGAGTGTGGGTCGGTGAGTGAGCAATAATACTGCAAGGTGTGAATTAAAGCATGTTGGGGATCTTCCAAAATGCCTCTTTTGCACGGGAAAATACGAACCACAGAAGTGTAAGGCTGCCCTATGCATATTTCAGCCCTGATGAGCTTTGAAAGAAGYGCAGGTTTCTCTTGCTGGCTTGCAGGCTGCTCCGCGACCACCGCAGCTCGGCCAGGGGTAATTCTGCCGGCTGGGGACTCCCTTGCACTTGCAGCAGCACCAGCCTTGGGAAATCGGGAGACCATGAGATCAGCATCTTGATACGGAGTCTGGGGCGCCTCGCCAGCTGCCTGGGAAGCTTGGCTGCAGCAAGGGCTCTCAGGCGTTGCAGGAGCTTGTTCCTTCCTTCCAAGGGAGGAAATACATTCCTGGTATTCCTCCAAAGGAATATATTTCAGAGGCTTTTGTTTGTTTTTGTTTGTTTGTTTGTTTTTTGGTAAGAAAATGAGTGCTGACCAGCYGTCTTATCAACACATTTATGCAGGTGAGTTGGGTACCTTGAGTGAACCTTTTAGATGTCAACATGAGCCATTCACTGCCCACGTTAGGGTGGGATGGGGGAATCAGAAAAGGAACCTTTTGGGGTGAATGACAACTTATTTTGTTGCCTGCTTGTGGGACCCTAGGCTGAGGACTGCTGACTGCAGCCCAGGGGGCCTCAGTGTGGCCCCAGCCAGGAAAAAAAAGGCCCCTGGCCACCAGGTACCTGCATCTGGGAAGCAAGGGCAGAGGATGTGGAAGGCATTTGGAGTTATTTGTAAGCATAGTTGCGAACGTGCATAAATCTCTGAGATTCATAAAAGAAGCTGTTGGATGGCAGCAGCAGCAGCTTTTCTTGTTATCACGTGCCTGACTGACACACCTTTAAAACATGATATCTTATTTAGTGGCCATGAGCGCTCTTTGACGTAGATGGGGTGTGTTGCTGGAAAAAAAAAGTGCTTTAACAGGATCCATCTGGGCCAGTTCTAAGCGGAATGCTAAGGCTTTCTAGCAAATAAAATCTGTGCTACTTAAGGGACAGAATCACTTCTAATGCTCATCCTTCAGTCAGATGGAAAATAAAGATGCATTCTAATTTTACGGAAGGTCGTCCTCTGGCTGTATAGAGAGTGATCATCTTGCAAAAACCTCCGAAAGCCTTTTATTATATAATTTTGAAGTCATTTGGCAGATTACCATAAGGGTAGAATTCTCTGTATTCCAGCAGATAAATATTTTGGATAAAATTAACCCTTAATTAGTTTTGAAAATATTCTTATACCTGTAAACATTTCATGTTCTTTTTATGTAATGAACACACATTTTAAATGTAAACTTCTCTCAGTGTGTGTGTCGTTGCCCTCTGCTGGGCAGCCCTAGAATGGGGCTTCGCTGCCTGCTTGGCAGGGAGTCTGCAACTCTCRCTCTTGTGGAATCGAAGAGCGATGCTTTCACACTCTGTATGAAACAAACCAATAGCTTCATAAGGTGGGTACCTTTATCTCTGTAATCTGTGTGTTTGGCCAGGAGTTTTCTCTTTAATTTGTAACAAAAGCATTTTGGAAAACAAATGCTGGAGAAAGGTTTTGAGACCTTTATTTATTTTGTGGAAAGTTATGCAAGAAAAGACTGCTTATCCATATTATAAGCAATCATGTGAAGGGATGTGGAAAAAATCTCTTGTGACTTGCTTAAAACCTCCCAAACATTGCATATAATAAAATTTATTCTAAAAATGATGTTGGCAAGGCAAATAGAGCTGCAATGGCCTGTCTGCATGTGTTATAATTTATATTGAAATCAGCGTTATACGCTCCAATCTTGAAAATGCTTTCAGTAAGCTGGATTAGAAGGGGTAAACAACTGGTGTTTACCAGGTGTTTTCAACAACAACAGGTGTTTTCAACAACAATCAGGTGTTTTCTTTTTAGCATTGCAGCAAGGGGTCTTGAGCTAGCCTTGTGGCCACAGAGCTGAAAGCAAAACCTGTTCAATGGCAGGCAGGGCAGGACACGCTGCTTTTTTGGATGGACTTKTTGGGTTTGTTTGTAGCTAGTTATGGGTTGTCTATTAGCTGAACCATCCATTCACACTGAGCAGGGCCAATCTACCCGTCCCTACTGCTCTGCACTTTTGGTTTGTTTTGGGCATAATCGYACGTGGCATCTCCTGCAGCAGTGGGGCTGCTGTTCCAGGCAGCAGGGCTCCCCACAGGGGAGGAAAGAGCAGTGAAATAAAACTTGTAGGGCAGTACCACGTGGAGAGCTTTGCTTAAACAGAAGGGAATGGTATTGGATGGTACCCCCATACCGAAGTAAAGCTGCGAGGGCAGCAGATGGTAATGGAGAAGGTAATTGGCAGCCCTGCAGAGGGTTTACCTAGGAATTCCTTGAGGCTTGGTCTTGGGACTGGTGCGTGTAACGTTTTGATAGTGACCTCAAGCACAAAAATTAGAAATGCAGAGATGAAACTGGATGATGGCATGAAGTCGAGAAGAACTGTAAATACAGAAGAGGCTTGGGATATCATACAGGAAAACAGTGGTCTTGGGGGCTCTGTAATAGTAGAAAGGGGGTAAAATTTAATAATGCAAGCTTGTACTTGGAGTTTCCTACTGGTACATTTCTTATCAACTAGATGTGTGGCAGGTACAGGTCTGTAGGCCTAGCTGCCTGAGATATGAGAGTTAAGTGGAAATTCAGTTTAATTTAGTAGAATGCAGCCACCAAGCTCCCAGAAGTTGTTTTGTAGCAGATGGTCAGTGATCAATTCATCTTTGAATTGTGTTGATCTATGCATATCCTCCCTTTTCAATTACTCTTTTACCACCAAACACAATAATGAAGGAAGACAGGAAAACAAATTTTSTTCTTGGGACAGTATGTGCAAAAATCATGGCATTACATTTTGATGGCAGAATACATCTTGAATTACATATAAAATAAGTTAGCTTTTCGGCCAAGATCAGCCAAATAAGCTTTTCCTGAGGCTTGGATCATGTAACAGACCAACCATGGATAACAGTTCAGGCCTCTAGAAAATTTCCAGTGTTCCTTTTCCTTTAACTCTTAGAAACTTGGGAAAGAAAATTGGATCCTAGACATTAACGAGGCTCCGCAGAACGTCTCAGTGAAACTCTGAGTGATTTAAGAGCCTTCCGGGATTGTTTCCAGTTAAGCCTTTTGGCATTTGTTGCAGGCCGATACAAATTAAGATCAAGAGGCAAAAAAAGAACCAGTTCATATTTGTTGTCTTTGGGATCAACATCAGGGGAAAAAAAATTGAGGGGAGGAGGAGAGAGAGGCTAAACATCTCAGCTGACAGAAGGAACATGAAGTTAAGCGATGAGTGCAGTAGAAAGTGGAAACTTTGCCTGGACTTGAGGCAGTCCTTGCTGATTTCTGAAGCGTTTARAAACAACAACATGTTACTATGATGGAGCATTAAGAAAAAATATACCAGGAGACCAGAAAGGACATAGCCCGGCACTGAGTCGCTTGCAAGATGACATGCAAGAGTTTCCTGGTTTTCAGGTATTTGTTAGAACCTGTAAAATCTGTATTGTTGTGCGCTTCATGCGTGTAAACAGAAACATCTAGATGGAGCTTAATCTCACTGACACTTCAGCTTTTTAAACTAACATTTTACAATATAACTTTGGATATTTGCTAAAATAGGTTAGCATTAACAGTTTGCATACTGGATATGTGGCTTTTAGACAAGACATTAAAAGAAGAATCAAACTTACCTGCATCCAGCCAGGAAGCACAATGTTTGTTTCTATATAACTTGACTCACTACCAGTGCTTTGGCCCTTGATATTCTGTGCTATTGAGGAGAAAAGCGTAAAACAGACCTGACCACTCAGCTGCTGTTCTTAGTTTGCATTTAGCAAAAATAAGAGTAGAAAGGAGAATATTAAAGGCAAGCCAAAGAGAGAGAGAGAGAGAGAGATGGTCTGTTTGTTTTGAATGTTTGAGTGCTATAACTTCCAGGTAGCAGGAGATGATAGGAAGTCACTTTTACTAGAAATAAAAYGCTGTGTATAAGGCAGAGTTCACTGCTGGGGTAGTGCTGGGAGACATTTGCTAAGCAATTTTGATTTTATAACCAAATGTATGTTATACAGGCGCTGGAAACTGGAGTGAACAGGGCACTTGCAGATTAGCAGCAAGATGTCAGTGCTCCACGCTTTTCAGAGCAGACAAAAGTGCTTTTATATGCTCTGCACTGGAAGATGTCTCAGAGAATGGAGTGATAGTGGAGACCAGGAGCATAGAAAAGGGYTGAAACCCCACCGAACAGCAGAAGTGGCATCTGTGGGCAGGGTCAGAAACTCAAAACAAATTTGTAAGTCTTGCCATATAAACAGTATACAGAAGGATCCTTCTCCTGCCACARAAGGCTAAGCTGAATCATCCTTGCCTGTCAGAAATGAGGCAGTAAGTCTAAGGAGGTTACCAATAGGTCAGTTGTAAGTGTGAGACAGGGGGATGTTTGAACAAAGATGTACCACCTGCMTGGCTGAAAGATTTCACTGAAGCTCTGCTGATGAATAAAGCTGTGAAGTCCCGCGTTTGTTCACTTAGTCCATACGGTAAGAAAAAAAAAAGTGTCTGATCTGCAAGTGAAACTGGAGAAAAACTTGAGGTTAAAGAACAGATGCAGCAGGCCCATTCCTGAGGATGTAGAGACTGATGTTTCTGTTGTGTTGGAGAAGCAGTGACGAGCAGAGCTGTCCTGGCTCTCCACAAGTGTCCCCTGCATTGCGAGGCTGGGCAGGAGTCAGGACAGGCAGGGAGCTGGGGTGCCGGCTCTAGTCCAAGAGCAGTGTGGTCCTAGTAATATGGAGACTGAGTATGTGCAGGATACCATTTGTGAAGGAGGATTAAAGATGGAAGGTGCCTGGTTATCAAAGCACTTTGCAATTCAGTGAAGGGTAGTTGCAAATGGCAAGGCTTGCAAAAACCATCCGATTTTTTTTCCCCTCCTTCGCAGGCAACCTCTTAAGTAGGCTATAAAAATAGAATTCTTCCATCTAAGCTGTTTCACAGGCCCTGCTGGTTGCAGCCTTATTTCTTACAGTCTAGAAAATATAGTACTCTACCTGTGAGCAATTGGAGGAGGAACATATGGAATCAGTGTTTTGGGTATAAGAGAGTATAAATTCTTCCATTTAGCATAGTGGCTGTGCACTGTGAGAAGCACTTTCATGCGTGTACTGGATGTACCCTTTTCTGCCTATCTGTCTCCTGTTTGTTTATTACAGCAGAGTACCATTAGTGATTTTTGGGCATGTACCCCTGCCCTTGCAAAAGGCAGGACTATTCTGACCAGTATTACCTTGCTAGCTGCTTGTTGCCTTTTTAAAATCATTCTGGTGGAGTTCACGTTTATGGCCTGGGTAAAATCTTAATGATACATGGAAAACATGTTCAAGTGGGATGTCCATCGTCATACAGTCAACGTTAGAAATGTCAAGGAATCAGGGTCACCTCAAATAATTTGCATTAGGATCTCTTTGAACTGTGTGGCTTGTTGTAGCTTGTTTCAGTGCCAATATCCTGCTTTTCCTCCAAGCAAGGAAATCCTGCTGATGTCAGTAGGATTCCAAGTGTGCGTGTGCCAGGATATCAGAGCAAAGGTTTGTCACACTGACATGAACTGGGGAGTGCTCCTTACTTTGTGCCTGCAGTTCCAGGACTTGCCCTGTAACTTGCTTTACTTGTTGCTTCAAAATATTTGAACTAGCAGACTAGCAGACTCTCCGAGAGAGAAACTTGTTTGACAAGGTTTTGGCTGGAACTAAGGGTATATACGCCACGCAGCAACAAAAGGGTGGAGTGGCAAAAACAAGCTTTTATTTTGTTTCTCTTTCCACAGGCGGCAAGTTAGCAGAATTCTTTGCAGGGCCATTATTTTAGATGCTGCTGGAATTCTGCTCAAATGTTGTAAAAAGACTGCCTGAAAGATTTTGTTGTTCTACACTGGGGAAAACTCCCCACTTAGTTAAAGCACTGGACATGTGGGGAAAAAAAGAGGTGAGTATCATTATTCCTATTTTGCATATCAAGAAACTAAAGTGTAGGGAAGTACACATGATTTTCCTGAGATCAGTGCAGCAAGTGGAATAAAGTGGAATGGCAGAACTGGAGCAGAATAGMAGCTTTTTTTACTCCCATGCAACATCCAGTCCACCAGTGAGCAAAATCTTTTATCAGTTCTACTTACCTCTAGGCCCATTCAAAAAATAGAAGAGTTGCTCACAGTTGATCAAAGTTATTTGAAATGAATTGCTTGATGATTTAAATTGATTTGATTTTTAGTCAGAATAATCTGAGAGAAAAATCAGACTTGCTGTTACTYAATAAACATATACTAGAGCATTTTTTTTTTAAATTGAAATGTGCTGGAAAAAGATAAAGCTATTAACAAATGTACAGTCTCTTCTCCCAAAATACTTGATGTATGATAAATGTGAGATAAAAGGAGGAAAGGGTAATGGCTATATATGTTTGCCCTTTTTTTTCTTTCCTGTCGTAATTTCTAGAATTATTTTTGCATACAGCTTGATTTGTAAGATCAAATTTAAAGTGGAAGTGCTGCATCAGTGGCAGACGTGATTACGGCTCTGGCACCCAGAGTTCTTAGTGATTACTTTTTTTTTCACCTGTTTAGACTTCTATAGCTTTAAAATCCTAATGCTCTGGATCAACAGATTGCAGGCAAAGAATTGGCTGTGGTCCTTTCCAGCAAATTTTGTAATGATTATTTCTCTTGTATGGTTTTTATTTTGGTAGAATGCTTACGTATTCAAAAGTTAAGGTTCCCATAGCAATGTTAACATGGCCACATTGCACATATGCAGTATTTTCAATAACTGTTAATTTATGCTCTGCTCTGTRTCTTAAATGTGACTGAATTATTGTTGCTGTGGGAACTTAAACTTTTGAGACTCTTGACTTCATTGCCTAGTTTAATGCCCAACTATAAAATATTGCAATGTAAAAAATGRTCCTAACATTGAGACCTCTTGTTAGTCTCCTGAGGTTAGGATATGTGGAAAAGAATGGGCAGAGTCAAAAGAAATTGTGAATTTGTTCTTAAGTGAAGACTTTTAAACTGTACTGCTAGTCATGCTAATTTCCTTAGAGTGGGTGTAAAGTAATTGCTACTCAGTCCAGGATATGTCCACCCCGTTCCTTCAGAAATGAAGGCCTTGTATGCTTGCTCATTGCTACAGTTTACCTTTGCATGAGGGCTTCTTTATGGTGTAGGCCAGGACCAGAGTTACTTAGCTTCCCTATGATCCTTGGAAACCRTTTCTGTCTGTGTGTGCAGGAACACAGCAGGTACACAGCATGGGTAGCATTTTCACTTCCTATATTGAAGCATGTCTATGGGCAGCAGTATGCTTTGGAAATCCCATGATGTAGTTGTGGTTTCCTTTAGTGACTTGGGTGCATATGGTTTAGGAGAGCTGTGAGCCATAGCTCTTGTATCTGAATGCTGGTTCTTTGTGAATGAGACAGCATAGGTCTCCGGTCCTGCAACAGGAGATCTGTGGGTTTACTCCTCTTGGCAGCACCATAGTGAAAGGATTTGTCTCTATGAGGAAAACTGATTGGCAAGGCTGTTCTGCTCCAGCTATTAGGGGGTAATTTAGCTGTTCCCGAATAACTCCCACATGTGGATGAAATATACCAAAATATAAAAATGGTTTTATTCTGTAACAATTATTTCACTTTGGGAATGGAGTAATTATCCTAGAATAAAATAATCACTTCCAGAGACAAATAATTATTAGAGTGCGAGTTGCTTGTTTTGGATCAGAGCACAAGAGCTGATGAGAGGGTGTGGAAAAGTCCTCTGCTCTCTTYGCCCCACCGAGTTTCCATGGGCAGGTGAGTCGGGCTGGTTTGTCCTTGGAGCCCTGCTGGAAGGTCTCCAACACAGTGCCTGAGAAGTGTTGCCTTCGGTCAAATAGCTACCGTCTTCAGCTTAAAAAACACGTTAGTGTGGAAAGCCCTTGAGATCCACAGGCATCTTTAAAGGTTGATTTGTTGGTACAGGTGATGTAAAAGTTGATTTAAGCGCGGTGTCCATCTGTACCCTACATGATTTTTTTCAGGAGTTTTCACCCCAAATTGTGCCACCTGGGCTCACCAAGAGCCAGGCGGCGGGAGATGAAAGCCACGAGCCTCCAGTGAGGCTGAAACCATGTTTTTTGTGGGGACTTCCCGATGCTTGAGGCTGCTGTAGCCCAAGCGGATCCTGAGGGAGGCATAACCGCGCGCCGCGCAGGCCGGGCTGGCGTTAGGCCCGGGCGGGAGGCGCCGGCGCGCGGCCGGGCGCACGTGGCCGCGCGAGCGCAGGACGTCGCCGGCTGCCGACGTCTGGAGGGAGCCCGACACGTCCGCGGCGCTGGTGCGGAGCGCGGGTGACGACATAACAGTCGCTGTCACCTAGGAAATGAGACCCGTCCCCATGGCAACCCCAAGGCTGCGTTGTTACTCTGCTTCAAAATGTTGACAGTTGGAAAAAAGGCCTCTTCAGACCAAAAAAAGAGAAAAAAAAAAAGAAAAACCCCAAAGGTTCTTTTTTATTATTATTATTTTCCTGTCCCCTTAATAAATGTGCTTTGTTATTTAATCTGAAACAGCCAGGGGAAAGGCGTGTGTTTAACTCGAGATGCTTAGTGGAAATAAAACTTTGGAGAAAAAAAAATGCAGAATGTTTCACTAACGAAAAGACTCCACTGCCTCCTAAAATAGTTCCAGATCCTGTGAAGGTAGTTTTAATGAAGTGTATGGCACTTCAGTTCGCTTAAATCATCAGACAGCTCCTGAAATTATTTTGCTGGATCCTTTTACATAGTTTGAATCACTCTGAAAGTCTCCAGTTATAAACCGTAGCTCTGTTTTGTAACCATTATAAATAACTGGAAAATGAAACCTTCATTTTATAGCGGTATGAGCAGAGACAGGTTTGCTACACACTGTCTTCAGAGTTTCTTCTGTGTTTATTTTCTAGGGTGTTTTTCCTCCAGTTGCCTACTCAGATCCTCTGTTGAGTCCTATTGGCARCAACTGTACATGTGCAGCCTCTTTCGCTCATAGTCAGCACAAGGGGTATCAATTTGTAGTAAAAAACGCTGAAATTGGATATTTGTGGCCAAAAGGAACGCTTTTTGCTGACAGGCTCATAAGCAGCCATGGATGTTTATGACCCACAACAGCTGTTAATGTTTTTGTGGGGTTATGCCCCAAAACTGTGYGACTTCAGTGCAATGGTATGCAAGGAAGGCCTTTCATTACATCAGATCTCAGCTTGTCCTTTTGTTGCTATCTTAAGCCTCGCTGGTATTGAGGGTGCCCCTGAAATTCATCTTTTCTGCGGAATTTCATCCCGACCTCCCTGCTTCCTTTCACTGAAGTTTTCAGTGAAACTATTAGGACCAGTTTGAGGAGCACAAGTAAACTTTCTTGTCTATATCCTTTGCCTTGCTGCACTACCTGTTACTAGCTATTTCTTCATCTTTGTAATAACTCCAGTAGGTATTTTCTTCTGTTAATGATAATTTCCTCAGTGGAGCTATATCAGATACTTCTCAAGCAGACAAGAAGTACCAATTCTGCTCCCCCACCCTATTTTTTTTTTGTGTAGAAAATCATTTTAAAAAGGTCTAGAAGTTAAACTAACATGTTTGATCCTTATCCTATCTTCTGCTCATCTCAGTATCCTTAATTATCCTTTATTTTCAGATCTATTCTGTAATCTTGCATGTGAAACAGATTCCTTGAATTCTTCTCCCTACCATTCTGATTAAAGTTCTTGTCTTTTCTTCAGCTATTATCYACCCATACAGCCCTAATAGTTGTATAAGAAAGACACACAATTGAATAAACAACTTTTGGCTTTGGGTGTTTCAAAGTCCTAGTCTGATTACCCATCCACTTGCCTATCACTCACCATCTGTGAGTTCCTTGAACTTCTGGGTTGTTTGCAAAGTTGTTTTCATTCTCTTTAGTCATCCTGCTATAGGATCCTGTCTTTTTCATCATTATACTTACTGATAATTCAGACAAAGTATTCACTAAAATTTGAGATCATACCTATATTAGTTTTTATACCACACCATATGCAATCTGCCCCTCTTTTTCTGTCTTTACTCTTACTCTTTATATAATAAAACAAATTTTTTCTTTCCTTATATTTTTTTCAGAGAATCACAGAATTACAGAATGGTTAAGGTTGGAAGGGACCTCTAGAGATCATCTAGTCCAACCTTCCTGCTCAAGCAGGCACACCCAGAGCACAGGGCACAGGGTGGCATCCAGGCGGGTTTTGAAGACCTCCAGAGGAGGAGACTCCACAACCTCTCTGGGCAGCCTGTGCCAGGGCTCTGTCACCCTCCCAGTGAAGAAGTTCCTCCTCACCTGGAGATGAAACTTCCTGTGTTTCAGCTTATGCCCATTTCCCCTTGTCCTATCACTGGCCACCAATGAGAAGAGCTTGTCCCCTTCTCCCCTGCATTCTCCCTTCATGAGCTTATACATGTTAATCAGATCCCCTCTCAGCCTTCTCTTCTCCAGAGAAAAGAGGCCCAGTTCACTCAGTCTCTCCTCATACGAGAGGTGTTCCAGGCCCTTAATCATCTTRGTTGCTCTCCGCTGGACCCCCTCTAGGAGCTCCACGCCCCTCTTATACTGGGGAGCCCAGAACTGCACCCAATACTCCAGGTGGGGTCTCACCAGAGCTGAGGAGAGGGGCAGGATCCCCTCCCTTGACTTGCTGGCAACATCCTCCTGATGCAGGTCAGGATCCCATTGGCCTTCTTGGCCACAGGGGCACTGCTGCCCCATGGTTAACTTGGTGTCATCCAGGACTCCCAGGTCCCTCTCCATGGAGCTGCTTTCCATCAGGTCAACCCCTAATCTGTMCTGATGCCTGGGGTTATTCCTGCCCAGGTGCAGGACCCTGCACTTGTCCTCATTGAACCTCATGAGGTACCTCTCTTTTTCTAACCTAAAGCAGCTTGTAGCTTGGCTTGACTTTAATAATTTTAATTTATCCTAGCTGTTCACTTATCCTTGCCATTTCGTCCTCTTTTCCATTACTTTGTAGATTATCCTCTTATTCTTAGTATCTTCCTTCAGGTAATAATTCACCTAATAGACCTGATGGCCTTCTTACAAGTTCTCCTAATTTCTGAAAACATAATTTCAATATTTATAACCTGGATATCTCTCACTTAGAGAAATTCCAGACCTGTTTCATAGTCAGCTCCCTGACGTCCTCAGTCCATTTGATTTTCCTAATATGGTTTATCAAAACTGTCTGGTTTTCTTGTAGAAATCCCTGTGGTAGAGTTGCTTTCTTTGTATGTCTGGTTAGTTTAAGCACGATCCTCTCATGATTTTTCTGCCCAAGGTCATATTCCCATCCAGATTTTCTAAAATGTCCTAATTACTCACCAAAAACAGATTTAAATTTGCTTTTGTTATTGCAGTAACTAGCTGAGGAGGTCAGAATAGCTGATTGAATCTGTCATATTTAGCTTCTTAATTGTATGAGGAAAAGGTTTATTACTGTTAATATTATTACTGCTTGCTAATGCTGGTTGAATAAAACCTATAATTTTGCTGTGAGGTTTTGTATTTTTTTCACTGTAAAATGCTGAAATTAAATGTCCAATGTAGAATGGGAGAAAACAATCTGGCATAGCTCATGATTTTGTTTTTGGTGAATTTTTTTCTGTGCTAATGTTTATGTGTACCATCAGTATGAATCAAGTAAGAGTCAGTAATATATGTAGAAAAAAATGGTGATTTCCACATTCAGAAGCAGGTGTGGACTTAATGTTTCACTCTGTGTGGTAGAACTATTACTGTCTTGCATGGGCATCAGGATTTCTCCCTTGATGTTTTATTTATGTTTTTTTTCTGAGGAATCTTTTACCTAGAAATGCAAAGGCATTTTTGTGTCTACTTCACTATTAACTCTACTCATAAGGGCTGATTTTGACAATGCTCCCACTGGTTGCTGATTTGGAAGGTGCTGACTAACCTTACCATGTTGGTAGTCTCTTGGCTGTGATCTAAAGTCAATGGAGATAATGTGAGGCTCATAAAGTAATTAAATGACAGATTAGTCACAAGGCTCTCAAAATGATTAAGCCTTCATCTTGAAAGCAGAAAATCTCTGTCCAAACTTCAGCTGTGTTTATGTAGCCTAATGCTGAAGAGATGACTGGAAGTAGATGTTCCTTAGGTGTATGAACTACCTCAGGGGACAGCAAGCACCAGTAGTTCRGGACAGGCTTCCTCCGTTGGATGCTGATCAGAAATGTGTGGGAAGGTGGAGTCATAATACAGTGAAATAAGAACTGCACAGAGGCAGGGGGTGTTCCTGCTTTATCAGGCATGTAAGTACAGTCATATGAAGTGCTGTTAAACAYCTATCCTCAGATGCACTCCCCCCACCTAGCTCCCCTTAAAACAATAAAGGTTGAAATAGTTGCGTACAAGTCAGATGCCTGAGGAGTGATTCAGGGACCAAGGCACAGGCATGTGTGTAATGCTGTTTTAGACGTTCCTTGGTATCTAAGACCCGGAGAAGGAGATGGCACCTGTGACCCATGGCTTATGGCAGACTCCCCCTCTGCTGGGGCAGTAGCTGAAAGCCAGGCTGGGGGCTCTGTGCCTTCTATAAAATACTTCTACATACYGAAGTTGAAGCACTTGAACCGCTCTCCAAATAGTTTTGTAGATCTAGGCTTTGCCCTTCCACGTCTGCCTGTGTTCTGCTGGATGCTCATCTGAGTTCATTCACAAAAATGACTGTGTGCAAAAAAGCTGTGGTTGCAAGTTTTGCTTTCCCTGTCATTGCCTCTGAAATAATACACTGAGGGCTGCGAGAGCTGTGAGTCCTTGCTGTTCTGCCTGGCAGTCCTGATTGTTCTGTCAAAGGAACATCCTTCACCAGAGCTCACCAGGGAAAAGGAGAGACTGTGAAAAGGGCATTGATTCCCTTCTGCTGACCTTGGCTGAAGGGAAAGGGATAAGGATATAATTTTTATTTTTAATTTCCTCAAGATAGAGGACTTTCCCCTCTCCCCCCACCAGCTTCTCTCTCTGTCCCTCATGTTTTTCATTAGCCTTTCTTTTTCCCCCTGTAGGTCAACATCCCATCTCTGGTTACCCTAGAAGGTATATCTCCCTAAGTCTGTGTAATCTTTGGAGGGCAGAATGTCCTGCAGGCTTAGCAGACACTGCTGTTTCTGAGTGGTGAGTCATAGTTTGCAGACTGATTACTGTGAAGACCAATAAGATATTAGAGAACAGAGAGATTAAGGGGGAGAAAAAAAAGGTTGCTGAGCAACAACATGACATAAGCATGCTTACAGTCTATTTTTACAGCAAGAAGGTTGCAGGAGAAGACTATAGAAAATGCTTATTTTTCAGACCCTTATTCATATCTGTGAGATGACAGTGGCCTGAAGGGATGAAATACGGTTCTGGTTTGGCTAGCAGCTTCACCCTTATAATTGTCGCATTTTATGGCCAGGAATTAGCAAAGGATTAGAAGACAGCAGTCACATAAAACAGTCATCCTGTGTTTTTTGAGGGAAAAGTCTGTGGCTGAAACACAAGTACATACAGCAGAGAAGCACAATTGCTGGTAATTTCCAGAAACCACATTTTCCATGTACATCAGTTATATAAGGTATTTTTATTTTTAGAGCGTTGAAAATCACAAATAGGTTGGCTCAAGTTTTCTTTGACCAACCAAGATGTGTCATGTGACCCCTTCTGTGCTTGAAAGGAGGGAAGAGGCATCTTTACCAGCTTTTCTCTTCACAGGCCTTCCTGATCCCCTAGGAATGCTTGTGACTGCCCCAATTTTATATCCAGTATGGGTTAATTGTGGTCATGCTGTTTGTCAGCCTTTAATATGGGGATGCTCAACAGCGGCCCTCAAGAAGTGAGAGCCGGGTCTGGCTGACGCGGTGCAAATGCCCCAAGCTTGATGAGCAATCTAGAAGACTGGAGCGCTGAGAGGAAACAGAGCAGTGCTGCTCATGGCCTTTTCAAATGTGGCTTTTTSAAAACTGATGGTTGGTGGCAGCTAGTGGATCTTCCTGCAGAGAGGGTCTATTGCAAACTATTGACATAGCCTGCCACTTCAAAATACTGATGATCTACCAGCTATGCTAGAATGCCTCTTCATTACTTTGGCATTGGACAGAGAAGCAGTGATGAGGTAGGAAGAAGGCAGAAAAATTTATGAGCAGAAGCAGATATGGCATGAATTAAAATAAATCTCAACCTACCATAACATTTTTAACCCGCTAGAGAGAAAAACTTTGTACGTAGCAYCATCCATTTATCAAACCTTTCTTCATTAGAAACTTTATGAAGAAGCCCTAACTTTTCATTAAAGGTGACTCTGCAAAAATTACATAAATACTCTATTCAGTCCCATTCTAAAAATGTTCTTGCGGGCCTGTATGGTTCTTTGTTTTTTTTACTCTTTAATAATAACAATAAATAGGGACTTTCAGAGCTCAGCTTTAAGCCTGTAGCTCACATGAAAAGTTGAAAAAGTCACCATCATATCATTTGGTACTTCTTCCATATATATTGTTCTCTTTTCTCTTCGTTTTGAACCATTCTTTGCTGAGAAGGCTTTAAAAAATGATGAGGACCCAATGGTGAATACTCCATGCGAGATATTTGCAATTTCCTTGATTTTTAAAATAAGCAATTTCTTTCGGTTTGCCTGTCACAAATGCCCTCAATCAAATGAACCCGTCTGCTTCAAATATTTTACATGAATTTTTAATGTTACTGGAGGAGTATTTCCCTATCAAGATTGATTTTGAATGTTAATTTTTCTCTGGTTTAATTTTTACAGCCATCCTTTCAATAGTACACATTTAAGGGATATATTCCTTCTCAGTTATGATTTACTAGCATTTAACACAAATTTGATCTTCATTTCTTTTTCCTGAATATTATTTGTTTTGGATCAGACTAAAGAACCTGTAAATTGCAGAGCTGCTTTTTGTGATGGCATCATGTATTGCTGTTTCCCTTTAGCAGTAACTTTTAATGCCTTTAACAAGCCAGGGTCTGGATACAAGCGTTGCCGCATTTATACGCCTAAGGATGTGTGTCTGTGCAGGTGTATTTGGGAACCTGGATTACAGTTTCCAGATTACATTCAGGAGCTAGA
Source organism: Nothoprocta perdicaria (assembly GCF_003342845.1). Taxonomy (NCBI): domain Eukaryota; kingdom Metazoa; phylum Chordata; class Aves; order Tinamiformes; family Tinamidae; genus Nothoprocta; species Nothoprocta perdicaria. Next base: position 1,205,674 of record NW_020455621.1, read on the forward strand.
TCTTAGTTTTCACTAACAAAAATAAGACACAATTTTAATACTGTTTTCTTATTCTCTAACATTTGCTGCCATCCTGTGGTGTGCGGAGAGAGGCACATGTACGTGAATGTTAGGCTAAAGTAAATGCAGAATGTTTAAAATATACCAGGTGAAGGAAGTAGAAGAGGTGTAGGGAAGGGAAAGAGGCCAACAGGGTATCCCTGCTTTAGCCAGGACAGCTTGTGTTTGTTTCTCAGCGGCGCCAGAAGGCCGGGTGTATGTGCTTTGTGTGCTGGGCTTATGTGCTCTGTATGCTACAGCAACGATGAGAGAAGCTTTACGCATCTGTGTTGAAGCTGCTAAGAATATCTGAAGGGTTTTTTTATTATTTTTTAATTGGGAATGCTTAAAAAAAATGCCTTCCCTCCTTACTGCTTAGCTATTACATCAATACATGCTTTAAGAACTGTCAAGGTGCAGATGCTTGGAGAAAATGTTCACCGTGCTACGGAGAAGCACGCTTCATGCAATTGCTGCTGAGCAGGAAAGGCAGGATCTTCTGCTGGCTTCATGTGCAGTGATGAGACAAGCCTGATGAGGCCGGTATTTGTGAAAAATTGAGAAAGAGGAAGCAATGCTTTAGAGCAGCCTCATATATTCCCACTGATAGTATGAGATCCAACAGATACGTTCACCTGGATCTCTTCTATCTTGCAAGATTGTTAGCTCTGGGAAGAAGATAGGGAATCTGAGGAGGAGTAGAGGAGGGCAGAAATGCCTCTACGTTGTTCTTAACATGAAAGTTCACCCTGAAACTAAGATATCTTCCTCGTGAATGGTTTGTCTTTCTTGTAAAGGGCGTCCATTGCAACAAATTGGCATAGTCTGATGAAAACTGAAAAAAAACAAAAAGCCCTCAGATCTTTTTAAGTTATGAAAGCAGCATTGGCTTTCCTTTATAAAAATGTATGTTGTATGTAGCACTTAGCATCTGAAAGATAAGAAATGTCATAGAGGAAGATGAAGGATTGTATGTAGCACTTAGCATCTGAAAGATAAGAAATGTCATAGAGGAAGATGAAGGATGGCTCTCCTGCTGCACCTTTGCTGGCCTGCTCCCTCTGGGTGCCTGCAGAGTCCAGCTTGAAGCCTGGGACCCGCTGGGACAGTCAGGACATCACTGTAGATGCTTGTGCAGTAGAGAGAGTGAGGATGATTCTATGATTCTAGAATCTCTTCTGGATCCTCCCTTGACCAGTCAGAGTTCCCCAGCCTTATAGAGCTTTTCAGTTTAGTAGATGGATTAATATGGGCTCACATGGAATGACTTATATCATAGAATCATAGAATGCTTAAGGTTGGAAGGGACCTCAGAGGTCATCTAGTCCAACCCCTCTGCTCACACAGGGTCACCTAGAGCACGTGGCACAGGGCTGCATCCAAGTGGATTTTAAAGATCTCCAAAGAAGGAGACTCCACAACCTCCCTGGGCAGCCTGTTCCAGGGCTCTGTYACCAGGGCTGTCACCCTGTCACCAGGGCTCTGTCAAAAAAGTGTTTTCTCAAGTTCCTGTGGAACTTTTGGTGCCTCAGTTTGTGGCTGTTTCCTCTAGCCCTATCTCTGGCCACCACTGAAAAGAGGCCACCCCCTCCTCCTCACTGCCTYCCTTGAGGTATTTATAGGCACTGATCAGGTCCCCCCTCAGCCTTCTCTTCTCCAGGCTGAACAGACCCAGCTCYCTCAGYCTTTGCTCAYAGGGCAGATGTTCCAGGCCCCTGATCATCCTGGTAGCCCTGCGCTGGACTCTCTCCAGCAGCTCCACATCCCTCTTGTACTGGGGAGCCCAGAACTGGACACAGTACTCCAGATGTGGCCATATATRTATGAAGGATAAATGATTGCAGGTAGTCAACAAGAAATCCAAAACAGAGAAATGCTGCTGTTTGTATTTTAGGTGTTGAACACCTAAATAGTGTTAGACAATCTGTGCATTTCCTGAATGTGCATGAAAGTAGAAAATTGTAGACGTGGATCAAAAAATGAGGGGAAACTTYGGGATTAACTGAGAGTCTAAAACTTCCTCCTATCTTGCATATCCCTCTACCATCTCCTACTTTCTGTAATTGGCCATTGTTCTTTCTTGCTAAGATTTGTCCCCTTATTCCTCATGGCAAGGCAAGGCTGTCTGACTACTCCTTCCTTGTTCCCTTTCCAAAGGACGGGAGATTGCCAGGCCTTCAGTCAAGGCAGGAGCCATGCTGATGTCACCTCTTGTTCAGGGGTGATTTTGGCAGAATTGGGGCATAAACCTAGGTAAGTGCGGCCCATCCTGTCCCTGGGGCTGCCAYGGCTCCTCTCGTGCCCAGCTCCCTCGAGGTGGGGAGACCAACCGTGATGGCCAGGCCTGTTCCTGCTCAAAATCTTCAGTGACTTCATGTGTGTTGTATTCGTTTAAATTAACACCTTCCACATGTTTCTCTAGGATCAAGCTAATGATGAGGACTCCTAAATATCTGCTAATACCACTTTGCCTTCTATCAGCAGAGATCTTGGGTAAAGGTTTATATGCTTGGCTTATGTTTCATTGACTTTAAAAGAGCTCTGTGCCCAAGTCAAATTTGAAAATGGGATGTAGGTATCTTGAGAACCTTATTCCTTTTATTTTTGTGTCAGAGTATGGATCAGCTTCACTATAAAAATAGCATAAAAGATATACATTAGGTAGSGCATTAAGAAGAAAAAACAATGGGGATGAACTTCTGAAAGGCTATAGATAGTGCACTGAATGATGACTTTTTTTTTTTTTTTTGCTTGCTAACTTTGGTATCTTGTCATATGTTAATTAAATGGCTGAAAAAATCTTTAGGAGATAATAACAAGATAATAGTGCAGAGATTTTAATGTAAATTGGAAACATTACGTGGTATCTCTTCTTTGGTCTCACTTTTAAAGCTCAGTAAGAATTCTATGTTCAAACAAGTGATCTTAATGTACTAAAAAGTAAGATGATTTAAAAGTAAATTAGAGAGCTGAAAAATAAGCGTTCTGAGTTGAAGTGTTTTGGTCTGCATTCATCATTTGAAATCCTTGGTTCCTGCTAGTTTATGTAATTTTTCTGGATTTATATTAGGAGTATCCTTCACTTAGCTTATGCTTGCCTATTGGGAASTATGTGGTATCTTATATATTTCTTTGTTCTTCCTCCTCCTTTACTTCTGGAAGTCCATTTCCTACTGTTCTGGTCATAAGTGCAAARCTGTAGTCCATGTGCATTCATGTCAGGGCTGTGAGAAGTCATCAGCCATTGCTGTAATGAATGGAATTTTATTAGCCTTGGCACAGAGGCTTGAGAGGGAAGCGCCTTCCTATTACCCACATGATTGAAGAGACTGGAATTTTTCTTTGTAAAGGCTGATACTTGCCTTTCAGCAGGGCTTGATCCTGTGTCCCATAGAGAGGAATTCCAACGTTCATCCTTGTTTTCCTCAATGCTAATTAAAKAGAAAGCTCTAGGTTCTAGGAATGAATCTTAGGCAAAGATGTGCCATCCCAACATTATCTTTCTGTTTTCTTAAAAGAGAAAATAATTGCGTACATTATATCCAGATCACAAATGTTTTTTTAGGGTGTATGTACAATCTGGCCAATATACTGCTCATACAAGCTCCTGAACGCTCTGCCTATCTTGTCTCCATTGAAATCCTGCAGTGGGGGAATAGCCATCTCAGAACACAGCCAAAATAAAAGTTTCTTTTAGTTCTTTCTGATGTCACTTTATCTCTTGCTTTTCCTCTCCATGCCCTCACCCTCTCCTGAGAAAGGAGACTTGACACTGTTTTCTGTTTTTGAGATAATTTTTCATTTCTGTTCAAAGCATTAAGTTTCAGATGGTAATACTGGCTTTCACCTCTGGCTCTGGGTGTGCTCAGCTGGAACRTGATTGTTTACCTCCAGGGTGCATGTTTCTATGTAGTGATTCATGCAGCCTATGGAAAATGTTCAGGACATCAAGTWGGCAGTGTCTACTAGCAGTTCAAGCTGCTGTCATCTAGTGTATCAAAAGTACAGAGGTTATTGGCATAATGTCTAGTCAGAGCTGCATCTCGGCTCAGAAGATGAGGARCCCTCTTTTCCTATGTTATATGGCAGCAATTCTCCAAAACTGTTCCTGTCGGATAGGTTCATCTCTCTTCACTCTGGACAGTAGTACTCACGGGAGCTGCTTTAAGTCTCCACCACAACAGTGGACACTGTACACCAAGAAAGACCCTGAACTGTTTTATGTTCTCCCATCCACCTGTGAGTCTGCTCAAGGCATGGAAAAGAGTGTGTGAGCCTTTGGGATTAGGGCTTATAGGCACGTGTGCTCCCCAAGGGAGGTTTCTTCACCTTAAATGCTTGCAAGAAAGCCAGACAAATTAGACATTCCTTAGGTCGGAGTGTGTATGATGCCTTACCAACAGAGGCATTACGTTGGCAGAAAGACCCTCAGCTCCTGTAAGAGTCCTTGTTACCACTGTTGGTAGCTTTGATGCTTCTCTACTAGGCATTTAGGCTGTTTCCAAGCATAGGCATGGCCTACTGTGTTCTGGAGTACTGTGTACATGGAGTACTGTGTTCAGTTCTGGGCACCCCAGTATAGGAGGGACGTGGAGCTTCTGGAGAGGGTCCAGAGAAGGGCAGCCAGGATGATTAAGGGAATGGAACATCTCTCGTATGAAGAGAGGCTGAGTGAGCTGGGCCTGTTTTCTTTGGAGAAGAGAAGGCTCAGAGGGGATATGATTAATATGTATAAGTTCAGGAAGGGAGCATGCAGGGAGGAAGGGGACAGGCTGTTCTCACTGGTGGCCAGCGATAGGACGAGGGGTAATGGCCACAAGCTGAAACACAAGAAGTTCCGTCTCCAGGTGAGGAGSAACTTCTTTACTGTKAGGGTGACAGAGCAGTGGAACAGGCTGCCCAGGGAGGTTGTGGAGTCTCCTACTCTGGAGGTCTTCAAAACCCGCCTGGATGCCACCCTGTGCCACATGCTCTAGGTGTGCCTGCTTGAGCAGGAAGGTTGGACTAGATGATCTGTAGAGGTCCCTTCCAACCTTAAATAAATATTCTGTGTGAATTTCTCTGGCAGCTGAACTCTGGCAGCTAACAGCTCTATGTTTTGGTGTACAGAGAGTTTCTCTCATTTGTAATCATTCAAATAAGGAATTAATGTTTTCTGAAATTAATTAGGGGCAACACTTGTCCTTCCTTTCCAGCTCAGTCATTGGCCATGCCCAGTGTATACTGAGCAATCTGAGCCCCCTCAGTGCGCACACAACTGCCAGCTCAGCTTTCCAGGCTCCTCTTGAAGACATCTTTGCCTGCAATAGTAACTGTTTGCCTAAAAATCACTGAGGGCATATATTTCTCCTTCCTTTCCTGGCCAAATGATGCTATCATCAGCTTAATGGCTCCATTTTTTTTGAACTGTGAGCCTGTGTTATGATTTTTGTTTTCAGACAAACAATGTTTATGAAAGGGAATTATATTGGACAGAAGGGGAGGTGAGAAAAGAAGGTGTTAGGGGCAGCATTCCCATCTGAGGTATTTCATAAAGATGAATTACTTGTTTGGATCCTCCTTGCTGCTTTTACGTTACAGATAGAAAAGGATTACAGCTGAGCCAATCTAGCTGTGTTAACACTTTCCCCTAAAAGCACAGCCAAGAAAAGCTAAATGAATTTGTCAATGTAAATAGTCTTTAAGAAACTCTSTTTCTACCATGATTAAATGAGCTATTAAATGTCTCCTGTACTACTCTTAATTTACAGGAACAAAGTGAAAGGTCAATGCCTTTCGATACAAGTTTTACTACATTCTATGTTAAGGATAGGTGGGAATCTCAAAATAAATGTCTACCTATCATTAACTGAAGGGGTGGTAAGGACCATCTGATAATTGTAGCTGGGCTACAACATGTTCAGACACTGAGCATTTTTTCTAGCATRGAGTATTATCAACAGCAGTGGCGTTTGCACAAGGCAGCAATCTAGCACCAGCAGAAGTGACAGCTTCTGTGTGAGAACTGGTTCTTGAAACGTTCTCCACCCAAATACTTTGACTGTGCAGCCGTTAACTACGTAGTTAAAATGTAAATTCTGTGTTTGGAGAGATGTTAAGGTCTCCTTACCCTTGACATCTCTTTTGAAGGATGTAGACATGGTTCCTGTTGAACTCTGCTGGTWTAAGGATTATGGATTTTACCACCAGTGGAGGCAGAAAACAAAACTATGGGCAATTCACCCTAAGAACAGGAGCAGCTAGAAGAAAAGTGATGACYTTTCTCTTGTGCAAACAAATATCTGTTTTGGCTAGCAGATTGGTCCTGAACAGTACTGGAAAGGGTTTTCCAACATGTCCTTTTTTGAAAATGTGTTTAATAGAGGCAATGAATTTTATGAGCTGTCTTCTGCCACAAGGGACAAGATTTTTATATCTATTTTTAGAAGTGTACATACAGATCTAATTTGAAGTTATTGCTGAATATGAGTTTTCTTTCATTTATCTTAATCACATGCTCTTTTAAATCCATGGAAGGTTTTCTTGTTAAACTTATGTATTTATTTATTTTTATTTGTAGCCTCACACCAACAATCCTACTTAAATAAAATCAGGTTGTATGTATTCATATCGGTAGCATTAAATGATAGAACAAGTGGAAGGAGCTTTGGACATTAAATATTTGTGTGTATGCAAATGTCAGAGGAGACTTTATTTTTATGTAGATTTGCCCTCAGGGTATGGAATTGAATCACTGTTATGCTGGTTGTTTTTTAGAACTGTGGGAGTCATCCTTTCTGTGTAATGTCTTTTTTATACATAATTTCAAAAATATTGAGCTAAAAAAAATCCAAACATACCTAACATATTTAAGGCCGTCCATTTGAAAGAAGGGATATTAGAATCTTTTTATTCCAATATTTTAAATTTACTATAGTTTACCACTTTCCTAGAATTGAATCAATCTATGGAGTTATATTAAATCAGCTTTTCATAAATGACAATCATTCAAAATTCATAGGTAAAAACGGCAGCAGAGTCTGAGTAGACAATRATCAATAACAACTGACATACTATCTTATAACCAGAGAGAGAAGGTGAAGCTAGCCAGCTGTAAARCATATTCTGTTTCCAAAGGGTTTGCTGGGAGATTCTTCCTTCTCTCCTTCCTCTCTGCTCTTTGAAAGTACTTTTTTCTTTTCTAAAATGAGAGAAAGGAATGGATAAGAAGTACTTGTCTACCTGTCTCTCACTTCTAATTCAGCAGGTGAGAATAATTTACAGATACTGTATCCTACAAGTGTCATGTCCAAATAACTGCATTAGCTATATTTAGTCACCCTTTTCAAAATGAGGGACACTAACACATGTAGCAGTGAATTCAGCGTAAGGTTTGTCCTCCCAAGTTTTAGTTCTTCCCAAATATATTGTGCGTGTGTATTACCTCCTTTATGTAGTCTTGGGTTGGAGGTACTTTTTAAGCCAAGATTGCCATTTGCATCAGCACTGGCACTGGAATCCAGAAATACATTTTTTGCTACTTTATGTTGTTTTTAACCATTCTGTTTTTAGTGAATCCTTTCCAGACCTAATAGTACTGAGAATTTCTCCAGAGGAGAGTATGGCAATGCCAGTCTGGTCACTTCCTTAGCAGTTCGGTGTTCTTGTTTCCTGGACACTTGGAATTAAGAAATTACTTTTTTTAAGAAACAGCCATCTAGAATATTAAATGACTAAAAGTACAGGCCAAACTATGGTTAGATAGGTTTTCTTTCAAGTTATTCTGCTACCAGTTTTTCCAGGAGGTTCTATTGCTTTGCTGGATCATCATTTAAACAAGTCTTTCAAAATGGTGGTTTATCTCAAAACCAAAGATTTGCATGTTAATAAATATTCTTAATGAAAAACCTTGTATGCTCTTGTAGTTCCTGTTCTTGTATGCTCACCTAGTATCCAAGGAGAAAGGAGCACCGAGAGCTGCTGGAGATAATCGAAAGCCAACCCCTTTCTAGCAGAGCGAACAGTCCTCAAAGAACTAGAGACGCTGCTGAGGCCGGAGAGCTACCAAAATGGAAGCTGCTTCCTGGTTTTACTTGCTTGTTTTTTAAAGATACCTAATTCTTTGCACGTTTCAAGTTTGTCTGGCTAGAAGGGGTGACATACACCCTTCTTGCTTTTCAATTCTTCTGTGAAGATCCGTGTTTTGCTAGTCTGGGCTGAGTATGCAAGTCCGCCTTGGCCTTCTGACACAACTGCTGTTCAGGAAATGCTCTGCTTCCCAGATGTATTCCCTTTCTCCTCCAAATGAAAACTTTTGGCACTTTTCTTACTGTAGGAGACTTAAAGGAGGGAAGGAGGGAAAGGAGGAACTCTAGTGCTTTGCTCATCATCCCAGTCTCAGCTTTCATCTGCTGCCAGTTCCCCATCTTCTAAGAGACAGAAAATGGCTGTTGCCTCTCCCAGCCAGTCTTCTGGAAGCAGCAAGGTTCAGGACTGAGGCATTGCCTAATATTGGTCCCAGGAGGTTGGGGAGGGACACAAAGCAAAACAACAAACAAAAGCCCTTTTCCTGGTTTTCTTATATAGTATGGAAGTTTTGAGACTTTGGAAGAGATAAATGAGACGCTAACAGGTGGGCAGATTTTGTGCTCAGACTCTCAGGCTGTGCGCAGGCATAGACAGGCAATGGTGTCTCTGTTGCCAGTCGTGTCCTATCGGGAAGTATTTCTGCATCTCTCTTCTGTCACATCAGAAGGAAAGAAATATGATGTGGAGTTGCACTGATCACCCCAGCTAGGATTTTATTTTTTTGTATAGCAACCACTACAGTAATTGCTGCATAAATATTTCTCATGCTTTGCTTTCAGGTATTTCGGTGCCTAAGGGGAGAATTTTATTGGAAAATATGAACAAATAATTTAGACATCTATATAGTACAGAAAATATGTGTACCTGTGCAGTGGAGAAATAAGTTACTAAATATGTATGTGTAGCTCTTTCCTGCGCAGCTCAGTGGATGAAGGGATGAGGAAAAGACAATCTGATGTTTTTGTAGAAACGTTCCTCTTAGATGAGCCTCCATAAGGCTTCTAGAGATCTCTTCCTTTGATTTGACTGGGTTATTTCATATTTAAGCAGGACAGCTATTGCCTTTAACTCTTTGGAGTTAGGAGAACTTTTATAGTTACTGACTATGCAGCTGGCTTAAATGAATGCTGACAAAAAAACACAGCTTCTGAGATGAAATGGAATAACGTGTGCAAGACTCCTCCTGTTTACTTCAACAGTCTGTAGCCTGGATCCATAATAAAGATATACAATTAAATGACTTAAGRCTTCCTGGTAGTACTGTGGTCTTCATGGCATATGATATAAGGCAAAGGCTTCCTATTTCTGCTCATCTGCTAGTAGAGCAAAAGCTCTACAGATATTTAGGCATATAAAAGAAAATTTGCCAAGAAATCTGCCAGGGTGGGACTAGAGATACCTTGGTGCAATTTAGGAAAATTCTTCTAGTTCTTAAATGCTGCTATTGTTGATTGATACATTGTTACTATATCTTTTAGGCTTCTAGGTAATTCCAGTAGAGCACGCTTCTATTGCTGGCTGTCCACCAGCAGATAATGTTATAGAGCAAACCCTTGGGGCTCTCCTAACTGGGGTTGGGAGCCCCTTTGTGGTTTAGGAGCTGCTGGAACAGAATTTTCTCATCCTGTGAACCTGATCCATCTTTTTCAGTGCTAGGTTCTGCTGCTGTTATGTAATTTTAGTTTAAATTTTAGTTGATCAATTTGAGGAGCAGAGGAGGCATGCATAAGCTTGGAAATTATGTTGATGGAACATACACTTCTAGCACCCAGTAATAATGTTCTTGTGTGGTCAAAGGGGTTGCAGCCCCATGTCTGTGTTGCAGTATGGGGAGCTGTCTGCACAAAACACAAGAGTGGGAAAGAAGATGAGCCTTGGATCTCCATGTACCTTGAAAAAGGGGAACAGGGATGGAGAAGAATAAAGTGGGAGAAAGTAGGAGGGAGATCTACAACATGTAATAATGGTTTTATTGTAATGATTGAGAGACTTCTCTGAAAGTTCTTGATGTAGGTGTAATCACTCTGTGCTCTGAGTTACACATTAAGCTGTAGAACTGACCTGATTTATTCTATTTTTTATTTTACTTTTTTATCTATAGTTTTCATCTATGACAGGCTAATCAACAAAATGCAAACAGTGAGGAAACCTTTTTCTTTATTGATGACTTCTTAGTCTTACTTSCTAGCATAGCTGACTTTCTACTGTACCCCTGCTTTCCTATCACTTTTTTTTATAAACTAAATTGCATCTCTTTCAGTTATTCTTTTGCTTGCAGTCTCATTCGTTTTCAGCGTAGCTTGTGTAATAAGTTGGCAAGAGAAGAATACCTTGCTCAGTAGTCACTGTTGTGTTCCTGTGTACCTACTGCGTGCTCTCTTCCCAGTCTCCTTGTGCGGATAGTGCCAGAAAACAAAATTTGCCAGGCTGCTTAGTATGAGCTCTTCATTCTTCTAGTCTACAAAAGAACTTGAACTTAGGTTGGCTTCACTGTTGGGAGCTGTGTCCCTTGTTCACAGATTCACAGAATATTTAAGGTTGGAAGGGACCTCTACAGATCATCTAGTCCAACCTTCCTGCTATAGCAGGCACACCTAGAGCATGTGGCACAGGGTGGTATCCAGGCGGGTTTTGAAGACCTCCAGAGTAGGAGACTCCACAACCTCCCTGGGCAGCCTGTTCCACTGCTCTGTCACCCTAACAGKAAAGAAGTTGCTCCTCACCTGGAGACGGAACTTCTTATGCTTCAGCTTGTGGCCATTACCCCTCGTCCTATCGCTGGCCACCAGTGAGAACAGCTTGTCCCCTTCCTCCCTGCATKCTCCCTTCCTGAACTTATACATATTAATCATATCCCCTCTGAGCCGTCTCTTCTCCAGAGAAAACAGGCCCAGCTCACWCAGCCTCTCTTCATACCAGAGATCAAGTGCTTGCTTTTGCTGCTTGGAAAATACACAACACTGAAGTCATCTGGGATCACTTAGTTGTCAGGGAGAAATCTGCACACATTAGCCCTAGGTGATGGTGACACATCCCAATTATAAAAGGATCAAGTGAATCAAGTTATAGTAAGAATTAAGCTTMATCACTTAAGGAATCCTGTGTATGTGGCTGCAGTGTCTCTGTGTCTCCTCCCTGTGCTCTTTCCTCTTCCTCCCCCTTCCTGTGATTTTTGAACTCTTGGGCTACATTTAACCAAATTTTTAAAAAGGACAGAAGTTTCAAAAAGAATCAATTTCATTAGTTTCAGCTATAATGCCAAAAGGCCCGAATTAGTTCCCTGGCTGAGGACAAGCTGAGCAAAATTCAAGCATGCTGTGTGCTCGTTGAAGACAGCCAGGTGGCTGGTCACCTCATGCTCTGCCTGGTCACTCAACACATGTCCTCTCGGACTTGCCGCMATACATATTGGCTGCTTCACAAAACTTTGGGTGCGTTGGTGTTRCTGTGGGAGCAAATAAGCCTTAAGGATGAACAACACAAACTGACAGAAAATGAATCTTCCTTAGCTCGTGGGACAACCTCTTCAGTCAGATGGAACAGAAAGATCATGTCTTGTGTAGGTAACTGCTGTATATTTAATAGTAAATACAATTTCCCCTGGAGTGATGCAGCTTGCGTGCTTTTGCCAGCATGGCACGGGCCCTCTGATAATATTCCTCTGTGGATATTATCCATCTTGTGTGCTCTGCCAGCCTCGAAGCAGCCTCGCTTGCAGGTTTCTTGGCTGTGATAGTTTGCAGATGGAGTTCTGTGGGAAGCATTTTCAAAATTTCTTGTTTAAGAGTCAAAAGTAGATTGTGCAATTCTATACCTCAGATCAAAGCCTGAACTAMAGTTTTTCTGTGTTCTGTTGCAATTAATAACAGACTGTCTTGTTTTCTTACATTTCTTCATTTTCATATTTTTTTTGGTAATAAATATGTGATTATGAAACTGTATTATATACTGTCTCTTCCAGAAGCTTCCTGGAACAGATTTAGTTTGAAGTGTTACAGAAACAACTTCTGTCCAAACATAGCCAGAATGACTCTGGATATGGAAAATCTCTTGAGCTTTGGCAGTCAGGTGATGCAGCAGTCACATATGTGATTTGCATGATAATCTATTTTATATTTTTATTTGATAGCATTTTTAATTGTTTTGGGAAAAAAACTATAATTCTGTTTAATTTCAAACAACGAAAGTTATAGATAGTCTACTGAAAAATATATTTTTTTCTACTCAAGAGGCATCATCAGTATTGGATGCCATGTTAACATAAATCTTTGCTTTTATCAGTAAATATTATTTAATTCCATTATCCATTTTAATGGATACAATTGATCAATTGTAGCATGCTATAAAAATTCTATAGATGTGTATATTCTATATTCTTTCTGAAATGCCTTAATACAGCTCATTATATCTCATTAAGTTCTATAATGTAATTAGCATCGCATGCTTATCTTGAGCACAGTCACCCAAATATTTGCTCTCAGTCTGCTCTTTGGGTATATTTTTATTTTCCATGTTTCCTACRGTCCGCATCATGAGTGTCAGGAGCAGTTTTTAGACCTGGGAAGTCTCATAGGAACAAGGATTAAATTACCCAAGTCGCAGGAGGAGAAGTGAAGACTTTCTGACCACTGATGGGCATCATGCTGAGTATGTGTCAGCACAGAGTGAGGGCTTCTGAGAGGATATGCATTTAGTCACCGATACCCATATTTGACGTGAAAGGCCAAATAAACCGTCTGTGTGATTAAAGCATGAGCTTAAGCTTCAATCTTTTGCCAAAGCTATTGCTAAAGCCTTTAAGCAAGCAGAACTAGACAGAGAATGACAGAAATTGTTACCTACCATCTTTATGTCTGTGTAAATTAATTCAGCACATGGGTGGCTCATGAGGTTGCATGGGATTGTTAGATGTTTCCAAGCACATGACTGGTCAAGGGAAGCTCCCTGTGGTGTGTTACAGTCTTTGGTTTTAAAATTTCCAGAAAGACTTCATATTCTTATACGAATAAGCCTATTTCTACCAGTGCAAGACTTGGATGCAGGTTACTTGTGAATGGCAGATGAAAACAGTTTGAACTCCAAACTTCSTATGCAGCCCTCTCCTGCACCTCAAGTCTTTCCCCTGAGAGCTTGGGACATCCGTATAATTCAAGCTGTCTTTTAAGCTTGCCATTTGCACCAGCTCAGCTTTGGTTAAGTCTGAGACCTGCTAGATTTTTGCTCACCATTCTTCCTGATTTGTTGCCGATGGGAAACTGAGGATTCTCACAGGCCATGGTGTGGATAGGGAGTTGCAAACAACTATGCCCATGACCAGAAGCACTCCTAAAAGTGCTCCTGGAGTGGCAGAATCCCTGTTGCTTGGTGATCCCTGCAGGGAATGTGTGCTCCAGCTTAAAGGCACTGTTAAATGAGTTCAYGGCCAGGGTAAGGCTCCCACCTATTGTGTAGGCTGACTTTATGCTACAGGCTATGTCCAGCTGGAGTGGAAAAGCTAGAAACCACTCAGGAAAGTCCCGTGGTTGTCATAACAGCTCTGAAATTCTGATCTGACCCAGAATCGTTTGTTCACGGACTGTCCAAGAAATAATGACTAATGGGTGATTGATGCTTGTTCATCGTTTCCTTTCAGATGTTCTGAGGTTAAACATTGCTGTGATTTGAAATTCATACAGGAACCAGAAGCCTTGTTGCCATACAATCCTTCTGTTGGCTTCTTAACTGCAAACAGGCCCTGCTGCCAACGGTTTCTACCAGATCGAGCTTTCCCCAGTTTTCCCTTGAAGTGTAAATTGCAAATTGGTCAAATCGGGTGAAACATGCGCTCCCTTTTGCTTTTTCCCGTGTCCCAGACTTTCCGTTTAAATCATTCTTGCTTGGCAAGAAGTCTGGGCCACAGATTATTGCACTTGTTAGACGGCAGTGATGGGGTTGTGAAAATTACCATGTGATTGACAGTCATGAAAATGAATCCCACAGCACTAAAGCGAAGTCTCTCCCATTTTTCTTGGCAGACTATTGATTTCAGCTGTGCTTTCCTTAAAAGCACAAATTTCTAAGAGGCTCTGAAGCTGGTGATGGCTGGTCCGGAAAGCAGTATCAGTGTGCGTATTCCCTTGAGTCCCAGGTGCAACTTTCTTGTAGAGCCATAGGAAGGGCCAGCATTGCTGTTTTCTTCAACCCATGTTTGCTGGGAGTGTGATATATGGGGGAAAATGTTATCCATATAGACTATGACGTATATAGAGAATAAACCCCAGCATGCTGTAATAGTGACGTTTTTGGATTTGAAATATTAAGTGATCAGAGTTCACTGCTGTTAAATTCCTTAATTAAAAACAAATCTTCTGTGTTTATAAAATGTCTAAATGTGCTGTTATGGTTAGAAGAACACACAAGGGAAGGCTTTGTTGAAATGTAAACACTTGGTGAGTTATTACTGCAGTGAACTGTCTGCGCTCATCTAATGACACAGTCCTCAGCATTCGAGTGAATATAATTGTAGCAGAGGGCTATTAGGCTCTGATTCAGTATTTAGGCTTCTAATTTTCCACTGAAACACTTTTATTGAATCCAGATTCTGTTAACTTTTCCCTTCTCCTTGGCATTTCTGTGAGCTTTACTCTTTCTAGGTAGTTCCTTACAGTGGTGGGGACTGGTAAGGTATTCTGTGCTGAATGTCACTGTGAAAGGTTTCTTTGCTGAGGGATTGATATTGGTAAATGGGATCTTTTAGAACAGTCTTTAATACCCTAAGAAGAAATAGTGCTGTCAGAAGAGTGGGAATTAAAAAAAGAAAAGAGAAGAAAAAAAAAAAAAAGGCAGGGGGATGGTTTCTCCCAAAGGAGGACTGGGGCGAACTTTGGTTTTCTCTCAAAGGAGAACTAAACTGCTTATGTTAGGCCTGGGAAGTGAGTCTGAACTGGCTTTGTCACTCACCTGCATTGGTGCAGTTGGTTCATAGGTGTAGGAGGTGCASAAGAGACTAAGAGTTCACAGAGGCAAACACTGCCTGACTCCTTTGGAAAATGAATCTTCAGGGAGGCTGCCCCAGATGAGGAAGGGGAAGCTTCTCTGGTTTCCCTATTGSAGTGATGACATGAAGAGCTCTTCCAAAACTGGACATCCTGAGTAATGGGGATATATCAGGAATATACCTTAGATGGTGGAGTAGTGGTACTTGCAGACTGAAAGAGTCTAATCTATAAAATCCTCGTGAACTACCTTAAATTGCACGACTGTGAACAACCCTCCATCAAAATGTCATCTTAGAGTCACCCTCTTGAAGTCTGGATGGATTTCAGAAGGAAAGTAAACTCAACTTTCTATTCTGAAGTTGTCTGCTGAAATTTGTGATGAGTTGACAAAGATTTAGCACTCCGGCATAAGAGACTTAGTGTTAGAATTTCAGTTAGGATTTTGAATCATTTCTTGCAGGCATGGTAACAAGAAATGTGATCTTGCCTAACTGAAAGCCAGGCTCATGGGAGCGTCTCTGAATGATTTGGGATAGGCTATACAAATAATGGTGGACTTTGTGATTCAGGGGATTCAGTCAAGAACTGCATTAGTTTTCTRAAGTTACCCATGGTAATTTTTGCTGATTTCAGCTAATATGAAAACTTAAAGGTGCGTCACCTCCAGAGTTCCTCGCAAAATCTGGAAACAACAGAGCTGATGGGGAAATTCCTGCTGTAATCCTATCCAAAGTTCAGAGTAAAATCTTGTGTGTGAAGTGTGCAGATGGGCCTARGCAAGTCTCTGCCCAGTATATTGTTGATAGCGTTTCCAGCAGACCAGAGCTAAATAATTTAGCCTGTTAAAGGCAGCCACATTAGTGGAAGTCAAGGCTTGGTGATGAGAAAATGGGGTGGTAGTGCAGGGAAGCGGCAGTTTTTGGGAGCTGCTATCCGCCGCTGAACACCAGAGGGCACAAAGTCTCTAGCAGTCACTGCGTCTTCTGRCTCTGCGCTTAAATGCTATTAAATGCTAACAGTGTTTAAACAAACCTAAATATAACGACGCCTTGAAAAGCAAACACAAAACTTCACTGGAACAACAAAGGGAAAATAAATGTGCTAATAGTTTTGGAATGGCGATGAAAAGGAGTATCGTGCTTGTAGGATGTGTATGTGTGTGTTATGTCAACCTGGACACTGAACACAAAGAGTATTGTATGGTTGTACATATGTATGCTTTTATATTTAAATACAGGGACACGTGTTAACAGTGTGTTGTCACAACATATTAATGGGAAGTGATTTCCATATGGATGGGAACATACACTGAGGAAGCAGGTCACTGAATCAACAACAATCAGAATGACTTTATAAAGTTCATTTTTTTCTGTTGTATTCTGTACATTTTTTTTTAAATACGACAGGAAAATTTGGAACTCATTGCTTGCATGACTGATTCTCCTTCACCTGTAAAACCTGAATCTTCAAACTTGTCATGATACTCAACTGTACAAAACATCAGCAAAGAAACTACTTAATACTAAATGTGGAATCTTTACTGAGCCTTGCATAACGTTTTACAATGCAGGCCTCTCACAGCTARGAGTACAAGTGAGGATTTGCGAGCTTGTGAGTTTTCAACAGATTTTTTTTTAAAATGAATCAGCTGCCAGACTGTGGTCTTACAGTCATTATCTGGGGACTGCCCAGGCCACAAAGCGAGTGTTACGTGTCCTTCTGTCAGGCTCCTGCTGCCTGAACGCAGAATGCTGGTSTTGTGGGCCGTGTGGGGCTGTCAGCCTTCAAACTCTAGAATCAAGTCTGGAAGAAATAGATTTCAGAGCTGGATGCAATTTATCATGTGATACAATCTCAGTGTATTATATTTTAAATTTAAGTCTAAAACCAGTGACTAAAGCTGTAATCATGCTGTCAGCACATGTAACTACTTTCAAAATTAGACACTGATCAGTCTAACTGAATAAAATCTGGTTGTAATTTCAGTAATACCATGTAAAAACCCAATTTCTAGAAAGTGAGGCTGGTTCAGTGCTCACAAAGCGTGTCTGTGATCTGGGGGATCCAGGTTTGGTTCCTAGGTTTGCCACTGTCTTTGGTCTGATGGCCATCTCATTGGGTTGAAGGCCATAAGAGGAGGAGCATGGATACCCAGCTGTATCCTTAAGGGGTTATTCATAGGGCATGTTCTCAGTCTAGCACTCTCCAGAAGGGGTGAAACACATCTGAGCAGGAGGGAAATCCCTTACTAGCATGTTGTGCAGTCTTGGCTGCCTGTCTGCAAGTTTGTGCTTATGTGAAGAGCCTAAAGCTCTTCTGACCTCATGAGTGCCCTTTCCTAGAGGCATGTACCAAGCGTCAGAGAGAGCCGTTGCTTGTGTCATCCATAAGTCATTGCTGGGGTGGATTTTTTTTTCCTCTGGCATACACTTGCATTTAGGACACTGTAGGTCAGAGTTGGCATGTCTGCTCCTGGTTAGGGTTTCATTAGCTCCATGCTGAGTGTAGCAGGCTGCTCATATACCCCTTCTGAGGGAATCTGAGTTACGTGCAGAGCAGCCTGGCCCTGGCCGCCACCTGCACTGAGTCACAAAGGAGAAGGCCTTCTAGCCTCCTCTCCTGCCCTCTTTGCCCAGGGCAGCCCAATGAGCGCYGTGGGGAGCAGTGTGACAGACTGGGGAAGCTCCCTGACCTGCTCCCCTCGCCGCAGGCCGAGGTGGTGGCCAGTGCTCCSGCCAGCATGGCGCTAGGCTGGGCGCTAGGCTTGGTGAGGCCTGCGGCACAAACCTTGCGCTGATTAATACGTGTCCYCCAGGGAGCCTGGGCTCAGCCACATCTGTCGCTGCGGAGGCTCCTTCTCGTGCGCCTCGTGTCCCCAGTCCAGCCTCTCAACATCCAGTTGGGGAAGCTGGTGCTGAGCCGTGTCTCCCAGCTCTTCTTGCGAAGGTGCTGCGGAGTGGCGTGATTTGGATGGTGTGAGGGGAAACAGGCGTGTTGGCACAGCTGCAGAAAGCTATTTGCGCTATGCCCGCCTCGAGCCTGTGCAAATAGCAGGAGGAGTGAGGGACTCCTTGCTTCCCCGAGGCCGGACTTCATTCATGTGCAACTCTGTGTGTGTGTGTGTGTGTGTGTGTGTGTTCGTGTGCACCTGTGCTTTTAGGGAACATAAACAGACTCCACAGTAACATCTAGTAAGAAATAGTTTCTGTTTCAGAGACCACAAAGGCACCCAGGAGAACGTAGTATTGGTTCAAGCCAAAGAAACCGAATGTGGAGTGTGTTACTAGACATTTGCAGGCATGTCTAAAAGCAAAAATACCCCTTTATAGACAAGTGTTTGATCTCTGACACTTTCTAAATACCTTCTCTGCTTTTAAAACTACGTTTCATCATGCATCAGATAGTTAATCTTGTGAGATCAGGAAAGTGACTGCAAGAAGTGTCTTTCCCTGAATTCAGCGTTTCTTTTATGAGTATGTTTATTGGAAAAGTAATGGAAAGATGCATTTAATACTGGTGTTGTTCTTCAGCAGAACATCTGAATTTTAATAATTGTTTCCTAAGCTTTAAAGACCCTTCTATTTTGTTCCCATAAAGTGTCCTGGCCATATTCCAGCTCTGTCCCTCCCATCCAGAAGGTCCCGTGCCATCCTGAGTTACTGGAGAGGCCTGGGCACTCTGGCTGGCCTTGTGGAGCCRCCTCTGTCCTGCCTCAGGCTAGGGCATCCATGTAAGGTTTGCAAATGATTTGTTTAGGTTTTCAAAGCTAAACTCCCATGCAGCTCCTTTTTCTTGCTTTGAAAAACAGACCCTTTCCATTTCGTATACTTGGTTTAAAAAATGAAACCCACAAATGATTTCCCATAGTCTTCCAGAACTGAGCTTGTCTTCCTGTATGTGCTTTGTAGGTGCATACTATTAGAAATGTAATGGTGGTGATCTGACAAATTGTAACTCCATTTGTCAGTAGCCATAAGCATTTACTGAAAGAAGGGACTTGCGGGTACTAGTCTATCAAAATTAAATCTTGGTTTTCTATAGCACTTCCCTGTAATCTGGGAGAAAGTCAACTATGTTCCCTAATGTCTGCAGCCATTCAAAAAAAATCTTCCGTAAGATATATAATACTCTTCTATTTTAGTGTAAATCAGGGAGGGGGTTAAACGCAGCTGGATGTTTCAAGGCTTGCCTGCAGATCATAGCTTCAGTTATTCTATAAAACTAGTGAGTTTTCTGTTGGGGAGAAGCTTAGAATATTTTGTTATCTGGTTTGGGCTTCTCGCCAAGGAATAGTACCGCTTGGGCACTCGCTGCTGTTTATATGATTTTCATTGACTTCAGTGGGCATTGAATCAGGCCTTATAAGCACAATTTCCTCATTGTTAGCAGCTGTTCATTGCTTAGCATTACTTGAGCCACTATTCAGCTGGCCATCTGTGATCTGGGACTTCTCAGGCTGCAAGAAAATCATTAGCTGTTCCATTTTGGCAGAAGAATATGGTAACCTATCTTAGGGGGATGTATTTGTACAAGGAGTAATAATGTTTTTCCCCAATATCTATTGCTTGTCACTTGCCCATCTGTGGTTCTAACACACAAATGTTAAATAATAAATACAGAAATAGAACTGGTGCTTTGTACATTCAAAAGCATCTTTTTCATTGAGATGCTAAGAAGTTTAGATCTGCTAGTAAGAGAAAGTCAGTGTTGTCAGTGTACAAGTTTGTTCATCAGTCTCTCAAGCTGGTCGCTCTGCAGAGAAGTTACTAAAAGTTTACAAAATGACAAAAGTAGATCCCTGGTCCTGTAGAGATGAATGGTGAGTTATGACACCAAATCATGAGTGAGAATTTTGGATGTAGCTTGATTAAAGATTATAAGATGTGAAGTGAATGACATTGAATGCGGCAGGTGTGTGTCTGAGAGCAGCTGTTTACAGGCAGAGCTATTGCCCTGCAATAATTCTTCCTCAAAACTATGGAAGTGGAGGTCTCTGCCAGTAAATTAGCATTTCGGCTAGGCTGTTCACTTACCCTATATTGCTGAATTCTTTTCTGAGGTGCAACTGTTCCTTCATTTGGGTTCTTGGAGGAACAACTTGTGAATTTCTCATGACAAACATTTCCCTTAAAATTGTACCTGATTTTTTACGATGTTTCAAGGAATACAGTGAGAGACCGACATAGGGCACAAAATACTGTTAGGTAGCCTACCTCTTTTCAAGGAAAGAATATATTATCTCAAGTTGGGGATAGTTAAGTGAAATAGTACTCAGCCTTAGACAGAAGTCCTCTGCTGTGGAGTGCTTGCAAGCAAGGAATATTTTACCCCTATTTGTAGTAGTTCCTGGGCTAGATGCAGTTCCTCTAGTTGCTTATGCAGTAAATAACAGCAACCCCTGGTTTGCTCTCTGGTACATCATCCTCTGTGCTTTCATTCATATTCTCTCAGTAAGTATAGCAGATGCCCATCTCTGGTGCTGAATGGCAGAAATCTCATCTTTCTTTGGTTTCTGAATTGAGTGTCTTTCACTTTCAGTTTTCTGCTTGAAACCAGAGAAATCAATTTCACTGTTGACGCTAAGGCCTGACTGCTCATTTTGATAAACACCAACACAGACAAGAGGGTGGAGGGGAGAAGCAGATAATGACATTTTCCTGAAAACAGGATTTGACTGTGCCCAAATTTTCCATTTTATTTCTAGTGCAGAGCTTTATTGCCTGGTGATGAGTAAAATTACAGTATTTCATCAAAGATTCCCAGCAGATGGGAACTTACCAASTTTCATGTGTTTTCCAAAAAGCGCTGTGGATGCCAAAAGAAAGGCCTGACATCATCCTCCCCAGGGAGGACAACCCACTGAGCCCTCCTGCAGGCTCAGGAAGGCTCTCTGCACCGCGCTGGAGTCGCTGTTGACTGGGCAAATCCACCAGCAGAGTTTTGGAGAGAGAGAGGGAATACACAGCACCTTGCCTTGCTCTGGAAAYGGCCAAGAGAAGCTCCAAGACTCCAGCCGATAAACACGACGTGAGACATGAGCTCGGAGACCATTCCCTCCATGGGGCGACAGGAACGGCGGTGAGGCAATGGTCTTCCTTCCTCCAAAGTGCCTGTTAGAAAAGCTTAAAATAACCAAGTATCATTTTCCTCCTGATTCAGCCCTTACGGGACAAAACATGAAGTCCACATGATAAGTAAACCTTAGGAAAATGTAATAAATTTTCGACACGTTCAGCAGATGTTGGTGGATTTATCCACTATCGGAAGTTATATATCAAAGGGTGCAGTTTAGTGCCTGTTTTGTGTACTCAGTGAATCCCAGGCRTGTTTAATATTTCTCACTCTGAGTTTTAACAGTGTATAAATATCATTTAATAAACAACCTTTAACTTTAAACAAACGTGTTCAGATGTATGATGTCTGAACAGATCTCATGTTTTAAGAATCCTTAAAAATACTGCACAGGACTGATTCAATCTACCAATATATCCTTAATTTATATGAATTCTGTCTCCCAGCAGCAGCATTTTTCAATATTCCTGTTCAAGATCCGTTACGTGTGTTACAAACTGCTGTTTCAAAGGTGAGCAATTCTGCAATCTCTTCTTTCAGAGAATTTAAACTTGGCACTTGAAGTTCCTGCACCAGAGCTGTTTTTATCCCCCTTAAAAATATTTGGAGAAATAGTTTATTCTTAGTGTTGTTATGGTGGAGAAACAATACCCCAATGCTTTTGTTTCTCTGATTTTTATGCCTATAAGCACAATGTAAACTGGTGTGGTGTGAGCTAGAACCTTAATTTAATTTTCAACTGAGGGGGAAAAAAAATGCCCCTCCACTCCCTCCAGGGATTTTGTTATTTTTGGATTAGAAACTTAAAAGCATGTAATAATTCTTACCTCCTTCACTTTCAGGATATTTTTTTTTTCTGATGTGGCAAATGGTGATCTGAGAACAAAAGGAGGAAGAAATAAGAACTGAAAGGACAAGTGTATGTGGCATAGGAGAAAGAGGAAAACAGATTGGCAGGTATTAAAAAGGTCAACCAAGGAGCTGAAAATTGCAAGGTACTGGGATCAGCAGAGTGCTGATGGGTTTTGTTTTCTTGGAGTGTCTAGTGTTGCTGCCAGGTTTTCTCTGGCTTAGCCTAACGTGCCTTGTAATGCAACTTAGCTGAAACAGTCCATAGGTTCAGGAAGCTGGGAACAGTAAAGCACAGCAGGTAGGAAAAGCAGCCTCAGTCTCCTCTAGGCATTTTGGCTTGGGTTACCAGCCCTTGGTATGTTCTCTAGTGATCCATCATTTTTAATGGCTCCTAGAATGGTGCTCTCTTCATTGTCACTTAACACTTCATTGTGTTAAGTGACAATGAAGAGAGCACCATTCTAGGAGTGTCAGTATTTGTCATGTTTCAGGGGAGATGGGGGATTTTAAACGGCTATAAACCCACTCCTGCTACGTGTTGATCATTCCCAACATTCCCTTTGAGAGATCTGGGGCACGGAGCAGCTGTTAACACTTGTCCTTGCCTACCTTGGTGTGAGGTGCCTGCTCCGAAGGAGCAGGGGTGAGGGAGAGGTTGATGGATGACTCATCTAAAACACACTTGAGCTGTTGGAGATGCCAACACCACTTCAGGGAATGTCAAAGTGCTATTGCTTGGTGGCTGTCATGTCTACGGATGTTTTGCTGTTGCTCACCCTAGAATACAGATATCTTCCTGAGCATTGCTCTAATGTGCATAAAAAGATATTTTTGAGTGTCTGTTGCTTGTCATTTGTGTTTTTCTGTGATTGCTTGAAAAGGGAACTGTCAGGACTTTGATTAGATTCTCTACAGTAAGAATCTGTAATTCAAGAAGACAAAGACATACAGCTAACATACAGTAGCTCCCAAAAGCACAGATTTATGATCCTTTGCATAATGCAATATACTGTGTATCTCTGATTGCTAAAGAGGTTGTTAACAGAAGTCTAAACTTGAATGCCCAGAGGGTATCAAGGCAGTCTTACTTTAAGTATCCTGCTTTTTAATGGTAAAGGCAAGATGACTATTCCATGTTCAGAACTTCACTTTAGTTGCTCATGAAAATGAGAAATGTAATTTCATATTACCCACTGCCTGCTCTGCACAGAGCTGCACAGGTGATTATGTAGGCAGAAGAGGTTTTTCTAGCCTTTAAATTGCCTATTTGTTCAGGAGAAAATTGAAGGTAATTCTTCCCAGAACCCGGCTAGTGAGGAGCCCTTTGCACAGACATTTTAGTTCAGTGTTACTAAGTGCTGTACTTCGTCTTGGATGGAAACTCCAGAGGAGCTTTCTCAGAAAGTACCTCTAGAGAGGTACTAGGCAAGCCCTAAACCAGCTTATCTTTGTATTTGAGAGAAGTTTATTGCTAGGTACAAACACTAAGACCACTATGAGTGAAATGGGTGAGTTGGCTTTCACCTCAGGTGACTCAGGAGACAACACAGTACCTGTTGGTCTGCTAATTTTGTTCAAGGTGAGGGGCARTTACCCAGGGGAGAGATGCCAACAGGCCATTTTAATCCATGTTAAATTCTAAACACTGGTGAGCAGATGAGGTGCATAAATTACGATGTTTCTGCAGCTAGGGCTGCTGGAGTTAAAAAATGGCTTTTTTGGATTAGTTGCCAGATTAAAAATAATAGCACATTGGGAATTATAAATGTTTTGTATAGCCGTAAGTGAAACATTCTGTTTTCAAGCTATTTAACTTTTTAAACCTTTTCCCCTCTTTTAGACTTGAGTCAATTAAAATTATGTGTTATAGGAAAACACTGACATGTGTAATAATGTGGAAATGAAACATTTCAGCATTTCTGAAATGAATAATTATATTAGAAATGTTGAAATAAAACCTTACATTGTTTAAAACATTTTTTCCTGTTCTTTCTGGCCAAATTTTTTCATTAGATGTGACCTGGAACTGGAATGGGTTTGTATTTGCATCCTGCCTCCTATCCAGTGAAATTGTAGGTTTTGGCTAATTTTAGCCATTTGTGAAAAGAAAAACAGCCAAATCTGGCTGTMATCTCCAACAAACTTTATAGACTCTGTCTTCACTGATAAATGAAGTTAGGCTGTGTGGGTTTCTTAATAGTGCCTCTATTCCTCAGACCTTCAGAGGTCAAGGAGCAGTATGTAGGCAGGGGAAAGCAAAACTAGATTAAAGGAGAAAAAGTAAATGTAAATGAAAACTTGTCATRTGGGTTTTGTACTTCTTGTGAAAGGGCTGAAATATTTCACCCCTGTCCTGACTAGGTTCAGCCATATCAGTGAGTTACCACATCTGGAAGAGTTATTACTCGTTAACTGAGTTGCAAAGCAGGGAACTGATACCTCGGGGCAAGCATGAGGTGAGACAAATTTGTTTAAGCTTTTTAGCTTTTTTTTTTTTTTTTTTTTTTTTTTTTTTTTTTTTTGGCTGGGGTTTGTGTTGATGTGTTTTACCCTGTTTACCTCTCAACATGCTCTTCTGATGCCAGCCTGTCCTAGGAATTCGAGGGATCTTCCTATCTGTAAAACATTGCAGCCCCGTGGGATGATATAAATAAAGATCACCACCAGATCTAGTCCAAAAGTCCTGAAGTGGACACAAAGGACGTGTTTTTCAGTCATGTTTTTTTTATCATGCATTTAAGCTAGCTTCAAGTACAGTCAAACCCAGTTGAAGTAGGGTGAGAGATGCAGATCAATACAAATGAATTAACACAAATATTATTTTATTGCATCAAAGCTGCAAGTAGTATTCTCAACTCTTTTCAGGCAACGATCACACTCCTTCTGTGTGTTGGGAGCCTGTCATGCGTAGTACAGGTCCTAGCTTGAGCCCTAACAGCTGTGGGAGGCAATGTGTTGTGCAGGAGGTGTCTTGGTCAGCTCCCAGCTGGCTGCTGCTGTTCTCTCCATCCCTTTCCAAAGTACCAGGGTTACCAGCTGCCTCACATTTACGCCGGGCTACGTACGCACACGTCACCTCTGCAGCTGTAACGCAGATAAGAATTTACCAACAGTCTTGACAGACACCCCTGGCTTCGAGTGCTCATGGGCATGTGACAGCAGGACCCAGCACTGCGCCACCAGCAAGACAAACGCTCTGATGGCCAAGGGGTTATGTTGCCTGGTCAGACTCGGCAAGCTGATAACATCATTGAAACACGCCTGCTCTCTGGATTCGTCAGAGCGCAGCTGGCTGGGAAGGGTTTAATGCAGAGCAAAGTCCTTCTAAATGTTTCTATAATCTCTGCAGAGATTGTCCGTCAGAGGTGCAATGGAAAAAGGAAACTGGTGGCTCCAAATGGCAGCTTGTAGGTCACAGGCAAAATCAGAGCTGCCATATCAAACTGTGGAAAAGCAAAACAAGGCCTGAGTTCAGATCTGTTACATTTCCCCTAGCAAATACAGGTGTCCTGTTTATAGATGGCTTATCTTCAATACCTTGATGTATTGACTGGCCATTATTTAAATGAACTTCTCCTGGCTGTGGATTGTCACTGTGTTCTACCTGGTGAGGTGCAAGTTCTGCAGTCACAGAAATGGGCTCTTCTCAAAGAGGTCTCTGCTAGTTGATGTTTTCTCCTACAACCTTTATCTACTACTGAAAGGGATGGGATTGAAGAATATTTAAAAAGAGTCAACCAAATAGATAATCCCAAAGGAGAGCCTGAACACAGTGTTATCTCTGCCAAACTGCTCAGTTATTAGGGTAGATGAACAAGGGAATTGCCTGGGACTTGTGGTTAGCATGGGAAAGGATACAGAAGAGGTAAAATCATGTATCTGTGTTTATGATAATCCATATTCAGATACTTGGGCAGGTAGAAGAGGAAMGAGTGGATAAAATTGATCATTGGGTAGATCTTAGGAGGCAAAGGGGCATTGCTAGCTGTCTGCTGGGCAACATTCCCCCTRGGTAAAGAAACCCATAGGAGTGTTTGCACATAAATGTGGTGAAATCCAAGGTCTCCTTTTATGCAACACCGTGGGGCCTTAATCCATTTTCATGAAGGAATGTTTTTGTTCGCCTGGCTGGCGATGCCATTCCTAAAGTAATTCAAATAAATGAATACAATATGTTTGGTGAGTGTATTACTGTAATTAAGATTCCCAGTTGGGTTTCTCATTTAAGCAGCAGGATGGTCTAGAGAATTAAATTAAGAATTGGGAACTCCTCTGTCCTAACCTTGCTCTGTAGAGTGAATCATCCTGTGAGCAGGGGCTGTTCACTCACAGCAATGTTTTCAGACTTGGCTGCCTAAAGATAGGCGCACGGGTTTGTATTTAGGCTCTCGCATGAATGTTGTTTACTTTGCAGAGGTGCAGATCCCCGAGAAGGGAGTGGGTTTATAGGCAGTTTGTTTCTTTGGAGGATGTGCCAAGCTTTAGGAACGCAAGCAGAGAATGGTAACTTCAGTCCTTTGGGGGGCACAGTTCACTCATGTGAAAATAGCGATAAATATTTCCCTGTATCACAGAAATACAATGAGGCCAAATTGCTGAAATAGCATTTGAATGGCACTTTGGAAATAATAATGCTTTTGGTGCATTTGTGCTTGATGGCAGAGCTCACAAGACAGAGTGTAAATTTATGATGGGGAAAATAGATGCAAAAGGAACRAAAGCAGGAAAAATCTAATTGTGATTTTTCTGAATTATATGTTTAAATCTCTGTTTTAATAAGGGTTTAAGTCTCCATCAATTAGTAAAGCTCTCTTCTTTTGCTAGTGCAGTATGGGGAATAATGAATTGGCAAGTGTGATTTATCGGGGGGGGGGGGGAAATCCACCAACCGAGTTTGCTGAATTGAGCAATTGAGTGGCATTCCTGTGGAGTAGTTTTAGAGTGTCACTTGAACCCCATGGTTAAGCAGCCTGTAGGTAACTGGAGGCAGGCCTGTTTTCCATAATATACTGACTATGTCTGAAAGTAAAACACAGAGAAAACCTTGCTGTATCCACTG
Source organism: Nothoprocta perdicaria (assembly GCF_003342845.1). Taxonomy (NCBI): domain Eukaryota; kingdom Metazoa; phylum Chordata; class Aves; order Tinamiformes; family Tinamidae; genus Nothoprocta; species Nothoprocta perdicaria. Next base: position 1,232,740 of record NW_020455621.1, read on the forward strand.
CTGTAAAAATAATACAGCCTGTTTTAAATCTTGTCCTTTTTATGAAAGTCAAGTGACTTTTAGTTGACTTTAGAAACATTGTTTGCTGCATGAAGAAAAGGGAGGTTTGCTTGGCAAGTTGTCCCGAATCATAGTTGCTTTTTGATATAAGGCATTTGCAAGAGAAAACGTGTGCTCCGCTAGAAGTGCAGAATTCAGAACAAGATGCGAATTTTGTTTGGCTCTGGGACAGAGCTTTGGGGAAGCGGGCAATGAGGGAAGTGCAGCGCTAATGAACACAGGGGCTTTCATGTAGGGAGCACAAATGAGCCTCCTTGCGAGAGGACAGAAAGATGGTGGGAGGCTGATAAAAGTGGGTAGAACTTGGGAAATAGGAGGGAGTCATCCTGGGAATGAGTGAAGGATCTGGTGGAGGGTGGGAGGGGTATTTATCAAGAAGCAGAATTTTGAGCACAGTTTGGTGAAGCCGTAACGAAGGGCTGGAAGGAAGCYGGAGATGGCAGTGAAGTACAGAGGAAACCCAGATAGAAACAAATAGAAAACTTGCCCCCAAAACAGTGCCAGCTGCACCTGGCAGTCTTGCTGGCTCTGGAGTACCAGAGTTCAGGGCACTGCTTGCAGTGTTTATATTATTCCTTGGATGCAGCTTAGAGGGGCAGAGCTCTGCCAGGCTGAATGACAGTTTATCCTAGACTGATAGTAGGAGGCCAAATAGCAGGGAATTTTACCACCTTTTTGTCATGAAATCTGTAATGGAGAAGTTACAGGGAGAGGATTCCCTTGAAAACTGAATTTTGGACTATCAAAAGGCAAAGGCTCTGTGTGTGCAGTAGTTAAAAGCAAAAAGGAAATGCAAGTCATATTTTTACTTCTAATTCAGCCGCTTCTCACTGTAGGCAGGTTGACTAAATGTTGGATAGCTGCATATCCAATAAGGAGGGAGTTGACACTGTATCTGTTGTGCCATCTGTTTACCAGTCACCAGTGTACTGAGAGGAGCTTCACTGAGAATGGGAAAAGTGCCAGGGTTTGCAGTTGTGTTTAACTGATTAAATGCCAGCAGGGTGAAGCCARTGCATTGGCAAGCCTCTGGTCTGCAGGGTTAAAACCTGGGGGTATTTGTGGGTCAATCCTCCTTTTCAGCTAGCAAAGCTTTTCTGGCAGTGTTGCTTTACCCTGTGGTCTGTTGGTGGCACTGGAGGAAACGGAGGCCGTTCCTCCCAGGCTCGAGTGGGACACATTTCCTACTTGCCCTTTGGSTGTTCTGTGCAGAGGCTCTGCTCCAGGAAAAAAAGAAGGGAAAAAAAAGCCTGCTAGTAATGGTGCCATCGTAAAAGCTGTAGAAGAAAGTCTTTTTGCTATAGCTTTGTTCATTGTTTCTTTCACATAGGCAAAGCTTCTTTCCACACAGTGCATCGCTGCTATAGCAGTGCAGGAATGTTTGTCAGTTGATGAACAAGTAGCATGGAATTTACCAAATATGACTTAAAGAATCCTAAGAAGTGAACTGTGGCAGTATAGGAGACTGTTCCGTTTCCCCTCTGATATGCAGTTTTGCTTTCAAGGTGTGAGGAGCAAGGAAGCTCCCATTAGGTCCAGAAGTCCCACGTGAACAATTTCTACTTGTTGTCCCTCCACTGGTGACATAATACAACTGCTTCAGTTAGGCTCCGGTGGAAGCTGCAGGTCCCCTACACTCTTGGCTGGAGATAGAGGGTTGTGTTTCATAGCCCCACTGCAAAGCTTGGAGTAGGACTTGATCTTTCTAACTAAAAACTGTGACTCTACCAAAAGAATAGCAGAAGTCCCTTGAAGCCCAAGCATTTAAGACAGCATTAACTGCCTTTGTTTTCTAAATACTTTTAACTCCTTATTAAGTCAGTGCAGATCACTTGATGCCTCAATGTCAAAACATGGGCAAAGTGTCACGGGTAAGCTGGTAGGAAGCAGTTTCATCCCTTGCAGAACATCTTAAATTATCAATTTCATATGAAGTAAAAGAACTAGTTTTTCTCAAGGCTTGAGGTTCTATGCCTGTTGTTCTCCTTTAGTCCACATTTCACAGAAATATATTTCCTGACCTTAGTTTATGGCCATAGATCCAAGCTACAGATACCTCCAGATCAACTCTATTGAATCACAAGTCCTGCTAGTTGCACACATTTCCAGTTCCTCGTATGCGTACAGAGTGAGCGGTGAACAGGACCCATGGGTGGCACAGTATCTTTTAGGCAGACGTGATTTTTTTCTGCTTGAAAGTTGAGCAGTGGCAGTTATTGAACCACTGAGGCCCTGTTAATAAACCTATCTGAGAAGCAGGATTTAAGAGTTTTGCTTGACATGACAATAACAGAGGCAAACCTCTCCTGGCAAGCTCTGGACTGGGAAACATGAAGTGGTGTCTGTCTGCAGAATAAATTGAACTTCAAGTGAGGGCTGCGTGGTATCATTTGTGTTAATTGAAATAACACACTGAACGTGGAGATTTTAAAGCAAAAAGTCTATGTGAATAGCTGTTCCTGAGGCCCTACTGTCCTATGAAGATAAACTAAGCATGCTTAGATGCCTCACTGTCTTTGTTTTCTTCCCCAAGCAATTGTAACTTCTCTCCCCTTAGAGACAGGCCCTTTTAAAATCACTGGAGCCATTTGATCTCAGATCCACGTGACTGTCTTCTGGCACTGTCTTAATAACTCTTAAGCACTTTCAGGGAAGGGCTTTATTTATTTACTTATCTATCTATCTATCTATCTATCTATTTATTTAAAATGCCAATCTCTTCCCTTGTTGCTTGTCTCCTGAAAGTCCTCATTGAAGCGAGCAAATACCCATCAAGGAAGCATCCCCAGGATAAGGTTTCTTGTGCTTGTTGGTTGTCACAACAACCGTTTCTCTTTCAGGTAAGCGTAACAGAAAGCCCCAGATGCACCTGGAGCAGCTCCCTTCCTTCCTGACAGTGTCCTGGGTGACAGGTCACCCAGTCTGCCCCTTCCTCATGATGAGAATAATATTTACCAAGCTTTGAGATCCTTGGCTCAAAGCACTAGTCAAGAGCTGTTTGGTGCTTTTTTCCTGCTCCCAAGGCACATGAATTTTGAATGCCATCCTGGGCTTTGCCATGGAGTTTGTAGAGCTAGCTCCTCTGCGACAGTCAGCAAGATGGCCTGCTTGCTTTTGCCAAGAAAGAAATGAAAAAACAAAAGGAGAACCTGATGGCAGTCTTCCTTGAGAGCAAATTTACTCCATGTTGTATGCCAGTTCTGCAGGGCATGTAGGCTTTGAATGCATCTCCTGTCAGCGTAATCTGCTCTTTCTTCCTCGAGGAATAGCTTGACTAGCTGGATTCTGAGACAAAGGTCCTTGCTCTTGCCAGCATGGAAAGCCTTCATTTTTTGTTGCAGACTTTTGGCATTGAGTCTTGGCCTGTCCCACAATAATCAAGGAATATCTTTGTATAAAGAGCTGTATAATTGCTCTAGCACGTGGGATTGCCTCATAATAATCCACCTCGCTGCGGGCCTGTYGAGTGTGTGAGTAAAAAGCTCAGCCAAAAAGGAAAGTAGATTATAGTTATAGTTGTAAAAAGCAAAACAACAAAAAAGGTGAGTTTCTGCTCTCATCTGGGGATACCACAGTGAATTAAGAAAGRAGTGTGTACTCATGCTGTCCGGTATTTCGAACAGGAGGAAAGCTGCAAAAACTATCCGCAGGGCTTGCTTCTGATAGCTGATCACTTCTGATTTTATAAATATACATATGTGCAAATAAGTGGAACCGCCAGGGAGCCGCGGCATCGGTGATGCGCTTTTTCCAGAAGGCCTCCGAGCTGCGGAGGCAGGCGGCAGGGCCGCTCTCTGGTGTGCAGGTGAGCGGGCCCGAGGGGAGGCCGGTGTCTTGGCTGCTGCCAGCCCCGTCTTGCTCTCCTCCCCATCGGCGGCTCCGCTTTGTTACAGTGGCACCGTTTGATTCACGAGCGTTCCCTCGGCTCGCGCTGAGCCCGGTGACTCAGAAGACRGGCTGTGTGAAGCCTTCGTTAAGGCAGATGAACGTCAGCGCGTGCCCTTTGTTCGTGTGTGGCTCTTCCTTCCCCCACCGCGACCCCTCGCTGAACTCCCTACTGGCGCAGAGATGCCCCCCACTGTCCTTGCCCTGTCTCATGTCGCATCAGAGCGGACAGGTTTCCAGAGATGGAGCTCAAGGGGTACCGATGACTTCCGATTAAATACAGAGTGCGGCTAGACATAAGCTGAACCTGCCTCCATCGGGAGCAGGACTGTTACTCATGTGAAGCTCACGCTGTAGAGCTGTGGTAATGGTCTGGCCTTGAGGGCAGGAGAAAGCAGTGTGGTTTGGGAAGGAATTCAGGGTTTGCCCTCTTCTTAAATGGCAGGTTAGTGAAGATGTGTTCCGCAAGTAGCAGCACCTTGCAATTTAGATAGGGTCATCAGCACTTACTGTGCTGTAAGAAGAGGTCCGAAGACACCCAATGTATTTTCCTAACTTACTTGCCATGGAACAGAGCACGGATTTCCTCTCTCTGGTTTGGAGGAGAAATTTGAAATACTATTAAACATTACCTAGTTTCCTACAGTTTGATGATGCTGATTACTAGAGTGGAGGAGATCAAGGAGTGGGAGGGAGGGGATGTGATTCGATTTTTACCTTCTCGGAGAAGGAGAAGTTGCTCTTCTCCCTGAGAAGTAGCTGAGTAGAAGCCTGAGAAGTAGCTCAGGCTACTGGAGCTGCTGAGCAATGTGGGGGATGAACAACTGCTGAGAAATGCCTTGATTTTCTTAATATGGCTGAGCACAGCTATGGCTGAAAGACATTATCATGCTAAGGCTCTGGTAGTTTTTAGAGGAGGTGTTTCTTGTCTTAGTCCTGCTCCRAGCCCTTCCCCAGCAGCAGATCTGCTCTTGCCTTCTGAGGTCCTGGGAGTGATTGTGGCAGTTTGAGCACAGTGGAGATCTGGGAAGGGGACCTGGAGTCACTAACACTTAATCTTCCCCCAAAGCCTTTTCAGGGCAGCAAAAGGAAAATACGAACATCCAGTCCAGCACTTCCTTCAGCCTGGACTCCTAGGGCATCTAGACTCCTGCTAAAAAAAAAAAAAAAAAAAAAGAAAAAAAGAGAGAGAGAGAGAGAAAAAAAAAATAATGGAGAAATAGAAAAATACATGCCTGTACCAAGTAAAACAAGAAATGGAAGATTGCAGGAAGTAGGTGAGACATGGTACATGCTGTGAAGCCAGTCAAGTGAAGTATTGCTGTGTAGCAGTCCAAAAGAAGCAAGGCAAGAATACCCTGATAGCAATACATGCTGTGATTCAGCACCCATTAAAAAAAAGCAAAATAATGAGAAAGGGATAGGGAGAGGATAGGTCCACAGGGCTGTGCAGGATGTTCACAGATGTAAAGTAACTAGACCTGCTTATAGTGCAAAAGAGGGAAATCTGGGCAGAAATGCAAGAAGTGAGGAGCTGAGGCTGCATGTTACACATCAAAACCATTTGACAGGCCTGAGTTCAGCAAGCTGCTTGACCACAATGTAGTCAAAATAAGCAGATAAGGTAGCAAAAGACAATGAATGAGAAATGTATGTGTATATCATAGTATGGAGAAAGGCACGTCTAAAAGCTGTCTTAAAATAAAAAAAAAAAAAAAAAGCTTTGAGTGTCCCTAAGAGGAGAAAGCAAGTGAACTTTTTGTCGATAAGCAATGAGAACAAATTTAGGCAGACATCAGGGCCAGCCTTGAAATCACTGCTGGAATGTTGTGAAATGGAAGAACATGTCTTATTCTGCAGTGCTTGCAGACAAGGTGGACATGGATATTTAGTAAATAACAGACATTATGAGAAAGCTGCATTTGTTCACTAATAGATGGCAAACAAACAAAATAGCTTCTTGAATCTTTTGTCTCCTAAATGCAGGGTGAGGCAGTGGCAGTACAAGGATTTCTGATAAGTGTTTATGGAGTTGCTTGGTTCTGATGCTGTATTTCAGTAGTAGGTGTTCCTTTCTTAGCAATATCAAATTCTGTAATAACCAAGAATTTGCCCCTTCAGTCTGAAAATTGAAAAGGTAGGAAAATGCAGACAGAATAAATGAACAAATGCCTGCTATTCCATTTATGTTTCTATTGAACTTTTCAAATGGATTTGCAAACAAATTTGTCAGTAATTTTTAGTGGAAAAAAATAGCAAAACATACTCTATGGATATCTGATGGAGTGAAAGAAGTGAAATGGAAGCTGGCTACTGCTCTTCAGTGCTTCAAAGTCAGGCTGGAAGGAACCTTCCAACTTCTTGCTCAAGTCATGGTTGGCTATGAGGTCAGACCAGGTTGCTCAGGGCTTTATCCASCTGGGTTTGAAAATCTTCAAGAATGGAGGTGCATGACCCCAAGGGAGAGTGTTTCCAGCGCTAAGACGTGGGCTGTCAGTTATCTTCTTCAAAGAAAGAATTTTCTGAAGAACGTATATATATATACATACATATATACACACACATACATTCTAGTGAAAATGTGACATTTGCTCCTTAAAAACAGCAGAACAACAAAACATGGGCATATAGGGAAGCTTATTTTAGACATATGAGTGACAGTGACAATGGTAGAGCCTAGGAACAGACTTGTTGCAACTAGTGCTGGGAGTTGGATGCCAGATCTCCGAACTATAAAAACCTGAGTGTTAGTTAGTCTCATGGAGAAATATGATATCCGTTAGTACAGTGATAATCCCAGCTCAATGATTTTCTAATATTTTGGACTCCTGAAAATACTCAGCTTCTGGTATCGCGTTATTTGAACTAACTCTACCAGAGCCTGCACTTGTAGACCCCTTTGGATTGGCCTGTGGATCCAAGCACCATCAATTAAAAACTACAACTAGGAGTTTTCAGTTACATTTATCTATKTTTTTCCTCATGTATGGCATTTATCTGTAAATATGGGAAATATTTGTATTGTTATTCTTCAGCATTAGAACCAAGTGACGCAGGTTATTTCTCAGGACAAAGAGAAGGCTGAGAGGGAATTTGATCAATATGGATAAATACCTAAGAGGAGAATGTAAAGAAGATGGGGCCAAACTCTTCTTGGTAGTGGACAGTGACAGGACAAGGGGGRTGTAAGTTACAACACAGGAAGTTGCATCTCCACGTGAGGAGGAGCTTCTTAACAGTGAGGGTGGCAGAGCCCTGGCACAGGCTGCCCAGGGAAGTTGTGGAGTCTCCTTCTCTGGAGGTCTTCCAAACYCGCCTGGATGCCCTGTGCCCCATGCTCTGGGTGTCCCTGCTGGAGCAGGGGGGTTGGACTAGGTGATCTYTAGAGGTCCCTTCCAACCTCAACCATTCTGTGATTCTGTGTGAKTTCTGGCATAAGGCAAACAATTTTCTGGCTCTCTCAAGTCAGTAACTCCCACTAACGCTGCAGTGACTCTGTAAAAAGACACTCAAAGTTAACATGGAGATATCAAATAATTGGGAAGCCTCCACATCTATTGATTTTGTAAGTTGATTTTTGATAAGATTTTGTAGTGGAAAGCTGACTTTGCTCTGAAAACTTATTTTGAGTTTTCTGTTCTATAATGCAACTGACTGCTGATCTTCCTGGGATATTTTGCTAATTCCAGAAAACAACTTGCTGTAGGAAAAAAAAAGATTTCGATAATTCAGATAAAAATGTGTCCCATTTCATGTTGGGTTACTTGCCTCTTTATTAGCTTGTTTTGATAAAAAGCTGCATGAAGGAATTTAAGTATTTTATAATATTAGAAACTAGAAAGAATCATTAATAAATTCCAACCGTTGTGTTTATTAAAATGAAGCATTTGGTTTTCATAGAATGCAAACAAAATAAAACATTTCAATCTTTATGCAGTACATTTTCTGGTAGGAAAAGCTGTTGCAGCAGTAGAATGAAATGCTGCCAAATCTGTTGTAGATTTTACAGGGATGTGCACAGTGGCAGAAGCTCGGGAGGAGAAGATCTGCTGAGAGGAGTTAATGATTGTAGGTTCATTTTTTTTTCTACTTCTACACTAAAAACTTTCTCTGTTTTTTCTTTTTTTTTTTCTTATTATTCTTCATGGTTTATGTATTTTCTTTCTCTTGGCTGCTTAGTGTAATTTTGGAAAGGAAGCAAGAACAGGAAGCAAATGCCTGAATATTTCTGATTAAAAGTGGATGTTAGGCAAAGAAAAGGATTTGGATGATGTGGAATTCTTTAGGAATATCCTTCCGTAGCGATTATGAGAATCAGATGGTAGAGTCAATCCTAAAACTGGGACTATGCCTCATGGAAACGCTAGCAGTTCTGCATCAGTTCTTGTACTACCATCCTCCACTCTCTTTGCTCAGTAGAAGCAATTTGATTTCAGTAAGGTTCACAACAAGTCTATTTAAGCTTTCATACCATGATTGCATGGACATTGATGACAAAATTAATTTTGGATCTTTAAATTTCAGGCAGTTTTGATTTCAKCTCAAGTTTAAGTTGAAAGTCAAATTCAGCCTAAGTTGTGACYAGCTAAGCATTGAAACTCAGGTTGGAACAATAATTAAATAAATGATTATTATGAAAATCTGAGAATTTGACACAACCTATTTAATATAAAGAGCTAAAATTCTGTAATTTAGATCAAAGCTTAGATCCTTTTCCAAATGCATTAGGTTGAATTTTGATCAGATGTAAGAATAGAGACAGCAAAAGTTACACTATAAGTTCTGTTTGGAAGCCATTCTATTAAATGAATAATCTGTAGTTTCATTCCTTAGGTGAATACATGCTCCTTTCTAAAACCTACTCACTATTTCTTTCCCCAGTACCATCAGTTAATACCTTTACTGGCAGTTTGAACAGAGAAATCCTATAGACTCATCCCCATGCGTTGTGACAGGCGCACCATGTAGGGGCAAATGACGGTAAGTTCTGAAAATGTTTTATCTATTCAGCTCTTACCCAGCCTGCACCCAAGGACTTCTATCTCCAAAGCTATCACTTAAAACCCACAAATTTTGTAACAAGTCCCAGATTTTCTGAAAATTCCATTTGATCTTCAGTGTCCTAAACAGTTCTGTGTAGATTTACAATCCCTGAATATTGAGCAGCTGCTGGCATTTTGTCTGGGAGATAATCTTAACACTTATTAGGTGACTTGTAATGGCACTCTGGTCACATATTGCTGACAGGGATCACTGTTGTGCCCTGAAGGAAGGTCATGTTCTCATACGGTTTATGTAGAGTGGTGTCCCCTCAAAACATCCAAACCAAGTACAAAACTTTTCTCAGTCTGGCTTAGCCACTCCTTGATTAAATTCTTTGTTGTTTGGGAAGAATTAGAAGAATGTTTTCAAGGATATTTCATGACTATTGTTCAAATATCTTGACTATTAGTTGACTATCAGTTCAAATATCTTAATGTTTCACTATGCGTGCATAAAAAGTTTGAAATGATATGGGAAACTTGTTGGTTAATTTTCCTTAACAGTAGATTCCTCTGGAATCTGAACATTTTATTTGAGAAATGAGAAAATGTGAATGTATATGCAGTGCATTGCATGAGAGCATAAGGCAGTCAGGAAATGAGAGAAAACTGATGGAGTCACTTAAAAAAATTGAAACCATCTTGACTTGATTTTGACTCTGGAGCAGATGGAGGTTCAGAATACACTGAGCGGTGAGCTGGGAAAGGAAGTGGAAATGAGACTGGGAGACTGAGAAGATCAGTGAGCTGCTTTATGATGTATAAAAGCCTGAAATACAATATTATTTTTGTCCTTTATTTCTGTCTGTTTTCCTTTTTACCTCAGAAACACTAAACTTTGTTTTTTCTATTTTTACTAGAGGTCTACTTGGAGGCCTGAGCAGTAGAAGTCTACTTGGAAATGCTGATTTGAAGGGTCTTCATTGTTGAGGAAATATWTATTTAAAGTTGTCAGAGTTATAAAGAAACTGATTAAATCACTTTTCATCTCTGAGTTTCTAAGGTATCTGTTTTATGTGAGTTCATCATAAAAAGGTTTCTCAACAGAAATTGAGGGAGCCAGTGCATAGTAGTATTCTTCATTCTGTTTTGTTTTCCAGGCATCAAAGTACTCAAACTCAATAAAAGATTCTGGATTTTTTAAAATTCATTGTAAAGGGACAGAAATGGAGAGTTCAGAATTCTCCTCTCTTTGCAAATATGTTTTAAAAGATTGACTTTTGGAGATTTTGTGGTATTATCATAGCTTATGTGCCAGTGCCCACACTTTTCTTTATAATTGCTAGTAGAGGAGTTCTAGTACAGGGCTGTTTTTCCTCCATGAAGAAAATATTAGTCCCTGTTAGGTGAATGTGAATTCAGGAGTTTGAAAAGCATTTTCTTTTTTTTTTTGCATTTTGTAAGCCATGTAGAAAAGTTTGCTGATAGATTTAGAGAGCTATTATCAACTGAAAATATATTTTCTGTGTGGTTCTGTTTGAATAGTATTCACATAATACAAGATGTGGCCAATTTAGATTTCTGTCTTCATAAATTATTTGTGAACTACTTCTGATATTTGCAAATATGTTTTCCTTTCAAAACAACTCTAAACTAGACATCTCCGTTATTTGAGACACTAAACATTAAGGATACCCTGGAGCTTAATATTTGCATATGCACACATAAAAATATTTTTGATTTCCTTCCTACCTTCAGCAAAAATCTGCAAATTCATTGTGTTCTTTTTCTGTGTTGTATAATTGTGTAATTAACTGGCAATATTCTCAGTACAGATAGGAGGATAAATATCCTTTTTAAGGTCTGCTGGAAGTAGAGATTTGTTTTCTGCCAGTAAAACAGATTGGGTATGAGTTTGATTGTGGAGGTATGAAAGGAGAAGATGCAATTCTACACAACATTTTACACAGTCACTTTCTGGACCATTGAACAATGAAAGCAACAAAAAGTACTTGACTGAGAAAGAGCAAGTGAATGTGGTTGACAGATGAGAGCGAAGATCATTTATATCTTCTATTGCAGTTGAATGCAGAGTTTCAAAAATGCTACTTTTGATGTAGGGACCAAATTCTTGCAGTAAGGTTACTATACTAGGAACAGATTTTAAACTAAATACATTAAGTATTTACAAAACATTTTAGTATCCTAGTTGGTACAGTACAGGAAAATCTAATTTAAAATTTGATGCTTTCTTTCATTTGTGAATATCTTCTGCCACAGAAGAGTGAAAGCATGAGACCATATTGCTTATAGTTAACAAACTCTGCATATTTCTTTATCTTTTTTCCCCTTAGCCTGTTATTAGTTGTCTCTGCATTTTATTACTAATTTCAATACTCAGATATTTCACAGAGTTTTGCAGGAGATGGGATAATTAGTCTCAGCCTTTGAAATTCTTTCCCCGTGGAAGCAGAGTAAGAAAAACTAAGCAAAAGACCTTAGACTGTGGTGAGAGATTTATACAACAAGTAGTTTCATGGCTATTGGGGGAAACTGTGAGTAATTTATTTTGAAATATACCTCTGTTTAGCGTCTTTCATACCATTTTGTAATGCAATTCATTGGTAGCTCTACAGAGCATGCTGTAGGGCCTGTTTTACCCTATCATAAAGTTAGCATTGGTAGAGATTAGTTTCCAAAGCTAGAGTTTTATTTACTTATTTATTTATTGGTTGTTGTTATGAACTTGGCAGATGATGTCCCTCACACATGAAGAAATATTCATAGCAGACCCTCCGGTCTTCAGAAGGACGAATAAGTCTTTGAATGGTGGTTTTGGGGAGAGTAATTCTCAGATGCCCTCATGCAGTAGTGTCCACGTTGCTGGCTAGGGCTTGTGTTGGTGATCATGAGTGATCAGCACCCCAGGACCTRGCTCTTTGGTCAGCCACATGGGAACAAGAGCCCAACCAACTAGGTAATTTCCATAGGGACTTTGCAAATGGTCTCTGGAACAGATCCTCAGTGACATCTTCCCAGCTCAATGCCACTTGCTTCCCTGACAGCTCAAGGAGGATTCCAGCCCTCCCAACAACTGCATTTTGCCACTTGCAGACCTTCCCTGTTTTTTTGAGGAGCTTAGCAGTTAATATTGAAGGGAAGCTGTTCCCAGAAACTAGCTAGAAAGGGAACATTTTTCACTGAGGGAGCTAAGTTGGACATGAAGAAGAGCTGTGAGTGTGTGGAGTTACTATCTGTTCTCAACCCATAATTCACCTAGCATGAGTCTATTCCAGATTAAGCCAAGGTTGTTTCAGATTTCCTCACCTCATTATGGATTTCTTAGCTGATTCCTGCAATATGGAAGTGTTCTTCCCTGGCAACATAACTGCTGAAAAGCTACRAAATGGTCAAGTAACAAAACCATCAGGGCTCAGGCTCCTATTTTAATAGGACTTCCTATTTTAATGACTATCCAAAAAATATACTCAAAGTTCAAGTCTGTATATCTGCATGACACACTGCTTTCTAAAGCAAACTTGTACTCACCAGAGTGCATATATCAACAGTTAAAAATTAAATGCTTAAAATTATTTCTGACCTTGAAATAATTGATATTGTAGAAAAAATATTTGAGAGGTTGCTTTTTACCCTGAAGGAAGTGCATAAGGTGAGAGAAGAAAAATAGAGCCGTGTGTGTTGAGTGAAATAGAGAATTTATTTCATCATGATTGGAATTCAGTGTCCATCATAGAAGAATAAAGAAGATGGAGGTGTTTCAGCGCTGGAGAGGTTGAAAAATTTTTATTTTCCATTCTTAAAGGAAAATTGTTCATAGAGGAAAGGTTCTGTATTTGGCCCAGAATTACATAATACAGCTTAATGTTGCCAAGGAATGAGTGAGGGTGTAGAAATGTAGTACAAGGGCAGATGGGATGATTAGACGCTAATGTATCTGCAACTGGTGACTGTGTTGATGGCACATGAGCTGTTTTACTAATAAACCGAATGTTAGGAAAAAGTAAGAACTGATTATTTCCAATACTCATTTATAGGCCTTAAATAAGGTGAAATGAATTGTTTGTTTGTTTCTATTGATGCCATTTTTGCATTTTTAATGCCTTTTTCAACTTTGATTCTGAGAATTTCGTAAATTAAATTTCTCATTCACATTCTAGTTTTTTTAATTCACGAAACTGCAGGAGGATCTTTAATTTCTATCTTTATTGATCTCTAATCTATACTTTCTCATACACATTTCTTCTTTATTAGCTTTATTCTTTAATTTGTACTGCTCTACTGTGCCTTTTGCACAGGGATGGTTCAACTAACTTTCCTTCCCACCCTGCTTARTGCAAATTTAACTTTTTCAAAACCTCTGCCCAGTGCCCATGGGGCAGAGAGGTGCCCATTTCATGTGTGCCAAGCCATAACCACAGGTTGGGCTCACTGACACCACGTGCCCCCATGATCATGGACACCTGGGGACAAGTAGCAGCGGGGAGAGGCCACATCTTCAGCTGTGCTCCAAAGGGCCTGGCTGGTGGCACTTTTCCCAGTGCCAAGGAAAAGCTCCTTGTCCCTTCACATTATGTGGACCTGCRACTGAGATCTGAGGAGGTCTGCATGGTGAGAGGGGGGTGAATCTTGTGGCACTTCAGGGAGATGTTTCAAGGTAATTGGGACCTTGGTTAATTAAAGGAATTGTGTGTGGAGGGAGGATTAGAAGCTGCCAGGTGTGTGTAAAGGRATGAGCCTTTCTTTCCTTTGGACACTGCAAGGTGTCTTCCTAAGGTCCCCATGCATCTTTATAGAGAACATACGTGTCAGGATGCTAAGGAGTCACGCATTGGCAGCTAAGGCAAGACAACGTTTCCTCTAAGTAACTCCACCAACTCTGACATCTATTTCMAAAGTGCCTTTTATGGTAGCTCTATGTTGATTTCTAGAATTATAATTCTTCCTCAGTTTATTTCTGTACCATGCCTGTAAACCAATTACTTACTTTCAGTAGTGTCTCAGTTAGAATACATGTGGTAATTACAATGTCACTAGGTTGGGAATTAGAAAGGAAATATTCTCCCTCCCCAAACATTTTTTTAAGAAAAAATAATGCAGAAGGTAAAATGAAATATCTTCAGTAATTCTTTGCTTATTCAGATGAAATTGAGATTATCAAGTGTTTTTTCCTATGATTTCTCTATAGAATAATTCAAGTAGGGAAGAATATCTGAAGGTCATTTGGTCCAATACCTACTCAACACAGGTCAAGCTTTAAAGTTGTGTTGCTGTACATGAACTGTATACATGGACATGAACTGTAATTCCATATAGAAGGTGCTGTTAGACTTATGAGATAATGTGCTATAAATGATTGAATTTTGAATAATTACGGCTTCTGATATTAGAGTTTTGCTGCATCATGAAGTTTGTATGTGCTTGGGTTGCCATTTGACATACTTCGAAAACTGGGGAAAATTATAATGCTGATAATAGAGAGAATCAAGGCAATTGACTAGTAAAGAGAAAGAAATGTAGCTGTAGGGCTAAAGAATACTTTTTAAATCGAAAAAAAATGTAAATTTAGATAATTATATGTGGTCCACAGTGTATTATTTGCCTACAGCCTATAGGTCCAAAGTATGTAGGAAAAGTAAAAGCACAGATCAAAACTTTTGAAAYGAAATGACTTCATTTGAAATAGATATCTATTATAGAAAAAAAAAAGAAAGATTGACATGTAGAAGTAATATCATTTTTGTCTCTAAAAATATATCTTAGTTATGAAAGAGAATCTTTCGTTCTCCTTGAAATGTCTTTTTTTTTTTCCTTTACCAGGTTTGAAGAAAACTTAATAGGGGAAAAATGTTTCCTCTTGCAAGTTAGAATCCCTGTTACTTTTATCCTGGCTGTCCAAGGAGGTCACCCCTCCAAAAGATGTTCGGACTATCGCAGCTTGTGAAGGCAAAAGATTTGGGGGGAGGCTGCGTGTCTGGCTGGAGTGCAGGTCCTTCGAAACACATACACTTGGCCATCCCTTGGAAAAGTTTCAGTCAGTGCAAGGCTCAGCAGAGCACTGAGTTCTCTGCGTCGTTCTGCAAGCCAGTAAGTTTTCCTTTAATAACCGCTGGAGCTGCACACAGCTCTGTGCCGCTATACGTGAAAGCCGCCTGTTTGGCTGGTAACTCAATACACATGTAGGGATATGCAGTTGCTGGCGTAAGGAAGAAAAACAAGGTCAGCACTCCCTGCCACTACTCCAGAAGGTCAGCTTGCCTGTTTTTTTTTTTTTTTTTTTTTTCTTTTTTTTTTACAGGAACAGCAGCAGGCTTCTTCAGCTGGCTTATGTTAACCACCTTTTTCACTCCTTTTCTGAGGGAACAGGCTATTTAAAACTTCAATAGAAATCTGCATTCAAAGAAGACAACTAACTTTTTATTGCGTAACTTAAAGATATCACTGATCTCTCTCCCTCCCCCACACCGACAGAACTGTCAAATTGAAAACATTTGCAGCGTGGAGCACAAGCCTACTCTTTTCAAACCTCGTCAAAATTAACTTGAGAACACTTTTAGAGAAAGGGAGAAAGAAATGCTGCAGAGAAACAGCTGCAACAAGCTTGATTCTGCTTTCTTTTGGGAGAATCAAGAAGCTGTCAAGATCTAGATCTCTAAAAGGTAGTGATTCTTACAAAGCGAAATTGAGCACAGCTGATGGTAGCACTTTCGTAGCACTTTCTTGGTTGGGTTGCTTTGTGTGGTCAGTAGAAGGTAGTAGGCAGATCTGCAAGGGAGAAAATCGTGACTCATTGCATCTCAATTGACTAAGGCCCAACTCCTCCAGGCTTAGTCTCTCACTCTGAAGTGCCCTCTAAGGAAGGTTTTCCTTTCATATAGACAACAGAGCTTAATTAAGCACTTAGGGAAGTGTTCCCATGTATTTGCACGGCAGCAGTGCTTCTCTGTAGACACAGGCTAGATGTCCAGTATTAGGTGGGATGATCTTGGCCAAAGAGTACTGGACTGCTCCTTGTCTGCCCCTCTTCCGACTGCAGAGATCTGCAGCCCGGGGAAGAGATGCTCCTCTCATTACTTGTTTTTAGCAACAGCAGTCTGGAAGGTGTTTGCAATTTCTCTTGCCGTTTGTGGTGATCTTCTGTGCGTTGTCTGATCAAGGGCGCTTGTGTATGGTGCAAGTGGCAATGCTTGGTTCTTTCAACCTCACAGCAACTTTGATTTGGGCTTTAGAAGATCAAGGCAGCATGGGTCTGACTGGGGATATCCATAAACAAGTGTTTGGCATAAAACAGATTCCTCTTTTGTGAATTAGGCTGTAGCATCTCTGAGGCATAATCTGCACTTTCGGTATGTTTAATGAATCTATTTTTTTTTGTTGTTGATTTTTTTTTTGTCTTTAGTAGTAACTGCTCAGTTAACATCTAAGATGTTAAAGCATATTAATGTGGCTGAAAACGTCAAACCCCGCCAACAACTGTATGTATAGTACTGTTATTCTGTAGTTTTCGAAGCCCAAACACTTGTGGTGAGTGGAGGCTTGCCCAAGGCACGTTATTAAATATGAGATGGGAGCGGAGGAGCACCTCCAGGGTCCCACCTGCACTTTTCTCTTTCTGTTGTCATTCCACAACTGGGCAGCCAAGTGGGGGGAGCCGTTTCAGGAAGAGTTGGGGGGAAGTCCTGCGTGAGCAGTTTGGCAGCCGATGGGGCAGTCATTCGTTTCATTACAGGTTACACGTTCAAGGACACTGTCTACAGCTTAGCAGTGACCTGGAACAAATTCTCCAACATGAGCAGAAAAGACTGCAACCCAGATGCCTTCCTAATGAGAGCAACCCGGAGGGAACCCGCAATAAATTCAGCACCCGAATGACAAAGCCTGAGAAGCAGTGGGGAAGTGAAGCAATGGGCGCTTGGAAAGGGATGACGGCAACCTCTCCCCAATGCATTTTCCAAAGCTGTTTGGAAGGCTTTTTTCAACAAAGCTGTTGAAATGTTGCTCCTGTTCTAGTGCTAATGCAGCAGCCCTTATAACGATGGTTGCTGCAGATAATGTGGCAGCTGTAATGAAATACAACCCAGGCAGTGAACCAGAGAGARCTCCAGACTTGCTGGAGACTTGGAGAGAAGGGATAAGCACCAGAAATGACTGAGAGGATAAGTGGCCTACTAAAAAGAGCAGAGGAATATGCAGTAATGAGACGGGGTGAAATACATAAAGCAAAATGGAAGTAAATAATGGCCCAAAAACATTTTGAGAAATCATTTCTAACAAAATTAGGTTCTTGGGAAGTTTTGTGAACCAGTATTGCATTTATCAAATTAAGCCAGCAGTAATGTAATATGTTATGACACGAGTCACTGAAGACTCATGAAGCAATTGAGATTACATTAATCAATGAAATGGACATTTTGTATGAGGTAGGGAATCTTTACTGGTAAGGTACTGGTTGATTGTACACTCAACTGTTGGTTTTTCATCTGCCAGAAAGTCTTCCTGGTACCTTGTAGCTCTTTTTCTCTGACATCCTGACAATATCAGAGTTCCTTCCAAGCTGAAATATAATTTTCCTCAAAATGTCCCTTTTTTTCCATGTCTTCAAATAGGAAACTGAACCCCCAATGCATAGAAATTTGTAGCAGGGCAGGATACTGACTTGGGGCTTTGAGCTGTTGTTTGGATGTTCCTTCTTTTAGGAGCCTTGTGCTTCAATCATTCTTATTATATGTAAAATAGAGTGAACATGTTCCAACTCAGAAGGTGGCAGAGAATTTTGCTAGCTGACCTACATGTACAGAAGTAGTAGTACCAAACAACACATAGAATATTTTGTTTAGGTTATTCTGTTTATTTTCCTAAAATCTGCATTAATTTTTACATCTTTAGGAACACAGGTATAATGCAATGATTTTATTTTCTCTTTTATAAGTAGTAAATCATGAGTTTTGTTTCATCTAATGCAGGCACCTTGAAGTCATGAATGTTTTACTCACTCTTAGATATATATTCAATTCACTAGTCCTGTCCTGAGATACTGTGAGGACTGGCAGAGATTTGAGGCAATAGGGAACGGGAATGTTTACTGGTTCTTAGGACTGGACCCAGACTTAAAGGTGGAATATTTCCAATCATGGATAATACAGAATGACTATAAGCTATCAAATATTTTATTATACTACTATTTAGAATGTATCTTAGCAACATGATCCGCATTCAAGGTGGAGGACGGGCATATGGGGTTAAAGTGCAGCACACGTAACCTTCCTCTGATGAACTTCTTTGGGAATTGCTGTGACGTTGAACTCGCCCTTCTGCTCAATCCAAATACTAGTCATCATTTCCATAGTGTGTAAATGTTCATCTAAATGATGACATTTCATTCCCTCCTTATCCCGGCTCACGTTACTGCTCTGGGAATATCTATTGTAACTCTTATCCTGCCGCACACTGTGCTGTCGTCACCGCTGCTGTAGCTAATCCACTACTATTTGGCAAGAAAACTGTTTATCCATTCTGCAGTAGGACAGATAGCTGAACTGTAAGAGCTGGAGGAGGAGGCAAGCAGGGCAGCACATGGTGTTTGCTCTGACGCCTGTTAGCATTGGAGCTGAGCTAACAGGGAGAAGAGGAGTAAGTGATTTAGTCACTAGACTAATTTTGTCGTGAGTTTGACGACATACTCTCAGATACTCTACAAGGTTATTGCAGTCTGTTGGAAAGCACTGAAGACCATATCCATGTAGATTTTTTGAACTGCCCTTCTCTTTTTTCTATACCTTGGCATGTGGAGGATCACTTGCCGTGATTAATTGCACCAAACTGCTTGAATCACTGTTTTAAAAAAKGAAAGTTTATGGCTCAGTGTCCCCGTTTTCTCCACCTCTTGCTGTCCTTGTGTGTTTGGGCTTCTAATGGCTCAGCCAGCAGCCTCTCCTGGTACCTGGAGTCCMTGTGTTGTGTGGGAAGAGAAACTAGACCAGGGGCTTCCAACAGAGGAAAGACTGCAAACATCAGCATATCTGAATAATATCAGAGAAGCTTAATCCYCATCTCTCTCTCCAAAAGGTATATTAGCAAATCCAAAAGAATGAATTGAAGCTTATATGATTATTCACTTCTTAAAACACATGACTTCCATTTGATTTTTCTCAGCTGACTAAGGTTTACTCAGCATACTCTGCCTTCTTGAGTTCTTGCTCTCATTTGTCCTCTGACCWCTTTCAATGAGTAGCCAAGCTTGATTTAGAAATAACCTTATCCTTGTTAGTAGGAGTCATTTGTTGCCTTCTGGAACTTGTTTTCCCCCTAGACTAAGCAGTGCCATTCAGCTCTCCCTTGTGATGAAAAGGCTTCTGCCTCTGCTGTTGTCGAAGTGGTGCCCTGGTGCTGCATTGTACCCTGCCGCCCATGTGATTCTTCGTGCTGCRCAAGAGCAAGCAAGGAAAAAAACAAAACAAACAAAAATGCTACTTTACATGTCGTATGGATTGCTTCAATCTGAAAATCTAGGAAAGAACCGCCCTGCGACGTTAGTTCTGCCACGTTGCCCGCGTGCTTGGCAGTGACCGGCACGTGACGGATGGCGGGTGCTGCGTGCCGTGWGGGGCTGGCCTGCTCTCCTGCCCGGGGGGAAGCGCTGGCAGCCGCGTGGCCGCGTGTGGCAGTGCAGCCCGGGCAGCAAGCGCTGCCAAGCAGGCCGAGTCTGAGTCCAGGGGCATGGAAAGAGGTTCAACAGCAGGAAGAAAATGCAGTTTTTAGTCTTTTTTTTTTTTTTTTCCTGGGCCTTAACTCTGCCAAGAAAAACTGAAACAATCATCGTTTCGGGGAGAACACAGCCCTTATTTTTCCTCGCAGTGGGCCATGCCTGTTTTGCCCTGTTGCTGATGGGGAATGACGCAGGGAAACATGCTTAGTCAGAGGGAATGTCTGGAGATCTCAGTAAAGACTCTCATAAGCTTTGCCGAGTTAATGTGGTCAACAGATGGTGATTTACTACAGCTCYTAACGTGATCCTTTCTGAAGGAGTGTTCAGCGCGACAGCAAGCCACGCTGGACCGAACACRAGTGCCCTGGGTTTTCTGCTGCAACACATGGTGGAGCTTTTTCTCTTAAAAGAATTTCACCCTTTTCAGATAGTGGAAAATGTAAAGCAAGCTCAAGATAAATCCATTTCAACATTTAACTTCAAACTGTGTTTCAGATAGCCATTAACGTTAAACAAGGGTATTGGGTTGATCTCAGCTTTCAGAATTTCTTTGTGAGCACAGGAAGTTCTCCAAGGTCTTACATTTAATAATATTGTACCTGTGAAATGCAAATATAGGACAGGATTTTATTCTGTTAGTTCAGTTTTTCCAATAACAAATATTTTCTCACTCTGCCACCTTATTTATGGAACTACTTTATCTCTTGCGGTTTTCAATCCTCTAATATATTTTTAAAAAATCTTATTGTTAGTCTTCATACTCCTAGCTGTTTGTGCTTTAATATTCCTTTATGCTCGTCAAGTACCATCGTTACATTCCTTTTGATTTTTCTTTTAGAACTAACAATGCTGTAGTTTTATGCTCCCTGTAATTTTTAGAGTTCCATTTTTACTTGCAATTAACCAGCTTGTCATTCACACTTATTGGTTCAGAAATTCTGTGCTTAATTTTGCATAATGGTACACGCTCCCTCTGAGCCGCCTTCATCACGTCTTTAAAGTTTAGCCGAATTTTAACAACTTATCAGCATATCACTAAGAAGCTTTGCCAGTCTATTTCACTTGTATTTCTCAGATTACAAAGTTTGTCTTATTCCTATTTTTGGCCAACTGCTTCCAAGAGTTGATGCTAAGAAMCATATTAGATGGCAAAGACTGATCCTTAAGCAGTTCCTAGATTACTTTTAGTCTTTTTTAACATTTCTAAAACTTTTGTTTGCTTTCTGTTGCCTTCAATCCATACAGCTAGGAAGACAGAACTTCTGCAGAATGTCTTCTCAGGTGGTTTGAATACTCTGCTCGTTCAGGGCATTCACATTATCTTGATATCATTATTTCCAGCCCCACAGCAGWTGCTAGCAGGCACAGCTGATGCTACTTCCTTCATTCAAGCAGTTTGCTCTAAAGGAACTTGGTGAGTGAACCTCAGTAGCATGGTCAAGTTAGGTTTCYACTCTTCAGAGCAAAACAAGATGAATTTTCCTTAGCCTCCTCTTGCAAGATAAGTTTACCCTGCTTTTCCTAGCATGTCTCTGTTTGACTGGTATTTCTTGTAGCAGTGCAGACAGCATTGCAGATGAGGAAGATGCACCAGATATCCAACATATTGCTAAATCGCACTTGCCTCTTTGAGGGCTGCATCACTCATGGTGGCTCATGTTAATCTCTTAATTATATAATTACACCCTGCTTATTCCCTATGGGCAATGCCAACTGGTAAAATAAACAGTTTTTGAGATCTTACGTTTACCACTTTATGCTCCTRTTGGTACACATCCTGAACCTTAAGGTCTTCTAGTTCTTCCCAAATATTCAGTTATATTGATTGATATTGATGGGTTTGGTATCTTCAGCTCTCATCCCCTTGTGCCAATGGGGCTCTGTAAGAAGACTCTGCCTATGTTGGAAGACAGCTTTCATTGCATCCCCTTCAGTCATATCCCTCTGCACTATATTTTTGGATCCGTCTCCATTTTGACAATTTTCCCTTGTGGCATGCCACCAACTGCTTTGTTGTAGTCTGGCTATATTAAATACACCATGTTTTTTGTTCCCCAGCAAATAAGCTGTCCTGTGAAAGAACAGGGTATTTTAGCACTGCCTGCCTTTGAAAAATGGTAGGATTATCTTTTTTTCCTTTTTCTCTATGCCTTTAATTGTATTAACCTTTTATGTTTGTTTTAGAGGTTTGTATACTAATGGGAACAAGCTAATGCAATCTTAGGACTGTAGTTTAATTTCCAGCTACCTCATTCACTTCTTTTTTCCTTTTTAAATGCAGACACTGTGCCTGCTGTTCCCAAGTGGTCTAGTGCTGCCTCTCTCTGTACAGGGAATTCTATAGGGAATCCCTACAAAAAAAAAAAAGTATGAAAAAGTATGAGGTTTTTTGTTTGTTTTTTATATAAAAAGCTTTGTGGATTTGCGTTTTCTGGTGCAAGGTATTCTAGTGTACTGGGCTAGAGATTGTGCAGTCCCTACTTGCCAAATTGCAGTAATACACTTAATTTTCTTTCCGTCTCAGGTGTGATTTTTTTGTTTGTTTATTCTTTTAATTTCTATATGTAGTAGTTGTCTTTGGTTTAGAACTGAATTGCATTTAAACATCCAGCTTGTCTCTGATATCATGTAAACAATCAGCCTTCCTTTTGACAGTCATTATCTCAATTAAAAAGGAAAGAATATATGTATGTCCATTGGCCYGACTTAATACAAAATTATCTATATTATATCTTATACCTCAAGTAATATTTCTGTGGATTGTTCTTTAATTATGAAATTTTCTTCTGGGGAGAATGATGAGAAGAAACTATGAGATGGGCTCTTGCTTGAGTTATTTAACTTTTGCTTATGAGCGTATTTGAGTCTTGCCACTGAACCATGTTGTGCATGTAAACATTATAACGTGATTATTTGGATTAGATTTATAGGCAAGGAGAACTGTTACTAATGAAAAATTAAAAAAAAATGTACAGAAGCAAATCTGATTCCAGTGTATTTTGGATGTGGCAAAAACTGTTGCATTTACTTCCTGAGGTAAACTCTGTATCCAGCACCTCTGTGTGAACATTTTTTTTTTTTCCTTTTTCTTCTTTCTCATTGGACGAGAGTTTTGTATTTTCGGCAATATTTAGCTGACAGACTTGGGTCTGGACCCAAAGGTGATTCCTGTGGTGGTTTCTGTGAAGGTGCTTGAATATCAGCACACTAGCTTTGATGGGACTATGTATTCAATAGGGACCTAATAAAAGATGATGTGTTCAGTGTTACCTGTACCACTAAACAGGCTGTCACCTCTTGTGCCAGGTGGAAGATTTTTCAGGATGTGTTTTTACTTCCAGATATAAATTGCAATAATCAGCTTAGCTGTACTCTGCAAAGCTTTCCCTTTTGTTGCATAATTTTACCTTTCAGCACTGCAGTTAAGACCCTCTGTGATAATAAATATATATAGCTCTATTATAATGGAAGAATTACTACTTTGGGTGAGCTGTGTTTTGCAAGTTGGCATTTTTCTTTCACGGGCTGCTTTKGCTGTTACAATTCTGGATGCTCAGAGACCTCGCAAGATCTTGTTAGTGTGCAGCACACGGCCGCAGGCGAAGGCCACTCTCACTTGGAACATCAGCGTTAAGAGTCAAAAATGCACATAAATTGTATTTGGATGCAATTGCTCTTGCTGACTTCTCAGCTTGCATGAACCCCTCCAGCACTTCTAAGAAGGCCTCTCTTTGATACTGATTGCACTCATGTGTAAATGAGGTTTGTGACTCAGTTTCTGTGGTAATTTTTCAACAATACATAAATACTCCTCTAAAACACACTGGAAACTGCAGCCTAGACCAGCTTTATTTAACATTTAGGGACTGAAACATATTTTACTGTCACTTTCTCTTTGCATAATGCAGTTACTGCTCAATGAAATCATWTTTAAAATATGCAATGACCACACTTGAGTCAAATACCAATCTGTTGGACTTCAAATCCCTAATGGAGGAAAGCAACATCTGCTCTGTGGGTGGGAAGCTAGTACCTAAAGTAGCTCTTTCAGGAGATCAAGGAAGTAGGGAAGATGAATGCACTTAATTTTCCAAGCATTCTGAAAGGGGAATTTCTTAGTAGGGTACTGCTGTGAGGAGGGGACTGTTCAGCTTGCTAAAAGTGGGAGTATTTCCCCCCTGTCCTGCAGTGTTTGTATAGACAGCTTGAAATAGGATGGGATTTACTTCTGTGCTGTCTGTCTGAAGTTAAATCTCTCTGTCCTGTRAAGAAATTTTGTTCAGGTTTCAAAAAGATTCTTGTTCACTGGAGGATGCCCTTAGGAAGCAGGCTGAAGACCATGGGTCCAATTGCTGTTGTCCTAGTGTCTGTAAATAAGGTCAGAGAACTTCACAATCACCTAAGGGTAGCAGAGTAGATATGTTAGTACATTTTTGTTTTTTGGATGGTTAGGGCCTCATTGAATCAGACCTGGCCACTTTATCCACTTCTAAAAAACATCCTCCCTGTTCAGCAGGTTCCTGGGCTACTTGGCCGTTACATCAAGGAGATCTGGCCTCAGAGTGGGCAGGTTGGCATCTTGCTGAGAGCAGATGACCTGGGCGCGGCTTCTCTTGAGAACTGGGATGGGTGGTTGTGACCTGGAAACAGGCAACAGACCCAAAAGAGATGGGAAGGCACCAGTGGCTAAGGCCAAAAATGACTTGAGCAAAACCTCTGATTCCCTTTCCAAGGTGTGGTAAATATCTTCTGGTTTGTGGAAAAAGGAGGAAAACAATAGATATCAACTAGGCTCAGTTATCTAGTATAGGGGGGAAAAAAAAGGACCTGCATAACAAGGCCTTTGAGAGAAGAGGGCTAGGTACTATTCTTCTTTCCTGCCCTACTCACATTTGTTTTAGAAGCTCTGCACCTACAAATAAAGCATCTGGGGACATTCCTCACATGGTTGGTGGTGCTTGTGAGGAGCTATTAGCTGTCAGTCGTCTTCCTCCTCTGGGTGGTTTCCTGTCTGACCGGTCATTCTCTCTCCATGTTTTTTTGTTTGTTTGTTTGTTTTGTTGTTTNTTTGCAGACCTGGAAGAGACACTTTACATCCTAATTTAATTAATTTATTTAGCTAGAAATAAAAATGTGATGGCTGAAGCAATATTACTTGGGAACCCTGATTTGCTTCCATGGAAGCAGGTTGAGATGCACACTCTTAAAAATTCCAAGTGCTAAAGTACTAATAACTTTTTTTTTCACTATTGGTTTTGACATATACAAAAAAAAAGATCTARTATTAGTTTGTCTTCAACTTGTTCAGCTAACTGCTCATATTCCCTGGGCTGTGTCTGCTGCTGTAAATTAGCCTGCATCAGTGAGCTATTCAAAAATCTGTGAATGAGGGATTTTAGAATTTTCCATTCCACTTGGGATTAGGAGAGAGGATATAGGTGTTTTGGTATATATTTTTTTCTTTTTATAAATATTGCAAGTTTATCAAAGGTTATCAAACTGCCTTCAGTTTGCAATGGAACATTGCTGAATTGTTTAAAATGTTTGAAACAGTTTAGAAATAAGTCTTTAAACAAAAGAACATACTGCTTTTGTGGATGTACTGTTACAAGATATTGAACTATTTAAAAGAAATATTTGTAGTATGCTGAGCAACTGTTGTGGATCATTACTCCTTTGTTTTAAATTCTTCAGCCTCTTCACAGACAGATGTTTTCCGAACTGGTCCACCACTTCTTGGTGTATACAATGCAGAGATATATTCCATTCTTCAAAATTTATTGTCAAAAATTCAAGAAGCTTTCTGTACTCATATTTTCTGTCCTTACAATTCTGTCACTATGAAAGAAGAGAGACAGAGTTTCAGATAAGATTATTCCTTAAAATAAAATGTGAGTTACATAAATTCTTCTGCTTTCCACGCATTGTCCCTTCTGCTATGGATATTGCTACCAAAATTTCCTTTGGCCTTAGAGGTGTGAGGAGGTTGTTGGTGTTTGCAATTACCTTATCTTTGAAGTCTCTTAAAGATCTAGCCTGATTTATATGTGGAAAATAAAAATATTGATGGAGACAAGCATGATTTCTGTCTTGCTCCACAACAGTTTATATACCTTTCATGAGGTAGGTTTTATCTTCTTCCTGAATCTTGACTTTGCTAAATGTAATATAAAAATACAGCCTTCAGCTCAAGGTGTTTTGTTTTTCATTCCTCAGCCCTGACTCTTGCTTGCTGGTTTCATCCATCCATCCATTCACAGTCTGAGGGTGAATAGCTGACTATTTACATAAAGGACTGTTTGGAAGCTTCACATTTATTTCTGCTTCAGATAAGGCAGATTTCAAATAATTTAGTCCATACATTTAAGCAAATGGGTCTTAAAGCACATGCCCAAAACTGTGAGTTTAAATGTTGCTGTAATGTGGGTGGTTGGGTTAGGAATACCAAATTGCATCTGGAGAACAAAATCAGGAAGATTGATAGTAGCAAGAGAAAAATCAGAGGCTTGCAGATTCCAGTGACTACTGCATTTAAAAATGGCCCCTCAAAAAAAAAAGTTTCTTGATTTGAATAAAGGAGATTTTCCCTGAGGTTTTCACAAATAGATTGCTTTTTTTTTTTTTTTTTCCCCTCAAAGATTCATTTGTGTGAAATGAACTTATTCTTTCCACATTCTTGTCCTGAGACTACTTTTAAACTGGGGTCAATAATCTGAAGTGAGTTTTTGCTGGAAGGGAGGAAGGGAAAAAAAGATAGAGTAAAATGATCAGGAGTGAAAATTATCTTCTTTCTATCTCCTAGCCTAATGGGAAACTTAAATTCTCTGCTGCAAAGGCTTGAAATTTCTTATTTTTGATTTTCTTTTCTTATTTTTGATTTGCCAAGAGAGTACTGTAAGAGGTTCTGTAAGGGAACCCCTCTGTAAGGGTTCTGTAAATACTGTAAGGGAATTTCATGGATATTTTTGTCATTTTACTGAACAGGTAAAGAAATGTATTGAAATCATCTTGAGCAGTACAGAGAATTTGAACTGGAGAGTGAGATTWGGGGTGCTGGTAGAGTGAGTGGTCTGACCAGTTAGCTGCTGGGTAGAAGGATAGGTGACTTGGCCTTGCACAGTGTGATTCTAGCCCTTCCATTTTCTCCTTTGCTCTTTTATGTGTTAAAAATGAATTCTGTTAACTTTTGATTTGATTGTAATGTGCTTTGCTTCAATACTGGAAAAAGGATTGGGAATGGTATGGAGTGTTTATTTTACTGGAAGCATCCTTGTCTTCCCTCACTTATAWATCGTTGTTCCAAAATATAAATAAATTTCAAATTTAGTTTAATCCAAGCAAGCCCCAAAGTTTTTATTATTCAATTACGGAACTGAGGAAAAAAATCATACAACTTTATTCCTAATTCATTTAGCATAAAGACTGTAGGATTTTTTTTTTCTTCCAGTGTTACATTCTTAGTTGTAATATCATGAGAAAAACCAAACCATACAATAAAAATTACTTAGGATGATTACTGACCTACACCACAGAAAGAAGACAATGATCACTCTTCTGAAGGTGTTCCTGAAGATTTTGAAGGAAGAACCTTTTAGTAGATAAGTAAGGTAAATGAGTTTTTATGTGCTGGGAGGAGCAATGTTTGTAAGGGAGATATATGGTGGAGGATAGGTTTGTTGAGTCTTTAAAATTGATTTATGTCAAGTTTTGCTTAGCAGACAATATTTGTATGCTGTGTAGTGGGTAGTTGCTGAAAACGGAAATATCCATGTAGCTTTTAATGTATAGAGTAGTTTCAAGTTTTGTGATAAATTGAAGTATAACTTTTCAGTAGTGTTTGTATGTAATAGATCACCAATTTTAAGTGAAATTATAGAACTGGGAAAACAAACCTGAGTTAACTAAAAACATACTTTCTAAAATGTTTCTTGAAGTGCAGATTAGAAAAAAAGACAGACTAGCCATGCTCTATATACTAGCCTTGCAAGTTATCTTCTTGTTATGTTTATGTTTTGAATGAAGCTGTGAATCAGATGGATGTATCTTTGCAGGCTGGTGATCTCGAACTGCAAGTTGCTTGTGAAAAAAGACATATCTTCCCACTCATTTGTAAAGCCCAGAGGTAAGCCCAGAAGGGAGATTAGGTTGCCTCGAGGGATTTGCTTTGTAATGCAGGTGGTGGTGTGTTGTCCACTTGCACTGTATTCCGCTGAAAAGCAATTCTTTGCCCAAGCAGATCTTCCAGAGAAGCATTCAGATTTGGTTCAGAGAGCTCAAGGGATGTCTAGAAGTTGAGAGCGCTCTTGGTAGCCAGTTCTAGGAACAGATCATCTCTCTTTGCAATTTCCACCCTGGTTTTGCTTGAATCTGGTTTTGCCTTTCAGCAGCCAGGCTGATCCTCTGCAATCTGAACTAATCAGGTTCTGGGACTTCAGGTTTGCAGTGATTTTGGTGAAACAATTCACATCTCCTGTTCTTAAAATATATACTGAAATTTTTATGGGATGGGCTTATGCTTGTGCATGCTTTGGGGTAGAGCAATTCTTGTTCTGAAAGCAGAGAYTAAAACTACATGTTGCTTGCAGTAGGCTAGGTAAGAGATGGGCCTCTTGTGGTTTTTTTTTCTTCCCCCCTCTCCCATTCCCTACCTGATGTGTATTTGTGCAAAGGCCAGCTGCAGCTTAGTTTTGAATGGTTTTATTATGGAAAAAATGTGTCAGTAGACCTCTCTGTAGTCTCTGATAATTAAAAGCAGCATTTGCATGTTATGTCTCGAATGATGGTTAAGGGGAAGCAATTCTTCTGGTTGGATTGTGAAGTGTTTCTTACGTATGCTTAATGTAATTTGAATTTGACCCAATTGTGTGCTAATGAACTTGCTTGTATATATTAGAAAACAACCATGCCCTTAGCTGGGCTCTGTTGCATATATAATTTCTTGCAGTTGATTTCTGTATTGACTCATATGAATACACATTCTTTGTTTGCTTTCCTTGTGTACACAAAGACTTTAAATTTTGTATTTGCATCATGCTGTTTGCTCTTGTTTACAGTCCTGGTTTTTTCTAAATATTTTAGGTGTCAGGAAAGCATTTCCTGGATTACTTGTTTTGCTTCCACATATTCTGCATCAGAATATGCTTTTAAAATGAAATCTGAGAGCATGTTCAATTACAAATATTTAATTAAAAAAGTCTTACAGCATATGAATTATTTTCAGTTTGAGTATATTGATCTGTCAGGGACAGAGTGACCTGTGATCTGTGTCAGAGATGCGTGGTTACAGCAGCATCACGCAGCATAAAGTTATATATTGCACCCCACAGTTCTGCTCAAATCTGCTTCTGGGAAATCTGCACTTGTCTGTACTTTGTAGGAGAGGGTAAAACTTTGCTTTCTTGCTAATACCTAATGGCACATGTGGTTCATAACGCACAGCCTGAGTTAAATTAGGCACTCTAAGTGCTGGATAAATCATCAGTGAGTGTTCATCATTGTGTTGAGTATTACTGAATCTGTATTCTGGTGGGTATAATTAGTTTCTTCTAAGAAAACCTGATCACGAGATGCGTTGCTTAACACCATTTGTGCTATTTCTGTGTGGATCATGAGTTTTTTGCCGGCGCCCCGTGCTCCCTGAGTCCCGGCATGGCAGCTGGCTAGGGCAGGCCTTGGCAGCAGGGAGGCAGAGCTGGGCGAGCCAGGCTTAGGCCACGGTGTTCGGGGCCGCCTTGTAGCAGTTGGACTCATGGAGCACAGACCATGTAAAAATGGCACCTGTGTGTGTCTTCCAAAGCAATGTATTCCTGTCCTTGGCSTGTGAGACATGGTCAAGGTGGTCAAAAAGAGTGCTGTTGAGCAGGAGATGTTGTCCAGGGGGTCCAAAGATGTAGGAGCAGCCCTGTTTTCTCCTGTCACAGCTCATTTTCTCTGCAACCTCGGGCTAAGTATTAGGAGAAGACAGGACAGTGTGGAGCTTTTGGCTGCCATAAGTCTGGATCCCAATCCAGGAGCAGATGTCTTAGTAGTCCCTTGCTGTTTAAATTTCTCCTGCAGCTAACCTGGCAATGATGGGGAGCAGCAGCAAATTCCTTTCGGCTCCATCTTGCATCTGCTGCCAATTGGATGTACTGGGAAGTAAGGATTGATTGTTGTGATGCAGTATAAATATAGATTATGAAGATGTTTTTTGGGAATAGAATCCCATGCAAGAGAAAAGACCTGGTCTTAATTTCTTAATTCCTGTTGATGTTCATAATGCACGGAAAGCTACATAYTGACCCATACACATATTCTATTCCATTCTCTTCCAAGATAGTGTCAAATCATTGATCAGTCCGTACCTTTTATTGACAAGGCAGAACTTTACAGAAAGGAACAAGAAACTCAAAATCCCTTATGCCAGTCTGTAACTTGTRTGCTGATCCAAGTCACTAGAGTTCATGTTTTCTAAAGTCTTTATGCTAATTCAGCCTACCTAACATTTAGGGATGTAAGGCACAATGTTCAGGCCAGCTTGCAATCCAGAGTCTTCAATATGCAGTTTTTTTTTGTCTTCAGTTTTCCAACCCCCCCAAATCTGAGGTGTGCAGAACAATTATTATTAAAATACCGCATTCATCTGGTGTTCTCAGCCAAACTCCAGTGCCAGGCTGAGTCCTTTTGTGCTATGAATTGCACAAAGCATAATCTAAATGTCAGTCTCTTTTTAAGAGCCTGTATCCTGGGGCACTTATTAACAATTTGCTCTTAACTCCGTTGTGATGGTGGCCTACGTATAAGCAGTGGTGTTATTAATCAATCATTTGCAATAAAATCATGGATGTAGGCACATTAAAGCCTCCAAAGAAAGGATAGGCATGTTTAAGATAATTTGCTGAGAAAACTTCAGAAAGTTTTAAAGAAAGTACTAACAAAAGACAAAGAGCTGCATATAAAATGAAATGAGACAGCTTGTCAATGTATTTAACATCTTGCAGCTGGTGTTTCAGACAAGTTGAGACACTAAGAAGTGTAGTACATATCAAGGCAGGTCATGTGTAAAATAAATATTTTAAATAAATCAAATATTTGTATTTGCTCTCTCTGAAAAAATAGTCCTAYTGACTTTCTTTTTCCCCACCTTTTCTCGTTCTCACTGGGAATTGAAAGCCAGTAAGCATCAAATGCCCTCTGTTTTCTGTACTATGTGATTAGTATCCACACACTAAGCAATGTAATTATCTCTGTAGTAGATGTCTGCTGGCTTGCACTTTAGAAATATTTTTATTTTTTTGGAAGAAAAATAAAACTTGAATACTCTCTCCCTAAGTCTGTTAGGACTTCGCAGTGGATAAGATGGGAAGTGTATACATTTCAAGTTTATTGTATACAAGGTGGGAAGACAAATCCTGAAGCGGGAACTATCTGAATTTTATTGCTTCCGTTTCTCTTTATGTTTCTTAAATAGAGGTATTTTATTGCTTTTCAATGGTGTTTCTCCTCATAAAAGTCAATAGGATTTTAACACAGCTAGCTCATAACAAAATATATAGTCAGTGGTGTAGGTATTCACTTGAAGTGAAACATGTCGTCCTTCAGTAGAACCTCTATTCTAAACTGTGAGTTTGAAGTAAAACCTCGTGTAGCTTTATTTATGTTTTCCTTTCAGTATCATGCTCTCGTGTGTGTTACTGTTGTTAGTGGAAACATCATTTGAGCAGCTGTGTGCAACTATTAGGTCTCATTTCAGAGTTAAGCTCCACTAAAAAGCAGTAACATCATGGTCCAAACCAAAGACACGTGATGATCACGTAGTTTGTTGATGTAGGGAAGGTTATAGCCAGGCCTTAATTTCATCTGAGATGTGTGCTATAGTAGGAGCAACAGGAAAAATGTTGAAGGTGGATGCAGTTTCTTAACTGTGGCTTCCTCATGAATAACATGGGTATAATGTCCATGGAAAGGTGGTGCGGATCCCTTCCAATGAGGCAAAAGAATTGTCTTCTGCTTCATCTTTGGGTGTCAGGAAGAAGCACTTTACAGGGATATCACTGGGGTTGTAACTGTCTCCTGCGATTGCCTCAGCACCTGGCTCCCTGCCAGCTCTTCTAATGGTGGCAGGAAGCCGAGTGCCAGCAAGGTCCACAAGGTCCATCTCACCTCTCTGTGAGGGCTGTGTGCTGTCCTTTTGATATTAATGGGTATAAGAGAGTCCTGCTACTCRCCAGATTATCCATGGTACATGATGACCAGTGCAGTTGGAAGCTCTGCAGAATGGGCTACTCTCCCCACATGGAGAAACTTCTCTTCCAACTTTGGTAGACAGTACTCTCTGCTAAGGAAGCAGTTTCTGAAAGCAGGAAGCTTAAACTGGAGGTGAGGAAAGGGCGATCCATGAAAAAAAAAAAAAAAAAAAAAGTCAAACAAAAAAGGCGTTCCTGTTTGAGGTGCAGGCCAGAAGGTCATCAGGATTATCTGAGACATGCCAGGACACTGTCTGGGGAGTGATTACATATTTCAGAGAACATGTTGCAGCTATTGCGTTCGCAGAGATATAGAAGAATGATTATACTGCCCACTTGTTCTGCCTTTCCAGAACTGAGGTGCAGAGACTGTAGTAGAGTTATTTTTCTTTTGAGAGGTACTCACTCACAGAGTTTGGGGACATGGCCATTAATGAGTTTTGCCTGAACTGTTGGAGATGAGCAGTAGCATTGAACTGGTTCAAACCATCTTCACTATTGTTACTGTGGAAAGAGCAGGGAACCCACCACTGCAAGTTCATCTTAAAATAATTTCACTCTAAAAAGATTTGCAGTTTTCCCTTTGCTGTTCATTTACCAGGTCTGTATCTCAAACAATGTGAGCTCACATCTCTGCCTTTATGTAGGCATGAGTGTGGGAGCTGTCTTGTCTGTCATTGCTGGCCATTTGTTCCAGTTTCGAGTGATTCAGGTAGTACTACATGAATAGCCAGACACCTAAGCTGTCCAAGTCAAACTTGCTTATCTGAGAAATCAAGGTCTAAACATCACTGTTCCAATATACAAAGACTTTTTGATGTATTAGGAGGGGAAAAAATAARGAGTTTTGCAAGAAAATTGTCTCCCACTCCTGCTGTTAATTAACGATTACCTAGGCAAAGAACGCCCTTCAATGGTAGAAAATGACTCACCGTGGGCAGTAAGTTCTGTCGTGCATATCCCTATTTGATGGTCGAGTGCAGACATTTCCTACATGGTTCTGTTGGCTGCTCCCTTTTTGTCCAGAGCTCCCTTTTACYGTGGCTGGGCTTTGCACGCAATCATACAAGGAAGAGCGTGTTCCATCTAGAGATACATATTTTTCAGTCTGTATCTCTTACATGATCTCAGATCTGGATATTCCTCCCCATCCTTTCTCTTGAAATGGTTGTGAAAAACTTTGAATCTCTAAACAAGTTAAAAGCAAAACACCACCTCTGCTTTTTACTGAATCACAGAACAGTTGAGGTTGGAAGGGGCCTCTAGAGATATCTACTCCAACCCCGCTGCTCCAACAAGGGCACCCAGAGCACGGAGCACAGGGTGGCATCCAGGTGGATTTGGAAAATCTCCAGAGGAGACTCCACAGCCTCCCTGGTCAGCCTGTGCCAGGGCTCTATCACCCTCACAGTGAACAAGCTCTTCCTCACATGCAGATGGAACTTCTTGTGTTTCAACTTATACCCATTGACCTATCACTGGCCACCACCAAGAAGAGCTTGGCCCCTTCTTCCCTACATTGCCCCTTCAGGTATTTATACATACTAATCAAATCCCCTCTCAACTTTCTCTTCTCCAGGCTAAACAGGCTCAACTCGCTCAGTCTCTCCTCRTATGAGAGATGCTATAGGCACTTAATCATCTTTRTCACTCTCCGCTGGACCCTCTCTAGAAGCTCCACRTCCCTCTAGTACTGAGGAGCCCCCAATACTCCAGGTGTGGCCTCACCAGAGCTGAGTAGTGGGGCARGATCCCCTCCCTTGACCTGCTGGCAACATCCTCCTCATGCAGCCAGGATCCCATTGGCCTTCTTGGCCACGAAGGCACACTGCTGACTCATGGTTAACTTGGTGTCAACCAGGACTCCCAGGTCCCTCTCTGTGGAGGTGCTTTCCAGCAGGTCAATGCCTAATCTGTACTGATGCCTGGGGTTATTTCTCTCCAGGTTCAGGACCCTGCACTTGTCCTTGTAAACTGTGCTTRTCCTCTGCTTTTCTGAGTGCACTGTTCAGTATCAGTCAATAAGGCTTGAATAGGAGCTAGAAGTGGAGTTTTTGTTTGCTTTTTGCTGTACAGAAGTACACTCTAAGCAATATACTGCACTGAGCTTACTGAGACTGCTGGGATTGATACCAGCAGCATTAAATAAGGTTTCTAGGAGCTCTTATTAGTTGAAAAAGATAAAAAGGTTTCAGGTAAGATCGTTTAACTTCATTTATTCATAAAATGATTGTGGTCACTGCATCCTGCATGCTTCCTCAGTGGAATCTGAGTCTTCTGTGTACTCACGTGAGGATTTAATTATGGGATTCACAGCCTGTCCCCAGGTAGTATACAGAGTTCACGTGTGCAAAAATAATGTACCAGATGATACTTATCTTTTTTTCCTATGCTTGTAGATTGATAAGGAGAAGAAGCAGGTGAAGTTTGACCAGTGCACATAGGAATGATTGTGTCTGAAACAGGAATAAATGATGTTGGTGAATAATGAAACAGTTTTAAGGTTTGACTTTGTTAAGGAGCGTTTTGCGGAGAGATGAACTAAGGAAGGAGCTTCTTGAATCCAGATATGCTCAAGGCAGACTCTTCATCCCATTGGTAAATTAACTTAGAGGTGCTTTAAAAGAAATCAGTTGGTATTAGCACTTGAAAGAGGTTTGAGTGTATCTCCACTGGATGTCAGTAAAAGTCAAGGAACAGCAAACAAACAGATATTGCAAATATCTTGATCTCATTCATGTAGAAATGTCAATTGCCCGCTACCCACAAATCTGCAGGCAGCTGAATGATGTTGTACCGGGTACTTGAATTATGGGGTACTGAACACCTTGCTCTTGTTTTTTCTATGACAGACAAGTCCTCCTCTTTGAAAAATCCTTGAGGTTTTTTCCTGACTCTAGCCAAAATTGCACCGTGGAAGTCATGCAACTGTGTTCTTCTCCTTAAAGTGT
This sequence comes from Nothoprocta perdicaria, assembly GCF_003342845.1. Lineage (NCBI taxonomy): Eukaryota > Metazoa > Chordata > Aves > Tinamiformes > Tinamidae > Nothoprocta > Nothoprocta perdicaria. The sequence continues at coordinate 1,267,565 of NW_020455621.1, forward strand.
CCTGGTTTGTTTCAAGTTGAGCTGCGAGATTTCTTTCAAAGAGGCCAAAAGAAAAACCTGCTGCTTATTGTTGCAATTCACTGGGGACAACAGCAAGATATACATCAGGTAACTAGAAAAAAAGAAGCTTTAAAAGGAGGATATTTATACTGTTTTTACTGTTAATCCATTCTGTAGAAGAATCGGGAAGTGTGCGGTGCACAACTTTGGGATCTGAGAAAYTGAAGTTTTAGGGTTTGGATCGCTGGTCCGCGAAGCTCTGAGCTGGGGCTTTTTGCTACTGCAGGCAATATTCCTGCAGTTTTGCACAAGAGCAAGCTGTGACCCGTGGAAGTTTATTTTTAAAAGGCTGTTAAGCTATGTTCCTGTTAGATGCCACATGCAAAGTAATTTTGTTTAAAAAGAGTAAAATCCTAGTCTATGCACGTTAACAGTCTGTAATTCCTTTCAAGAAGAGGCCTAGGGCTAGTGCAGCCAGATTTGGCAGTTTTGCATCTTTTCTGCCTCATGTAGTATATGGGGTGTCTCACTGCTGATCACAGGAAGGCTTAAACATAAGAGAAGATTGCTGGGTAAGGGAGAAAGGAGCTCTCCACTGGTGATGCTCCATTTTAGGGTCTTAATGATTTCCTAATGCTCTCCCACCTGAAGGAAGATTGCTGCTGCAGCTTCCTCTGATCAAGGGGTTACGCTGGTAGGAGTTCTTTTAGCCTGTAGGCTGAATATTAGCTTTTTGGATTCTTGGCTGGATCTCTTGTAGTTTTAAGAGTGGTGTGGGTGGCTGAATCAGTAGGTACAGCAGTTCATAAACTCAGCGAAAGAACTTTTTGAAGGTCTTAAATTCTCCTCTTGATGAGGATGACAAACTCCCAGAAGCTGATTAAATTGTCAGTGATTCATATGATGACTTAAGGCTCTTTGTATTTTAGAGTAACTTTGCTAAGGAAATTTACTGTCATAAATTTTCCTTTTTTTTTTTTTTTTTTTTTTTTGTTATTTTTAGATTGGAAAAGATTCAAACTTTTAACAGGCTTGCCCCATTGGGGATTAATCTACAGTCTGTTTTTACCAAAGCTGATGTGATCATACAGTTTATAACTATCTTTCAGTTCCTCCCCTTATCCTCAAATAACTTTTGTATTTGCTTCGACCCACCTTCTACATATATTGTTGGAACACTAGAAGCAATAGAGTTACTGATTTCATGAAGAAAAAAATAATAAAAAAAAGATGATGATGATGATGATGATGGGGAAAACAGGTGGGGAAGGTACTGGCACAGGGGAAGCCCTTGGCTGCCTGAGCAGAGACACATTAGGAGCTGTAGGATGGAAGCCCATAAGAAGCTGTTCKGCATTAGTTGTGCAATTTGTAGACCTTTTTTTCTTGGGGTCAGGGAGAGATGGGGCAGGAGGGAACTGTGGGAGGCATCTGRGTCTCCTAGAAGGTGAGAGATTGCTAATCACAGTGTTTCCTGATGGACCTTGTCTTTAATGCCTCCCACAACCACCACCCCACAACCTCCCCTTGCAGTCTACTCCACAGTTTCACTAACTGCAGATTTGGATTTTTTCCTAATGTCTAAACTAAATCTTTCCTACTGTCATTTAAGYTTCTTACTGCCTAGCCTCTCTGTTGTGAATATGAAGAAGTCTTCAAGCATGGAGAAAGCTGATAAAAACTCTTTTTATTTCCTTTCTGTCTTGTCTTCCAAAATAGGCTTCATATTTACTTCACCGGGCATTGGTGAAGCACTGAACTAATTTCTGAAGAATTTTGGGTTAATGTGTGATATGATTGCAGTAGACAGTAACAACCATGATAATATACAAAAAGCTTTCACGAGCTCAGAAAGTTTCAAAAACCTTTTCATGAAAGGTTACAAAACAATTTAAATCATAGTCAGTGGACCATCACCTTTCACATTACCTTGACCTAAAGATATGCTGATTTCTTCATATAAAGATTTTTTTTTCTTTTTGAATTTTTAGCAAAATCCTTCAATAMCTTAAAATTTGGCAAGAATGAATATGTAATTTGCATAGAAAAGCTAAGTGGTATTGTGTGGTACTGCAAATAAGCATTAAAGAGGACATTGAATTAGTACTGTTACTATATTGAAATGATGTGTTAAAATGTAATAAGGAGGAGGGCTGGGTTAAATACCATTTTCTTTCTAGTCTAAAATGTGTCTACAGCTTGAATACCTGAMATATTTAGGATGTGCCATATGGCCAATTTAAGAGTTGCTTTGGCATTCACCTGAAAGATGGAGTTTCCCAAGGAGATTCTGGATGTTTCRTGCTGCCTTATTATTTATTTTTATTTTTTTAACTGGAACTGCAAACAGTAAAGTGGTCTATAAACAAATGAATGTATTCTTGCTGCTGTACTTCAGAACAGTGCCTGACTCTTAGCATTAGCTGAGTGTGCTCCCCTTCTAGGGATTGAAATTTGATGCCCTGGCTGTAGAGCTCCCCGTAATATTTTCCTCCATACTTGCCTAATTATCCACAGCACAGACTGAAAACCTGAATAAACCATTCCTAACTGCTGCACAGTCACCACTGGGCCTTTCAGACATTATCTAGCTTCAAGAGAGGGTCTTGGCTCACTCGCTGCTGAGAGTTTTTGGTCAGCTTTGGTGATCCTCAACACATCTGCGGTGTGAACTACCAAAGCGAAGTGTGACGCATGGTCTTTGAGGCACCTCTGTGATAATCATTTTGTCTGCCTACGATGAGATACCGAGTGTGTCACAGAAGATTGTGGTTAATGGGTACTGGAATCAGAGGTTTGATAAACATGCCTATAATCTGGAACTTGCTATTATTTGTTTCTCTTTTGTTGATGTTGACACAGTGCCAGCAGGCTGTATTAGAAGTAGGAGTACAAAACAAGTATAATCCCTGCTGTGATGAGCCTTACCTTCAGACAAGAACAGTTGCAAGAGGCAAGACATGAAGGGAGATTTGATAACAGAGAATGAATCACAAAGCGTGGATTTTGGAGCGTCCACAAASTGTGGATTTTGGAGGCTGCATATTTTTTTTATTTATGGTTTCAGTGTACACAGTTGAGGTGAATGACTGTACAGGCTGGAATGTGTTAAACATTTTCAGAGGTATTTAGAAGAGGGCAAGCTGAATGTAGTCATCAGGGCTGTTCTGCCTGTGCTGAAGAGTTTGTAGCATCATCTTGATTTATTACAGCAGGGGAGTGGTTATTTTAAATATGATACAAAATGTTTTCATGCTCACAGTGAAGTATTTAGAACATTTATTAGGTTTATCAAGTTTCCAAGCATAGTCAAAATGTGGAGAGATACTTAAATGGAGATTCCTGCCATAAACCAATGTGAGAATCTTTTATTGAACACTCCAGTAAGTTTGCTATAACTCAAGCTAGGGGCAATGCCATCTTTTAATTAAGAAGCTCAGAATCTTAAAAATTACCAATTATAATAACTACTGCGTGGCTGCTGATGATTTGCTGGACCTGCTGCTTTTCTTATCAGAGTTCTCTGTGGCTTCCATGTGTTTGATGTGCTGCAGAGAGGGCTCAGCGCAGGTGCAGTTCTTACTCTCTCCAATGGAAATGTCATCTTCCTGATGCTGAATGTGATTCTGTCTAATGATGACTGTGTTCTGGCAGCACCTTGCTGCTGTGTCAGGCTCCTCTGCATTATGCTCGCTGTACACATGCAGCAAAAAGATGCTCCTTGTTCCATATTGCATGGGATCTAGGTTTTAAGGAACTTGAAAAATACAATTCTCTTGAGTAGCTAATTGGAGTAGTGATTTCTCTCCCACCCCAGCACCATAAATCCTGAAAGCGTGTCAGCAATGTAATCTTGGAATTCAATAGAAGGGGAATATAATAGAGATATTATTGTGAAGGATGAATGCTCTGGTAATTGATTTGAGATGGCATTCATATCTGGAGAGCCTTTTGTTTGGATGTTGTTTTGGAATGCTGAGATTTTTGAACTTATAATGGAAATAAGATGGATAAAATATGAGCTGTGATGGACGGAGAATGAAGGGCATCATTATGAAAAGAGCAGCAAGAAAGGGCACTTTTGAGGCTTTTGTTTGTTGTGGGAACCTTAATGAGAGAACATGGTTAGCAGATGCAAGGCCTCAAAGTCTACGGTCACAGGCACCAGTACAAAACCCTGCAATAAATAGTTCTTGCTGAGCAGGGCAGAGAAGGACAAACTTGGAAAGCTTAGAAGATGGGCAGTGCTGGTTTGGCAGCAGGCATTAGTCATGTACATCAGCAGCAACAGGGGAAATTGGAAAGAAGCTGCTCTGCAAAGGGACAGGCCCATTGCAGAGGAAAACTTTTCCTCCGTTTCTTTTGCAGTGGGGTGTGGGAAGTTTACAACGGAATTTTCAGGACCTAAGAGCAACTGCTTTCAGTCCGCACCCAAACTAAGTGAAGAATAGCAATGAAATGGATGACTCAGAGAGATGATTGCCTCCAAATCCAGCGCTGATTGGGTGGAATGCTTTCTTGAGCCCTAGACATCTGTATCAGACTTCTGAGCCTGTTTTGGTCCTTGCTTTTCCAAACATCTAGTAGCTGAATATTTTCCAATCCATATTTGGAAATAGTTGATTCATTCATAAGGATAATATTCCTGCTGTTTAGGAAATTCAGTAGTCTGCTCACACGGATCTAATTCAAGTGATGGTGTAAAACTAGCCAGGATTTTAATTTTCCAGATACTATCAAATTCTTTTCTGAGAAGCCTAGATGAAACCATAAATGGTATGAACACCCTCTGTATAACTCAGGTGAAGCAAAGGAAATGGCATTGTTTCATTTTAAAGTGTCGATACTTAGCTAGCTATTTCTTGTCTTGAATTTTAAAATATTGCTAAGTGATATTTCCTCTTAATGATAAGATGGGGTCTCGTATGCCACGTGAGTTGGAATTCTTCCCAAGCAAACTCTGAACAAGAAATTGGCCACCATGGAGTCTACTCCTTGTTTACTTTTCTAAAATGCTCAAGCTTTGGGTTGTTGAGCTTCTTGTGGAATTAAAAATACTGTCTGCCTGCAGGTGGAGACTCAGTATTTAAGCAGAAGTGGGAATATGATCTGTGATTTCATAGATCTCTAATACAGTTTATGTTTGGCTTCATGTCAAAGGTGGAATAGGCTTGAAGAAGAATGTCAGATTATTGCATTTTGGGGTACTGTGAACAGGGCATGTACTTTTGACTCAGGTATCTTCTCCACAGATATCCAGCTGCGATTGAGGGATTGTCTCCCAGGTGAGGATGAAATCCTAGAAGCTTCTTCCAAATCTCATATTTTTCTTAAAAAAAAAAAAAAAAAAATCACCTCCACTTTTGTTTCCTAACTTTTTAAAGTAGTTATTCATGACCTCTTCCTGGGTTTTAAACAGAACAAACAAACAAAAACACCCAAAAAGCTCTAACATGAAAGTTTTAAGGTAAAGTCTACAGAAAAGAGAGAAACAATACAATACAACCAAGTGTCTCACAAACAATAGTGAGACACTTGGTTGCCTCCAGTTTTGTGAAGTTTGTGGCAGAGCTGAAAAGAGAATGCAGGTATCCATCCCTGCCCTAGCAGGTTGGGATGCCCCTCTTTACCGAGGTTGAACTTCTAAGAAAATTCAGTTCACTACAAAACTTTCTGATGTGGTTTTACATGCCAATTTAAGCCAAATTAGCACCCTCTCTTCCTCCAAATTAAATCCATGATATTCATATCAAAGAATAGAAGGCATTGACAAATAGCAGACTCTTAGCATTGTATTTTCCAGAAAACAAGAGTGTGTTTGGGAGATGGTGATGTTATAATAATTTTCCACATATGTGCTATTTTGCAGTTTTGTTTTTCCATGTTCATTTCCTTGCAGTTCTGTTGTTTCTCTCCTGGTAGCTTCACGGCTTCAGCATGCCACAAGAATGGTCAAGAAAAACAAGTTTTTCTCTTTTCTTCATGACCTTTCTAGAAAAGTTTATAAACAGTGAGAATTAGAGCTCGTTGCCATAATAATCAACCGCATAATCAATAAAGTTAAGCTGGTTGCTAAGGAAATGCCATGTATAGCTGTGATGTAATTCTGACTGCCGGGCCCTTTCCCGTAACGGCGGGAGTGCGCTCTGGGGATGATTGCATGGCAGGGAGGGCTCCTCGCATGTGAATGCAGCTTAGCAGTGTTGATTTAAAGTACCCTTCTTTGTTATGGCAACAGAAGGGAGCTATCACATGTCTTCTGAAATATCTACTCTTAACTTCTTCCATTGACCTTGTCCGTGATGAACAGGATTAAATATCTCTGCAGGAAAGCTGCTTCAGCAAGCATGCTAGAGGTGCGTGGAGATGTGTATAGCTGCCCAAGTGAAGTATGGAAGAGAAAATGCTTGCATATACAATGKACAATGCAATGGGCTCTCCACCTTCCTCCCTCAAGAATTCCTCATTTCAAAATAATCACTCCAAATGTTGCAGCTTTAGTGTTGTGAGAGCCCAAATGTTCCCAGCAGATCTGGTGCGTTGTGGGGCTGTGGGCACTGGAGTGAGGCAAGAGGGGCTTGATAAGTGCCTGCAAGCTCTGTGGTGGCCAGCAGACAGGCAGCCTGAGTCTCTGCTTTGGGTGCCAGCACTTTCCCTGGGCTTCTGGGTGTGCTTTTTGGCTGCAGCTGGACCACCAGGGCCATTGTGTGGTGAACAATTGCAGAGTAAGGTGGAATTTTAGGAGCACAATATGGATTGTCAGCCCAAGGTTACTGCACAATCAGACTGGGCAGTTAACTCATAATGTAAATATTTTCACCTCAGGTGTTTATAAAAGTAAAGCGGGGAACAGGATATCTCAGGGGTGTTGAAGGAGAGAATCGGTAATAGTTCCATAGTTCCCTCAAAGGCCTCTGATCAGATCTCCCTCAAGCTTCTGGAAACAGTGAATACTGAACAGAACAAATAAATTAGTTAATGTATTTTGCKCCAAGCACACAATAATGTTCACAGGAAAGTGCTAGCTGCCATCCTCCTTGCAGAGACCAACAACTACATTTCCTTAGGGGTTTATCCCCTGGAGCTGCTGTTTTTCTGAGTCAGGATTAAGGCTCCATGCTGCCAACATGTGCATCTGCCTTCTCTTCACAGAGCATTACAGGCTCTGGGAAGGTTGGTCTTCCAGCCTGAAGAGCAGACGTGACCTGCAGTGTGCTCTCGTACAGGTAACAGATGGGCGCAAGCACCACACTCATCACCGTGCGTGGTCCCAGCCTGAGAAACACACATTTAAGCAAGGAGAAACACAGAATGTCTCAGGGATGGGTGACCTATAGACAACAAAGTCATCTAAAATAGGTCCATGAAATTGCAGCCTTGGTTAATAGTTCTTTTTTTATTTATTTTTTTTACTGTTGGGATTTTATTTTTTTTTTTTACTAGGTTGCTGTGAGTCACCACTGGTGACATTTCAGGAAGAGATGTGTTTTGAAGAAGGGAATATAAAGCARGAGAGATAAGCTTCATGCTTTCCAGGTTCAGGGAGTATATTCTGGCTCTGTGAGTGACAAGCTGTAAATACAATTGGAATATTTTGATAATGCAAACCAGTGGAGCTTTGCTGCCTTGAGTCTGTTATAAATCAGCAGTCCTCAAGCAAGCTATTTTTTGAAGACTTTATGCAGCCCCACAATTTTGCTTGTTTTTGATGATTTTTTTGATGATTTTTAAAAACTATTATTATTAATTTTATTCAGGGCATTTTGTCAATATGTTATCCAACAAAAAAAAAAAATCCTTCTATGGGCTGGATTGAACTGTTCAGCAGAGCTATGAAAGGCACACTTTGCAAGCTAGTTTAAATAGGCTCTGCAGGTGGATCATTTACTCCAAATTTTGAAAATCTCAGTTTTCTCTGCAGGTATCCAGCAGACTAGCCAGGCTCCCTTTCGTCCTCTCTCCCCTTCTCCTTCTTCCTGATTCCCAGGCAAGAGCTGTAGCTTCTCCGTGCGTGTGCTGCACCCACGAGCCGGCATCTGAGGAGCTCCGTTCATCYCTGTGCCGGGACGGAGGGCTTATTCCTCCCGCCTGCTCGTTGCYCTGCTGCTCGTGACAATCTCGTCTTTCGGCTGCTTTCCACTTGGCAAAGTTGCTGCCAACCAGCCATTGTTTAGATTAATGCTAACCTTGTAGCCTGCGATGAACCCAAGACCTACGCAAACAGCAAGCGAATAGCCRCAGTTGCTAAGTGTCTTATCAGACAGTTGAAAGAATAATAAACAAGAGGAAGTGCATAGAAGAATGCCTTTCAGTGAGACCATATTAAAATAGAGCTTCATAGCCTGGCTGCTTCTATGGTAGGTATGTCTGGGCAGAGATTACACTGAGGCAATGCAGTTGTAGTTTTCTCTGAGGTACTTGCAGTACTGCATGTTGTCACTTGTCTTTGGCTCATAAATTGTGAAATTATGGGCAACCACAGATTGTATACAGAAGAATTGAGAAGCTGGAGATTTTCAGGATCCTTAAGATACGCTGACCCAACGTTATCCACATTATAGTTCTAAATTTACTGCCTGGCATCACTTCAGGTCTTGTAGTTTGGGCAGTCTGCATGCCACAACGAGGAGTTTATTACTGTMACACATTGGGTCAGCTATATTAACATATCTGTACTTTGGAGCATATTAACTGAGAATTTCTTATACTTGCAGTGATTTGCTTGCTTGATATGGGAATAATTTACAGTGTCATTCTAATTTCAGGATGGGAAGGGCATATTGAGATGGGGATACAGAAYGCACATCCCCAGATCTGGAATTGCTGCTTGTAGAATAACCCAAGTTATTTCTTTATTTTTTCTTCTTTATTTCTCTTTTATAAAAATACATATATTCCCTGTGCATGGACATTTTTACCATGTTCATATCAGTAACTCCTTCATGCACTTGGAGTGTGTATGAAGTGACAGCCTACTGAGTAGTAAATTCCTGGTGTGCTACAGATGCTGTAGCTGAARATAGAGGCAGAATGCGCTGGGCAAAAGAAAAGGCCGTTCCACCTGCAAGACGTTTGAAGGTCTTGGTTGTCTTAGGAAAGCATCTACAAGGGTGGGTAGTCTGGCAGCTTCTCTGTATAATTTTGTATTAAAGACCAGCGGTAGCAAGCTAGTTGTGTTACAGTAGTTGTCCTGAGGGCTGGGAGTGACATATAAGAATAAAAGACAGTGACAGCTCCTTACACATGAAGGAAATTGAGGAGGATAACAAACTCTCCTCTTCGAAACAGATTTGTGTTCAGTCCCCTCATTGCTAAAGCCCAAGGTGCAAATGTTCCCTTCTATACAGTGCAGGTTAAGAGCTGAGCCTCTTGGAGCAATCTGGCTTGAATTCAATAGGTCTTTTAGGTATATTGGCAGTGGGACTGCTGAAATCAACTACCTAGTTTGCAAGATTGCTCTTTGCATACTGCATGTGCTATGTCATCTTTTCCCACAAAATTATGTAGCTAGTCACTGGGGACGGGGTTGTCCTTTTTTTTCTTAATTTCTCATGCTTCCGTGGAGGAAGGTGCCCGGTTGCTAGAAGCAGTTAGCACGGTGTGATGTTACTRCATTCCCATGGGCAAGGGCCTTCCCAGCTCGCAGCCCCGTGAGCACAGGGCGTTCCTGCCACAGGGCTTCTCCCAGCGCTGGTGCTGCCCAGAGCACCTTCAGTTCTGCTCCAGGGCAGAGTTGCTCTGGAACAGCACATCTAAGAACGTTTGCTGAAAGGCTGAACGTGTTGGGTACGGTTTGGTTTATCTGACTTGTTGCCCTTTGAAGGCRTGCAAGGTGTAGTGAGAAAGCTGCAGAGTGGAGGACGGGGGAAAAGCCACAGCAGCCTTACACCATGTGCAAAGCAGCAGCAGGTCAGTGTTCTCCCCCACGGTTCATCCTTCGCCTCCTCCAGGCTTCGTGTTCTTTTAAATGGTTGAATCTGCAAATATAATCCAGGGCCTGGAATTGATCTAAATGGTTTAAACGCATCTAAAGCCTTCAGGCCAAACCAAGCTGTAGCTATTCATGTGAGTAGCTCTGTTGACGTCAGTGGGTTTTCTCACTTAAGCATGCTTGATTTGACAGCTAGGTTAGGGTTTGTCAAGATTTTAAAGCATTTGACAAAGGAAACAAACAAACAACCACTGCCATGGGGGAAGGGGAAAGGAAAAAGTGTAATCAGAGCAATGGTTTTGCCTCCTAAATATTTATTTATTAAGTGGAATAATTTAGGGAGCACACAGGGACACGAGGGTTGGAAGCACACATTTGCACTGCCGTCTCACAGCTTTTACTTGGCTGGAACTTGTTAGGGTTTCGGATGCTCGGCTTGCAGCTTGCAACCTGGGGAGCCGTCAGGCAAACCGAGTCAAATGCAGTGAAATTAAATGAAATTACATGGAAGGAAGAAGTTTTATTGGAGATAATACTGAGATTTCAAGGTGGAGCTAAAAATCTAAACTCTCAAATTTTAGTAGTACAGCCTTTAAGCTCCTAGAATCTGGAAAAGGCCTCACATGCCTGAAYGCTTTTCTTTTTCTTTTCTTTTTCTCTCTTTTTTCCTCCCCCCACGAGCACTTTGCAGAATGGCAAGGTACACGCGAGTGCAGCGCGTGTGTGGGCAGAAGGTAGCGAGGAGCGGGGAGGAGGAGAGCGGCTYCAGCGCGGAGGAGCGGGAATGAAGCGGGAATGGGGTCTTTGTGCCGGAGACGTGGGGAGCCCCGCGAGCTGCCGTGAGGGCCGGGGTGGCAGCCGGGGTGAGGACGCTGCGGGCAGGACCGCGCTCCGCTCGGCAGCACGCGGCCCCTTCCCGGCCGCGCTCCGGGCTGCTACAGTTCCCGGCGTGTCTCTGCCGTGCCCGTTCGCGAGACGTGACTGGCAGCTTTGCCTTGTAATTTGTTTGATCACGGTAATTTTTCTTGACAGGCTTCCTTGTGATTTTTTAATATATCAAATAGAGTTTAATAATAGCCTGCTATTAAGTCTTTTTATTTCTCCCTCGGGATTTGCTTGTGGCTGTTGCCTCTCTTACCCGTTTGAAGCTCTGAATCTGTTTTCCAACTGTGAAGAACTTAGCAATGAGACTGCAAGTGTGTATGTGAAAACATGCAACAAAATTGTTGTTATGCTTGGGAATTAATAAATGTCAGCACTGGGGGTAATTGAAGGCTAAACCAAGCTTGCTTAATTTCCAGGAGTATTCCCATCAAATTCAGCGGGCCAGGCTGTCAGGAGGATGTTCTCCAGAATAATTTTTTTTCTTTCTAATTGTATTTCCACTCCTCCTTTTGAAGATAAATTTTTAGATGAAAGATGAATTTTGAAGATGGATTTTATCATTGGTTTCAGGATCAAGTGACCTCTGAAGAGAACAACCTCATTGAGAACAAAATTTGAACAAAATAAAGAAGATTGTGCAGTATAGCTAATAGCTTTGAAATATCAAGATAATAAAACAAAATAGGCTATGTACATTTAATCCAAATAGGGTAAGCACATCTAAATGGCATCTAATGATAGATGATTACATTCCGTAATGGGGGAGCCAGAATTCGCTTGTTTTCCTTACCCTSACTGAGACTTTTGGTGCCGTATCTTTCATTACCTTTTTTCTATCTCCATACATGCTGACTCTCATGTGTTGATTCTTTTTTTTCCTGTTGTTTGCTTTAACTGGTACTTTCCAAGAAATTCAAAAGAAATTTGTGATCTACTCTAATTTCAATCTTGATCTCATTTGAGTGACAGCAGATTGGAARCATTCTGCAGTTTTATATTTGAAAGGATGAGAAAAACGCCTCATCTGGTGCTGCCCATGTGTCTGAGCCTTATGTCGGTGAAGTCCTGGTAATATTCACAGGAGATCTTCGCTTCATATGTGATGTAGAAATGAGGACAGCCAAGAGCCCAATTGCATCGGCCAGGATTTGGATGTGCTGTGGGACCAAGTGAGCGCTGCTCGTGCTTTCTGTGGTGGGTTTCCATCTGCCTGGCACAAGGCAGGTTCATTATTTGGACTTTTCTAACCCAGATTTTATCTTTCCCTGCCTCTGTAAGGAAGCCTGCCAGATGCAGGAGACAGTCTTTTTCACTGCAGACAGGCAAGAGATGGTTGGCCCTCACAGGCAAATACTTGCTTGGTTTAAGCCCTATTAATGTTTATAGCAATGTGAGGATAATGTAGCAATCTGATAAACTAAGGATGTCAATGGCAGACACAGGATGGCGTTTGTGGTATCGTTCTGGRAGGAGGGCATTACTATGGTAGTCGTATATCTGACTATATGGGCTCTCGCCATTCAAGCCTCTGCTGATATTTTAGGTCGAGAAGGCAAAACATAGGCAGGCACACTCAACAGTGAGGGTCAGTTAGCGTTTACACTGTTTTGTGTATGGCTTTGTATGGCCATAGAAGAGCTGCAGACTGTCATCAGAGCAGTTGCTCCTCCTTTAGGACAAAGCTGAGCCCTGCTGGAGCGCCCCAGTTCCTGTAAGTGACTCCAAAGGCAGCTGATGGAGAAGCAGATGATGCTGTGATTTGATCTCAGCACTTGAAGATGTACGTATTGAATAGATTTCCATATTTGAACTTTTGTTTTGTTTAAGCACGGAATATTTTCCAGGATATTGGGCAGCCAAGGATTACTCCTTTGTCTGTAATGCAAAATTCCTTCAGTCTTTTTACCTTTCCTCTTTTGTCTCTCCTTTTCCTCCTTCTTCGGAAGGTCATCTGTTGTGACCACTGGGAGGAAATGTTGTTCTGCTTACTAACATTTTGGTTCCTTTTACGCAGCTAGAGGAGCCGTGGGGAAGGCTCTGCTGAGATCGCTCGCGGCAGCCGCGTGGCGTTGGAGGCGAGGCGGGTATCTGCACGAGAACTGCCAAAGCCAGACCTGCCTGGCTTGGGAGACAATTCCCAGGGACACAGAGGGGACATGGAACATTCCTTCAGGCAGGCACAAGTCTTTCGGGAAAGAGGATTGTGCTGGGAACTAATGATTCTACTGTATAAAATAAAACAAGGGAAATAAATAGATTTAAAGTCAGAAATGAGGGAGAGGCATGGAATAGGCACAAAASTGTAAATGTGATTCTGGTCACTTGCATAGGGACTGTGCTGTAACTTAGACTCAAAATGTGGTGGGACTTCACTAATTGTGTTGAAATGATTTTTCATGTGCATTAAAAAAACAGTTATTTGGAGGATCCTTGCAGTCTGCCACTTCCTCAAAGTTCCAGGARCATCTGTGCATTTTGGTTTTATTTTGTCTTTTTTTTTCCAAGCAACAGCTATTCAGATAAAATGCTTATTACATTTTAAGTCAGAAAAAGATCTTTACCTCCCTGAATTTCCTCRAAGTCTTTCTGCAACAAATAAGACTGTCAGTAAGCTTGAAACAGCCAAATGCAAGTCAACTTTGTACTAGCCATCTATGAATTTTTCAGAGGCTTTTAGGCTCTTTCAGGGAATGCTGTGCTASTTGTAGCTCTATAGCATTTTTTCCAAAAGCATTGATGAAACAATTGAAGATATGAAAGCAGYGAAGTTAATAAAAACTGCCATGTGTGTTTTGTAATCAACAGACATATGAAGTAAAGAAAGAAAGCAGTGCTGCTTGAGTGAAAGGATATGGAGAGAAACTTCAATTCCCTCCTACACCTCCTATCCTGTTCTGTTCCCTAATGCATGAAAACAAGAGGAGGAGAGGGATCAGAATTAATTTATAATTTTGGCACCCAGGGTAAAAATAAATGGCTGTAAGCCTGTGCAAGTTCTTTGCAACTTTCTGAATTTCTGAATATGAATAGAGTGGAGAAAATGTTAAGAATATTTTTTCTTTCCATTAGTTTGCCATTGGTGGTGAATTTTTGTGTCTGAAGGGTCTGCTTGCTGCAGGAACCAGGAGACTGAATCATTACAGGCAGCCCACAGGTCTGATGACTTCATTTCCTGGGTTATATAAAATCCAAACTTCCTAAAGAATTGTCTGCAGGAAGTGTTTACCACATTGCTATAGAACAATTAGAGTGCACAGAAACCTGACCAGGTTGAAAAAACAATTAYGTGAAGCATTGACGTTAATTTATAAAGACCTTTATACAGTGCAGTGGGACTGCCAGGCAGCAAACCAACCAACCTACCTACCTGGGTTCCTGGGCGGAAATATTCAGTTAGATGTCAAGCCTGGATTTATTGTGAAGGGTGGAGGTCAGCGTGGAAAAAAATGCTATTAAGGCATTATGTCTGGTTTGTTATATTCCCTCTAATATGTTGTTTACTTGTGTRAAGCATCAGATTTAGTATTCATTTTCATTAACATAAATCTTCTCTAAGCCCACCACTGTCCTTAGGTTCAGATTACATGCACTTGTGCAGTTAACAGCTGGATTTGTGGTCTTGTGCAGGGAGATGCTGAGCAGTATCGCCCCACTGCTGCAAAAACTCACTCTTGTTGTGGACCCTCTGGAGCCCGGGCAGATGCTGGGCTCCCTGCATTGGCCCAGGAGATGGTAAGCAGAAATAAGAGGAACCTTTCATCTCTCATTGCATAAAGTTACCTCATGTCAAAGAACGTTTCTCTGTCCTACATAACCCACTTGACATCCTCCTCTGCCTTAAAAATGCAGGTTTTCTGTGACTAATCATTCTTTATAATACAAAAGAACAACAAGAAAAAGCAAAAGATTGTTGGCAACTCTGTAAAATATAGCACTTTCAAACTGACATTTTTCTCCCCCTTTATTCTAAAGACCTCCACCATAGCATAACTCATATGGAGCTGTTGTTGAGGCCATCCTTGAAAGTCTTGATTCTCTGGTTAAATTCTGTTTCTTCCTTTCAGAGTTGGCACATTTTTGTTAGGATGCCCGTCCACTTAATATTAAAATTTATATTTCTTGTCTAAAACAATTTTAATAACACTCATAAAAGCAACCTTGGCCTAGCGATGAGAAAGATGCAAGTACTGTGGTTTGATGTCCAGCACTATCTTTATGCTGAAGATGAAGTAGGAGCAAAACTGGGAAAAATTACACCTTTACTTGCAACTGAAAATGTAAAGAGCAGAATGCAAGTCAGCAAGCCACCTAAATGAACAGACATTTATCTTTTTTTTCAGTGTAGTTGTAAAGGAGACCTAGAATGGATATTGCATCGACTGGTATTTTACATGCAACAATGAAAAATAATTCTGTGTCATGACTTCCCCAGAGGTTCTTTTTGGAAGTGCAGCATATCTTCTTGGGAATTCCCAGAACTACATTTTACCTTTACAGTCTTGAATCAAAAACCTCATTGGTGCAAAGTGTTCCCCTGTTAAAATCAGTAGGACTTTAACACTCATACTCAGCTGCTTTGGAGATTAGTAGCTATACAGCAGTGTCCTCAAAAGGCTGAATTTCCCAGACGAGCTGCTAAAGTGGTGCACCAGCTCTTGGTTCCCAAATTTTACTGTTGGAGAAGCTCTCTGTTAGGCCTGTTTGTCAGAAGGTTAAATGTTTAACTTTTGCTTTTTTCCTTTTAGGGGGTAAGGATCACATCTCTTGCTTTGAAATTGTTGCATTTTTTAGTCTTCTGCTAAGGAGCTAGCTGTTTTCTTGCCTAGCTTCAGTGATATATTTGGCTAGTGATAGGTCTCCAATGTGTTATCTTTGTAGAAGCTTTTAATGTTGCAGCTTTTGCTTGTGTCCCATTTAAAGCTCTGCTCTTTTTTTAGACTGTCTCTACTGAATCAAATGTCTTGCTTAAGTTTTCTTTGTCTATGAAAAAACCTGTGAAATGATTGTAATACTGTATTACTATTGCAAAGTACCATGATACCTCTGGCCAGCAGCACTTGTTTGACTGCTAAATATCATGCTGAACTTAATTCTTGTTTTTGGACTCTAAATAAACGTAGTGTGATTTTTCAGAGTTGCTCAGCAAATGCAACAGAAGGAGAAGCCAATACATATCTAAGAAACAGGCCTACATTTTAATGGGCTAAGTATATAGCCTATAGGAGTCTGGATCTAGGGAAAGAGTATGAATTATTACTGTGTGCTGGAAGTATTTAAAGTTGTATGTGGCCAAATATAGAACTAGGTGTCTAAGCTTTTACATCTGAATTTGGAGAGAATTCGACATTTAGAAAATGCTGAGTGCTCATCTTCTGCAACTTTGGTATCTCCAAATTATCTTGGAACAGCATCTAGCATTATGAAATGCTTTCAAACTTGTCTGCTTATAATTTAAGCTCTCCTAACCATTTTCTCTTTATTGGGATGCAGCCACTTTGAACATAGGCTGCGAAGATACAAATGGGAATATCTTCTTCAAGGAATTCCTTATCAGAATTTGTGATGGTTCCTAGATCAGTGAACCTGGAATTTTTGTTGAAACTTTTGAAGACAGCGGGTTTTTAACACATTTTATGATAGTTAATTTTATGATAGGGCCTTTTTATGGTCTGAGCTGTACTTACATTGCATGATTTGACYATGCATGAGGACACACATGTAGACTGAGCCCTTGATGTAATTGCAAAAACGATACACGCTTGATAGATCACTTCTTACACGAATCAACACTCAGTGGTGTTAAATTGTTTCTTTAGATTTTTTTAAATAGTGCTTGGACCCGCTGAGATTTCATTCTCTCTGTTCCGCAAGCCTGCTGGTTTTCATTATAAAACCAAAAAATAGCCCCCCTCGGCTCCATCCATCCTGAAGAACAAACTGTGAGCTTTAAAAATGCTGTAAACATTGGGACCATAAATGACATTTATGTTATAATCTTGTCTTTGGTAAGGAAGATCTGAATGAAGAGGTGATAATCATAAGCAGCTGTAAAATATGCCTGTAAAGAAATTAATGGAAAATAGAGCACTTAGACTTCTATTGAAATAACAGAAAAATAAATTCTCAGAGTCTCTGTGTAGGAATATAATGGTAATATACTGATTGCCTACAATATGGTAATCGTCCCTGGAAGAGCGTTYTCAGCTCCACTTGTTCAGTTCGGTTGTGTTTACTCATCTGCTGAAGCCACAGGGATCAGTCGAAGAAGCAGTCCTATAGAGTAAGGCTATATCTTCTGCCAGCTCCCTAGCATAGTGGTGCTTTTGTTTGCTATCCCTCAGGCCAGAGTAGGCRGGTAGATGGTTAGTTTTATTTATTTTAATAATGAAAACTCCCAGGTAATAGGTGAAATACATTTTAATTATTGCATCTGTGACTTCACAGATTCACAGATTCACAGAATATTTAAGGTTGGAAGGGACCTCTACAGATCATCTAGTCCAACCTTCCTGCTCAAGCAGGCACACCTAGAGCATGTGGCACAGGRTGGCATCCAGGCRGGTTTTGAAGACCTCCAGAGWAGGAGASTCCACAACCTCCCTGGGCAGCCTGTTCCACTGCTCTGTYACCCTAACAGTAAAGAAGTTGCTCCTCACCTGGAGACGGAACTTCYTGTGYTTCAGCTTGTGGCCATTACCCCTCGTCCTRTCGCTGGCCACCAGTGAGAACAGCCTGTCCCCTTCCTCCCTGCATTCTCCCTTCCTGAACTTATACATAYTAATCATATCCCCTCTGAGCCTTCTCTTCTCCAGAGAAAACAGGCCCAGCTCACTCAGCCTCTCAAACTTAAGCAATGCAAAGCCCTGCAGGTCTCACAAAGGCTCCCTAAGGACACAGCCACCACKACTGAGCTGGAGCCTACAGGCGTGAGGAGGTGGCATCCCCTGGGACCTGTTTCATCTTGTTGCTTGCCTAATCTCTGCGGAGGGGTCAGGCCCTGTCTGGCTCTGTGTCTCCTGCATCACCAGACTGCTGCGGATCCTTCCAAAGCTTGGGAAGGAAATCTGGMCGCTGAGCAGCATTGAGTAAATGTGAACACATTCCCCTTTTATTCCCTTCTACTGGCCCAAATTGGAAACTATTATGAACCAATCAGACCCAACGTAATTCCAAAATCATTTCAATTTAATAGGTTACTGGTGAATATATACGTCTTCCTCGTGCTATGAGACAAAGCAACTCTGCTTGACCTTTTAAGGATCCAAATAGAACCTCAAAAAGAGTAAAAATCTCCTGTGCTTTAGTTGCCTAAGGAGCTTTTGGTGGAGAAATGCTAGACAGCCAAGACTGCAGCTTTCTTCTTCCATAGGTAATAACATAAATGCTGGATGCTTAAGTTCATGCTTCTGTCAATACTTTCAGCCCTTTGCTCATTCAGTCACATGTGAGAGGGGGAATAAAAAAAAGGGTGTTTAACCAAAGGTGACATGGTAGAAAATAAAACCAAATCACCAAAGCTATTGCAACTGAATCTGAAAACAAGGGCAATAACTGGTTCATGCCACACAGTTGCCTGTCAAAATCTCAAAAATGGCAAATACCAGTTTGCACATTAACATACACATCCTTTTCCAGCAGACTTGTTCAAATGGCAAATGGGATATGATTCTTACAGGCCTGTCTTGCACACAACCATCAAATGGCCCATTTGTCTCTTTGATTTTACTTATCAACATATGCAGTGGCAAGATCACCTTATGAACAAGTCAGTGTTACTTGAGTTACTCTGTTAATGTTTGTGTGTAACTTAATGAACGATACTTCTGCTTTATATTTCTACCAAGTTACTATAAAACACAAGTATGCCAAGATGCTACAAAGATCAGCCCTGGGTAAATCCATCAGGAGCTTTTGTGGGTTCACAGGATGGTTGAGGTTGGAAGGAACCTCTAGAAATCATCTAGTCCAACCCCCCTGCTCCAGCAGGGACACCCAGAGCACRGGGCACAGGGCGGCATCCAGGTGGATTTGGAAGATCTTCAGAGAAGGAGACTCCACAGCCTCCCTGGGCAGCCTGTTCCAGGGCTCTGTCACCCTAACAGTGAAGAAGTTCTTCTTCGTATGGAGATGGAGCTGCCTGTGTTTCAGCTTGTACCCATTGCCCCTTGTCCTATCACTGCCCACCATTGAGAAGAGCTTGGCCCCATCTTCTTTACATTCGCCTCTCAGATATTTTAAATATTAATCAGATCCCCTCTCAACCTTCTCCAGGGAAAACAGGCCCAGCTAACTCAATCTCTCCTCATACGAGAGATGCTCCAGTCCCTTAATCAGCTTTGTCACTCTCTGCTGGACCCTCTCTAGAAGCTCCACRTCCCTCTTATGCTGGGGAGCCCAGAACTACACCCAATGCTCCAGGTGCGGCCTCACCAGAGCTGAGTAGAGGGGCAGAATCACCTCCCTCGAGCTGCTGGCAACATCCTCCTGATGCAGGTCAGGATCCCATTGGCCTTCTTGGCCACAAGGGCACACTGCTCACTCATGGTTAACTTGGTGTCCACCAGGACTCCCAGGTCCCTCTCCGTGGAGGTGCTTTCCAGCAGGTCGACCCCTAATCTGTACTGRTGCCTGGGGTTATTCCTCCCCAGGTGCAGGACCCTGCACTTGTCCTTGTTGAACCTCATGAGGTTCCTCTCTGCCCAACTCTCCAGCCTGTCCAGGTCCCTCTGGATGGCAGCACAGCCCTCCAGAGTGTTGGCCACTCCACCCAATTTGGTATCGAACCAGTATGGTTTCTTGACTACCACATATTTATTTTTCAAAAGAAGCAGATCTGCTTTTGACAGCATAAATATTTTGTGTGTAGTGATTTTTGCTGATAAGCAAAAAGCAAACCGCCTTGGTTTCCCACTGCTGCTCAGCTTTGCAAAAATAACATAATTAAAATTGGGATTGTATCAGATGGAGCAGTTTTTTTCTTCTACTAAACCATTAAAAATGAAGATTACTAAACCCTTCTGATGGTCTTATTTCCTACATGAAGAAGACTGTGGGAAGATACTAGG
Organism: Nothoprocta perdicaria; assembly: GCF_003342845.1. NCBI lineage: Eukaryota > Metazoa > Chordata > Aves > Tinamiformes > Tinamidae > Nothoprocta > Nothoprocta perdicaria. The sequence continues at coordinate 1,287,446 of NW_020455621.1, forward strand.
GAGCTGCAGGAAAGCAGGTACCAAAAGACATGCCAGAGGAAAAGGAGGCCCTTTTTACTAAGGACTCAGCCCTTGGACACCCAGGATGCCCTCCCAAAGTCTGTGGTGCTCTGACATTTGCTGAGCAGAGGCTGCCTGAGAGCAAAACTTCATGGGATTCCCCTGCCCAGCTCCATGGAGTTGTCATTTTAGCAATTTCACTGCTGCTTCCTGTTTATGGGAAATTCATGGTGGGAATGAGATTGTTCTGGGTTACAGTTCAAATAAAAATTAAGGGAAAATCCTGAGAGCCAGGACATTGGCTTTTTTTTTTTTTTTTTTTTTTTTTTTTTTTTTTTCTTTTTTTTTTTTTTTTTTGCCACTTAAGCAATCAATTTCTGTTGCTGTAACTGACATATCTAGCTCTGCTTTTCTGGCAGAAATGGGACTACTGTCTCATCAAGCAGCAGGCAGTTTGGTAGGGGTGAATCCTAAATGCTCTGCTACCCACCTTGTTGATTTTTGGGTCAGTGAGTGACAGATGATGTGAGCATCATTTCACCTGCTGAGACTGAGGGATGCACCTAGAYCCTACAGGAGGACTCACCTGTCCTGAAAGCTTTTTTCAGTCCTTACCCGCACACCTCTCCCTTACCTTGATACTTTCATCTGTTAGCACAGACCTTCATTTTACTGCAAGAAAGCCTTCTCTTCAAACAGGCATGCTGGTTTTGGTCCTGTTGAGCTTTTTCATGTCCTCAGCAGTATTGAGGAGAATTTCTGTCTGTTCCTGGCTTCTTTTCTTGGTACCCTGTCTCCTCTTCCTAGTTACTGCTTTAAGGAGAGARGAATCACTGAGCAAAATGCTCGTTTTGGAGCAGGAGAATTAGGTCATCTACTGAAGAGTTGCATCTGCCTTGAGGAATGCCATCCTGCTAACAGATTTTCTCTTGGTCCTCTGAAATGTCTAAGTCATTTCTCTCTTTACATTTTGGGCAATGGAGTCAAGCATAGCCTTTAAGATTAAAGTATCCTTTTAGTTAAAGTTAAGAGCATTGCCTCATAGCCTCTTTTACCAATCAGTAGTAGAGGGTAATGAGTAAAAGGCTCTCAAAAATCTTAATACAAGCAGAAATATGCATCTGTGATGTGAGTTGATATTAGGAATTAGCTCCAAAACCAAAACGCATGTTTAAAATAGATGTATACTGGGCTGTAAAACAACTCAGCAAATGAGTGCCCATTTGTAATGAGGAATCTCTTAAAATAATTGTCCAGCATTCTTTGTCACAGGAGATAGTAAAGATTGAACAAGTAATCTTATCAGTTCAAGTACATTTAAGACAGTGTGGAGAGGCTGCCAAGTCAGTACTTTCCTTGAGCCAGAGTCTGGGATCTTAGAGGGACCTTATAAAAAGATGCTCTTTCTGAGATAGGCTTTGAATGCAGAGGCCTGTGATTAGTCTGGAAAGTTCAATCTCTCTGGAGGAGGGATCCAGGAAAAAAATAGAAAAGTTTCTATGTGGGTATCAGAATAGGGAGAGGGGTTGGAAGAATGACAGGCTTCCATGTCATAAAGTGCTCATGAAGTTCCCCTACGCACGTTCGAGCGAGTGGGTGTCTAAGGGAGGTTGATTGCCTGCCTTGCTTCTGGAAATCTTCCATATTTTTTTTTTTGAGTGAAAAGACCATTATTTTTTATTGCTATTTAAAAAGTGCTTTTGCGTTTGCAGCATCTCTAAGTGTGTATTGCAGTGCTGCTCGGTGGAAGGGTACCTGAAAGTCAAAGGATGTGTTTAGTCTAATGCCTCAGGAGGCCTCACTCTGTATCTCACCTGTGTGACTGCAAAGCCGAGTACAAGGGATTAGGAGGCTCACGTAGTCAGTAGTCAGAAGGCCTTCACACTGGGATGTGGGTGTTTGGTAAGCTGTGAAAGGGGAAAGTGAAGGCCATGAGGATTATAAGCAAGGAAGGAGACCAAAAACAAAACAAACAAAAGAAACACCAAAACAACAACAACAACAAAAAACCCACAAAACTCACAGAGCTTTGAAGGACCAAGAGTGGTCCTGGGCAAAGGGAGCTGATTGATAGAATGTGCATTTTCAGTGGTRGTGACTCAAACTGTAAGAAACAGGTGGGAAAGGGGCTTTGAAGGACAGTAGGCAGGAAAAGGGGGGGTTATGTATATGTTGAAGTCTTTCAGGAAACTTGCTAAGTGAAATAAGATTTTGCACTGGACAAGTGCTGCCAAAAATGCATTTTATAAAGCAGGAGTTTGGGAAGTTAGGGGTTGTTTGTTTTTGTCCAGCTTTTTGCCTACTGGTTGATGCTATATTGAAGCTATACAGTCAGAGCAAAAAGACACATCGACCACATCTCCTAACACAAGCTGTGAAAGACGTCTCATTAGTATTGATTGCAGCTGAGAGAATGCAGGAAAACTGAGAATGATGAATGCTCAGCAATTGCTGAGGTATGGCCTGGGTGGTTCAGCCATGCTTGTTAGTAACAGGGAACACTGAAGGCAAAGTGGTTTGGTTGGAAATTGCTGAGGAAGCTGCCAAGGCCACGAAGCCTGGGATGGGCACYCGTACTGTGGGAGGCTGGATCTGACCATCCTGGGTGTCCCTCTGCTCCCTGACTGCTCTCCTTCCCCACCGCTCCTGATCGCAGGAGCAGGTTTGGTGTCTGATGTGGTCAGAGGAGGAGCTCCGGGTTGATGTCCAGSCCCAGCTGCAAACCTAGCAACCTGCAAACCTTCCTGCCTAGGAAGGACCCCCAACAGCACTGACCATCCGATGAGTACCCCCAGTGATCCCTCCTCCCACTGCTTCTCCTTTCCTTTTTTCATCCTTGTATGTCCCTTTCTGCCCCCCATCTCCTCCCAAAGAAACACACTCCTGCTAATTTATTTTTTATCACAGTCACAGCTTTGCTATTTCTATCCCTAGATCTGATATTTCTGATACTGTTACCTTAGTAATCTCTGCTTTATGTAGCATTATGGATGTGGTTACTGAGACACTGCTGGCCTTGCAAAACTCCAGCCCCCGAAAGGTCCCTATTGCTCCTCTTCAGTTCTCCCTGATACGTGGACATTTCTCACTTAACTCCCCCATAGGCACCTGAGGAATCCAGCCATCCCTGCTGGCATTGCTACTTTTGCCAGTTTCTTACTTTGCTATATGGCATGTGCAGCGATTTCTTATGTTCTGTCCAGTGGTTGTCCCATCCTACTCAGCTAGCTGAACCTCATGAGAGGCCACCAGCCCTAACACTGTTACAAGGGTSCTTGTGGTACTCCCCTCTCTTCTGTTTTAGGTCTCTCAAACTCAGCCCTACTAAGGAACATAGTGGTTGCCTCCAAAACTCCACTCCATCTCCTGTTTTCTCTATTTTTATCCCACTAGGAGCCTTTGCCAGTTAGGCCTCCCAGGAACAAGCTAGATAGGCATAAGTCAGCAGTGAATATATCATTATTGATACAGCCTAATGTCTATATGTGCTGTTTATATTGCTAGTGATTGCTTTCTTGGGTCCTTTCATACATTTGTCTAATTCTTCACATAATCTCCAACCAAAAAAAAAAAAAAAAAAAAAAAAGAATGCACAAGACACTAGTCAAGGCCATGATTTCTCAGTAAGAATAAAAAGAATGTGAAATTTTTAGAGCAAGCTATTTTGGAGAGATGACAAATCCAGAGAGCATTTAATAACACTTTTGAAAATAAAAGGCAGTACTTTCTTCTTTTCTTTCTCTCAGAGCTTTTCCCATTGCTTGCCCCAATCTGATCATTTTCATGATTAAAATTTAGGAGGATAAGTGAAACTTTGGGAAAGGTCTTTGGAGCTACCAGCTTTAGTGAGGATTCCCTCTTCAATTTTGTCAGTGTCCACAAAATAGTTAAAATGCGAGAATTGTTTCAGGCACCTGTGACCATTGCCATATGGATTCATTAATATTTTTAGCACTGTTGCTGAACTTTATGAGCACATTTTAAACACAGAATAAGACTGACAGATGAAGCAAAGCTTACTAGAGTCTGCATTTTTTGCCCAGGCTCAGTTTGGAGGGCCGAGCCACAGTCCCTGACCTCCTTCCATGACGGAGGCATGACACTTTGGTCAGATGCATGAAGGAGAGCTGGTTTGATGCCTACCAAAACACCCTGCCCTTTTGGAATTGAGCTGAGGTTCTGGCCTGCCTCTGCCTGTGCTGCAGCAAGCGATGTGAAAAAAAAAGTGTGTGTATGTGCCAGGAGGGACAAACATTTCATGTTTGGAATTTGTGTTTCTACAGCAGTGAATGGGCATCCTGCTCCCTTGCCCTTCCATCTTCCTGCCCTGGGCTCCTTCAGTGTATTTTTGGTGCTCGCATCATTCCTGCGTCACAGTAGTCCCTCTCCCTRTCTGTTCTCCTACTCTAATTCATCTTGCTCCACAGTGTCACACAGGACTCATAGTAAAATAAAGCACCGGTTTGTCAATCAAAGCCCAAGAGAGAGGTGTGAGTATTTAGAGGACTGATGACCATAAGCAGAGCAGAAAAAGGCTGTAGCCTTTTTTAAAAAARCTAGATGTGTTCCCAGTTTCAGTGCATCTTACTCARAGGGCTTGTAGCACACGTTCAGTTGAGAGAGAATGACATGATCATCCCATATCAGATACACTCCGCAAGTTTKGGGGGAATTCTTTTTCTTTCGGCGTGTTTCTTGGCCTCCTTTAAAATACCAGTAGCAGAGCAGTAGCAAAACACTTTGCTACTCACTGCAGACCCACTGCTGCTCTCCCATGACCAGTCCCTGGACCAATCTGCCCCCAGCAGCAGGCAAGATGTTGGGCCAGATGGAGAGGATGTTGGCAGCCCTGTGCTGTGCTCCTRCACACACCTGGGCACGCACACACTGTGTCCCGTGCTCTTCTGGGGACAATGGCATCACTTTGGTGTGCTCCTCACAAGGCTTTGGGCAGTGAGATGTGAGTGTAGTGATGGTGGAGGCCACATGTTTGTGGTGGGATTGCTCCTCTGAGGAAGGAGCAGCTAAGGCAGTCCTTATCTTCCTCCCCTTTGACTCTCCAACAACTGCAGGAAAGTAACTTTGCCMCCCCACTGCTAGCAAGGTACCCACCAGTCCCTTTCCTTCCACCTGGAAGGGCTGAGCATCTTGGAGAGATGAAGGTGGAGCATTTCTCCATCTCAGCTGGCAAGACTGGGAGGAATCCACCCACCATACCCCATCAGAACTTGCATGCACTGCATGTTGCTGTCTGGACAATTGCTCTGTGGAAGAGGAAGGTTTGCTAGATATGGCTGGGGAAAAGCCCACAATGGCACCTATTTCAGAAAGGAAAGAGTGTCTTAATTCCATGTGTTGCCAGCAGCCATAAGAAATGATAAGATCATCACCATAGCCTGCTATGACTATCAGTAGTGACATCCTAAAATCTGGCTAGAAATTTCTTCAGAAGACTATGATCAAAGCCTAGTCCTGGTTAATACAAGGAGAAGAAAGTGACTTGTAGACCAACCTGGTTAACCAGTGCTGCCGTTGGCCACAGTGGCCAAGTGCTTCCATCTTTCGTGATGTTTTTGGTATAGCCCTTTGTAAGAAACTTTGGAAAAAAATAAAGACACGGCTCCTAAGCAAGGAGCATTTATCCTGAGTGGATAAGGTGACGTTTGGAAGTGTAGGTATCTGCTGTGCCAMATAAGGACTGTGCTCTGGGGCGAAAGGATAAGCAGATGTGAATGGCAGCAACTTGGAGCAGAGGAAAGTTAAGAGGGAAGAAACTGGTACTTGAATAAGAACACTGTAAGGATTTCAAGGATTAAGAAGAGTGATAGGAATGGAAATTGGAAATTGGCCTGAAGCAATATGAAATCTGTGGACTGACTTCCCTTGAGCTTCAACTCAAGCCCTTAGTGTCCAGGACAAATCGCCCCTAGAGGGTTGCAAACATCATCACAGCTGGCAGGTAGGGAGAGGAGGAGGAAGGGCACGGGACATAAAGGGAGAAGTAAGAGATTCATGTTAGCAGGACATTCCCTCCTCCGAAAAAGGTCTTGGCCCCSCCAGTTCTCATGGGCTTGCTCCTCCTGAATGCAGGGGGCTCTTTGTGGGCATCAGGGGAGCCCACGATAACCACAGGAGTTGTTAGGCTACTCGGATGTATTAACGAGCAGATAAAAATTCATCTCRAATGTGTAAACCAGCACAGCACAAAAGTCAGGGCACGTTGAGATATCATGTGAAAGGTTGCCATCTYCTTAAATTGTAGCGGTTGGAAAAGATGTCATAAAAGTGGTCACAGGAGGAGGCAGGATTAGCCTATAAGAGGCTTTAAAGAAGAAAGGTTGCAGGAGGCAGGCCTGAGGCTCTTTAAAATATGAAGGGGAACAGTATCTAAAAATAATAAAAAACAACAACAACAAAATTGTGTAGTGAACTACATTCATTTCCTTCTGTYTTTCCTGTTAAATGAAGCCAAAAAAAGAAAAGGGGGAAAAAAAAAAAGACACATTCCATGAAATTGGTGTAGTAAGTATAGGGCTAATCAGAGGATACTTCCTTTCCCAATAGCCAGTCAACCTCTGCAGCCTGTGATCACGAGATGGGGAAGCATATGAGATAAACACAGTGGGTGCATTTATTTTTGAAAGCCTGGCAAAGAAATTAACAGTATTGCTCRCAGGCAGGCACTGGGCAGTAGCGCCCGTACAGCCTGTGCTCAGGGCTGCACAGTCAGTTGGCTACTTAGCTCTTCCCCTTTGTCACTCCTGGTCACATGCATCATTTCTTTCACGCTTTCTGAGAAAACTGCTGCCGTGCTGGCACGCCAGCCCCGCTGGACCAGTTATCTAATCTGCTGTGGCAGTTCCTCTCCTATGTAGGCCGCTGCAAGCCAATTGAATCTTTGATTTCTTCCTCCTATTCTGGAAACGGCTGCTTGCTTGGGTCCTACTTAAATTGATATGACCATTTAGGGCCTTTTTGGATCGTGTGGGTCATTCCCTCATCTACAGCCTTGTGGCGAGTCCAGTAGCTGTTTTCTTGCAGATGGCAAGTGTATTTTCAAGGCCTAGGCTTTAAATTTCTGCTCTGGCAAAAAAAAAGAATAAAATAAAATAAAAATAAATAAACCTTCTCCTCTCACGCCCTTGACGTGAAAACAACAATGTGAACAATGGGAGCTGACTGGAGCCAGAGTGACGCTGGAGTGCTCTGCATGTGAGGAGGCTGAAGAGGAAAAAAAAACCCACATGCAGTGGAGGGAGGATGTTCGGCAGACTGTTTGCATCAGAGTTTTAGAGCCCACACAATAAAAATGAAAGTGCAGAACGCAGGCCAGCTGCCGGCGATAAGATCACATTGTTGGAGAAGGGAGAAACGTGGAGGCTCAGCGCGCTGTCTGCGCAGGGAGCAAAAGAACATCGCGAAACCAAGGTTGAAATTCCACATTTGGGCTTTCTTCTTTGGGCACTGATGAATCAAGGGGCTTTGGCTGATTTTTGTGTGTTACGGTACAGCTAAGCCAACCTGTGAGAATTAGGACAGATGGGATAGTGCATGGGGGAGTTGCAAGGAGCGCGGACATGGTGGGGAGCGGAAAACAGTCATTTTTTAACAAGTAATTACAGCTTTGCAAAACATCACATTCCCCGTGCAGTGGCAGGGCTGTAACTGATGTGATGGCTTTACTGCTGCTCCTTGCATGTGCATGTGGCCTCAGCCACTAAGGGAAGAAAACTCTATTTTGGCCCCCCAAAATTTAGGGTCTTCTTTGTGCTCTGTACAGCTTTGGGATTCAGTTCCTTTTAACTGTGGTAAATCATTTTATTTACCACCTCCAGGGACAAGTGTGAATGTCTACAAGAACGGCTCTTTTAAAATTCGCAGCTATTAGGGTTAATGGGCTAGCTGGGTTTTTTTAATCATATATTTAACACATGCTGTGATAAGGCTGAATTGCTASATACAAACACCCTCACCTACTGTTTAACTCTTGCTTCTTTTACTGAAGAATATGAAAAAAAAATCTTTAAATTCCCACACACCTTTCTCAAGCTTTATGTAAGTTTGCAGGACTGAACGCTGTGCTTGCAATTATGCTGATTGCAGTTCCTGGATGGCTGCCATGCCAAAATAAGCAAAACTAATAACTTCAAGGTGGGTCTTCATTTTAGCGAGGTACACCAACCACGCCTCTTTGCCATGCCATGTCTCTTTCGCCAAAAAAAAAAAGAAAAAGGAAAAAAAGAAAAAGAAAAAGAAAAAAAAAAGGGCCCTGTTCTTGTCCTTCTTAGTCTCAGACTGAAGGACTAAGATTTTTTCAGGGCATCTATCTGTAGGAGTTGCTATTAAATTTTAAATATTTTTTTCCATGTGTATTCCATGCAMTTCCATATGCATGTGAGGCAGATCAGGAAAGTTAGTGGATTCAAGTTTTTCTGGTTGCTTTTTTTCAGTCTGTAACACATATCCTTAGAAGTCCAGGCTATCTTAAGATAGATTTTGTGCTCTGCAGGTGATGCTCTGGGCCTTTTGCACTGCTTGTTTCAGTGATCAGAAGTGATGCTTGTCTTACTGCCAAGAAGATGTGGAGGGCTTATTGCAGTCTCTTACGGCTCTTTACACCTTAACGTGTCTCAGTACCAGCATGTGACTATGTTTTCCCTTCCAGTTCTGCCTGCTCCTTCTCTCCCACCAAATTCATAGCTTTTTAAAGAGTTTTTGTTAGCCTGAAGTGCCAGAGTACTCCGACACCGGCTTTATGTCTCCTCTAATGTAAAGCATGGACAATACTGCTTTCTCAACTTCGAGCTCAAAGAGTACCTCAAAGGATGGTGAACCAGCCCAAACTGGGACAAGGGACAACTTTCATCACTGAATTTCTCTTTTCAGCTCCCTCCCAACAAAAGCTGGCCAAACTAGCCCACAAAATAAGGCTTCTTTGGGTTCTCTTGCTGTGGTTACAATAGCCATGCTGGGAGGGAAAACTTTCACTGGTTTCTAACAGGCTGCAAGGTTTTGTCCTGTCTTATCAGATACAGGCCTGGCCCTTGTGGACTGTGGCCTCCCAGTACAAACGTCGCATGCCTATCAGGAGGTACAAAGCCACACACTCATGGCTCTGTTTGTTGAGCTTGTACATTTTGTACCCATGTGTAAATTGTGTTATCCTGGTGTTTGCCCCTGTGTTGTTACCTACTAAATAAAAAGGTGCTCAGAGACATTGGTGAGGCTGGTGCTGCCAGTGCTGAGCATGCAGGCAGTAGCTGTGTCTCCATGAAGTGCAGAGCTGGTGCTGTGCTTATGTTTGGGTTGATTTTGCTTCTTAGTTTTGGGAGAGTTGAGCTATGGGCACGTGCAAGTAATACAGATGTGTGGGAGCCCATCTGCCTTGCTGAATAAGCCCAAAAGTCCGGTGGCAGAAGACAGACCTGGAAGTCTAGCTTCAGATTGCTGCGGATTTAATGTAAATGGTTTAACCTTTCAGTGTCCTTACAATTCCTCCTCTTTAAAATAGGAATCGTAGAATGTGGTTCTGGAAGCATATTTTGGTTTTTGGATACAGGCATTGAAGAAGTAAAGAGTAGCCCTGGCCAGTCACGCTGCTTCTCTTTGCTGATTATATCCATGTTGGGGTCAAAGTGAGACCTAGTGAACTGCTCTGACGGCAAGGGGTGAAGAAGGTGGCCTGCATATTAAGCAGGACTTTGTTCCCTCTATTTGCTGACACTCAAACTGAAGTAGGTACATCCTGTAAAAGAGGGCTACTGCAACTGTGTTTCCTGATGTTTTAGGAGTTGTATCCTCCTGTGGTATTTTGAAGGAAAGTACACCCAGTTTTTCTGCACAGCTCAATTGCATTGCTAGAAAGTTGCCTGCTTTTATAAAGCCTTTTTTTTTTTTTTTAATTGTAGCTACATTTCAAAAAAAAAAAGGCTTTCATGGGAGAAGGCGGACTTTTGTACAAATGTATATTTAATAGATTTTTCTGAGTCATGACTAAAGTTCAGTATGGTACAAAGTTCTTGCTAGTCTGTGGGATGATCTGAATAAAAAAATAGTAAAAATATGCATTAAAGCATGTTTTAAAAAACATGCATTACAATTCATTTTCTTCCTACTAAAGAGAGACTTTCCCATAAGCCTTCTCCATATATACATGGATTTATTTTTAATTTTTATTTTTATTACAAGTATTGTGTTCTATGAGCTGCTGAATCCATAGGGCTTAAACAGGGAATTAATGTCTGAATTGTCCTCATCGCATRATTTTCAGGCAGAAAATCCTCTGGTATGGGATTCTTGCACCCTAAAAGCTTTCAGCTATAAAAGGAGAAAGTTTTTGTTCAGCTTTCTCAACCATGGTCTGTAAACAGAAGAGAGGAGTGTCCAAATTCAGATGCTGAGTAAAGGGTTTCTAGCAGCATTAACAAGTGTCTACYGTAGCTCTGAAATCAGTGGTCAGTAGTACAGTGTGTGCTCTTGCTTGTCTCTGCTCTCACAAGGTTAGAGGCCAGCCCCAGGTGCATCTTCTGTGTCATTTTAATATGTCATGGAGCGGTGTGCAAGGCTGCAGAGCACTTGTCCCAGGGTAGCAGCTGTGCCGTGGCTCCCGAGACCCGGCTCCATTCCTGAGCAACTTGTATTTTCTGAGGTGGAAGCCAGGTCTAGCTGGGAAAAACACCTGCAGGTCCAATTAAGATCTTCTGTGCATTCTTCTTTGGGTCGTGCCGTGGTYTCTGCAGGGCGAGAGCAAAACTCTCTCTGCGGTGGGCTCCTTCCAGAGCGGGGACACCATCCACGGGTCCTTTGAGTGGCCCTGATGTGATGGGACCGGGTTACATAGCCAAGGCACAACTATTGGGAGCCAAGGTACAACTTGGGTGTCTGTAGCTGGTGTGATTCTCAAGCCACCTGATTTTTTAGGAGGATATGAAAGGCCTTTTGCTGCCTTCCCTCGGTGCTGTCTGCAGGAGTCATACTGCAACAGGGGTGTTTATTTAAGGCTGGACTATTGAACTCAGCATTTCACAGGCTCTGCAAAGCCAAGGGCTCTTCTTAAAGGAATGAAACCACGTGGTCTGCACCTTGACCACCCATAGCACCCTGCAAAATGAGGGGTAATGTTGCCCCCCATCCCTCCGCTGTCAGGCCCTCCCTCCTTGCCAGTTCAGAAATGCTGGGTTCATTTGTAAAATGTTGTCATTATATCGGAAGGCCCAACATGCTGAGTCACCTCTATGAGTACCCCTAAGAAGACTCCAAACTGCTTTTCATTTGCTAATGAAGCACAGGGCTGGCTTGAAGGGCCGCGTCGCACACCCATCCAGGTGTATTTCTGGTACTCACGGTGTTTCTCACTGGCTGTCTCTCTAAACATGTGATCTGGCTCTGCTCTTCCCTGTGCACCTCCAGCAATTCCCTCACRGCCAGGAAAAGAAGGCAGTTTGCAGGCGTGGCAAACTCACATCCATAAACCCCCAGTTTGGACAGTCAGGAYGGTCAGGGCCATGTGCACTTGCTACTGCTGCACGTGAAGAGGACTTAGTCAAAAACAGGATAAAAAAAATATGCAAACACTRTAACTACCTTGGCCTCCTCCTCTCCCAAGCATCTCGCTCTGCCTGTTGGTAGAGCTCCAGATGCTACAAGAAACGTTACACACMTGCAGCGTGACCAAGGCGGCCACCCTCGGGTTTAGGGGCTCCACCAGGGCTGTTGCACAAGYGGGCAGCGCCCGGCCTGCTCCCCAGAGCTGCTGGCTGCCATGCAGTGTGAGCATAGTGGTGCTGCCCTCCAGTGATGGCAGCGAGCAGAGAGCTGCCACCAGCCTCCCCGGCGCCGCTCGCGCGCATGCAGCGCTGCCCGCGCCGAGGGCTGCCGCCTTGTTTGTGCTTCAGGAGGAAAAAGCTTCTGATTCCGCCCTGCAGAGCCTGCCCTGCACGGCTGCTATGGCACAGCCTCAGAAATCCCACTTGCTGTTTCTTCTCGCACGCTGTAAAGTGCACAGCTAGCTGCTGAACTGCGGTGGGAAACTATAAATGCAGCAGCTAGAAGTATCTCAGGAAAACAGTTTTTCTTTTATTTTTTATTTCCTTTGGTTCAACATTGTGACATGTATGGGGGCTATAGTTGCATGCCCTCCCACACTGCTTCGCCCTCCTACATGGAGAGAGGACACAACTGCTCCTCATCATGAGTCCCACCTGCAGTGAACTCCCAGATCCTCARGTTACTGAACTCTGGTAATACCTAAAAATAGAGGAGTTTAAAGGGAGTCACAGGTGGAGCCTGGGACTGAGGGAAGGGTGTGTGTGGTAGGATTAAAAAGAGGTTGCTTTCAGTTTATTTTAGACTGCCTTGCTTCCATGGTAGTGGTGTTGCTTATGGACAAGCAAGGTGCCCCACAAGTTTAATTAACTTTTTCTCACAGCAAATGAAGGTGAAAGACTTTTTTTTTGTGTGCATGTTGATGACTCTTGGTGCTCTAATATATTTATATGTATTCCCCCTTTAGGGGAAGTAAAATACATGGATGATGGTCACTTAACACTCAGTGTAAAGGTCTCTCCTAAAAGTTCAATTTGCCTGGGAAAAGTTTAATTGCAATATAGTCAGTTCCTTGAATCAGTTATGTTACCCAAAGAAGTGGGAGTTYGTTCACACAAGGAAATTTTGCCTGTCATACCAACATAATTATAGCAGAGTGGCTAGAAACGTAATTCTTTGCATAGATACTTTTATCCTTTTATAATAGTGACTTTTTGCCGTAGCTTACCTCATTTGAAGAGGTATGTTAAGAAGTTTCTTTTTAATCTAGGGATTGTAATGGGATGTCTCTACTAAAAAATCCTTCTGTTCTATATTTGTATGTTTTTTTCTGGAGTATACAGTATATCTAGTTGTGTAGTCTCCCAGGTAAAATGTTATTGCTAGGAAAGGCAGCAGGTGACCACTGGTCTGCTTCACAGCTCAGTTATCCCCACCTTTGAGGGAATTGTCATTTAATCCATATGTGTGTTCATTTACCCTCTTCTAGCACTCAGGAAAGCATCTCTTTTCAAATTCTTCAGGGTGCTACCAGGTTTGAGTCATTAAACTTCAGTTCTGYGAACAGAAGGCACTATTAGTGTTACTGTTTGCTCGTATTAGTTTTATTATATGTGATGGTTCTTTAACAGCTGCAATGCTTTATAATCCCTGTCCTAAGGGAACTGCATTTATCAGAAAARACAAACATATTCTGTAGTTCCTAGCAGAGATACTGTGAAGCACCAGGCTGTTGCTAACTTTCTGCTGGAGTTGAAGAACTGGGAGGGATCCCCTTATTTTACTGGCTGTGGCTGGGAGCAGTAATGAAGAGTGACTGGCAATGAAATCAGTGGCTCTGAGTGGGCTGCTCTGCTATCCTGTTTGAAAGGACAAATGCTTGCACAGGCAGCAGAAGTAGAAGTAATAAAGGCCAGATCCCCCTGGATTTGTGTTTGGGGAAGGTCAGGCACAGCCTGCATCTCTGGGTTCTCTAATGTCTCGTATGGGTTGTGCTTGGCCAGCCTGCTTGTTCGTAGTAGTACTCCAGCTGTCCTCCTACTTAACTGAGCAGAGACTTCCTGGGTCATGAAAGAAATGGGGTGCTAATAAAACTAGCGTTTCACCCTGTATGTCCCAGTGTAGAAGAGTCTCTTCGAATTCAGCATGAGTACAATTTGTACAGGTAGGAGTGATTTTAAACAACTTTAAATTCTTTTATACTGGTTTAATTCCATGGTCTATTGTGGAGTCCATTATCATTTACAAGGATATAAAGGCCAGATGAATCRGTCATTATGTGCTTTGCTGACTGGGAGGAGACAAAATTAAACACAATGTTAGTGTTGCCTCTTCCTTCCTATCCCCATTTCCCTGTGGTTATCCTGTTAAGCTATTCTGAGTACTGTCTTTTCTTTGACTCTCTCTCACTTCGTTTTATTCTTTGTGTTGCATCTTTTTAATAGTACAAATACCATTGTGCAAAGCCTTTTAGGAAGACCTAAGCTACATCATTTGAACTTATCTGGGCTTTGCTTATGGTATGTCATGATGAAGAATGTTGCAAAAGAAAATGATGTGAATATTATTCAGTAGGATCAATCTCTTCCATTAATCTTTTCTCCATTATAGAATGGAACAAAGATAATGTAGTTTAAATCTCGTCTCTTTTGGTGGTTTAATTCATTTTATAACTATATATTTGCTGCAAAACTTTTACAGGTAGATATCTGGGGGGAATGCTAACTCAGTTCTTGTCCATATAGATAAAATAGTGAATATTCGTATTGATGCGCTTCCTTTATCATGGGATTTTTGTTCTTACAGTTCATTTATTGTCACTTAACTACTTTGCGAGCAAGGAAACGTTAACAGGATCCAAAGGTGGCAGCTACAATGAGGACCTGTGAATACAGCTCCCAGCAATGCTGCCATTGTAGAGAAGGAGGCGCGCTGCAGGTCTGCTGTCCTAAGGCCCGCTGTTTGTATATCATATCCTAGAGGAAAGTGGATCTAGTAAGCATGCTAAAATAATGTAATGAGTTCCTCTTCAAAGCACATTAGGAGCTTTTTTTTTTTTTTTTGATGTGTGACCTACCTTTCAGACATCCAAGATTACCCCCTAACATTAACATATCACTAACATGTAATGACTATGAAACATTTTAAATGTATTGGTATCTTCGCTTTTTTTTCCCTTGTTGCTGAGTGTTTTCTACAGTTACCAAACAGCCTCCTTGAACTCAAACAGCTGAGCAAAATTTCAAGGCAAGGCAGGCTCTGCTGGCAAGGACAAGCAAATCCTGGTGAGGGCTGCACCTCTCTGCCACTACCCTGCATGTTGGCAAAAAATATGCCAAATCCTATTTCCCTACAATGTTCGTGGTGGTGGAGTATGTTTATATGTTTGGAGGAGGAGATAGAGGGAATGGGACAAAAGCCCAAACAGGCTCTATTTACTTGGCAGCCAAAATGCTGGCTGAGAGGGTAGGGGTGCAGGAGGCCAGTGCCTAGTCATGCTGCGTGCTCCCTCTGCCTGCTGGCTCCAGCTTGTTCAGTGTTTCCTTGTGCATCCTAGATTACAATAATAAGCACAATGAGAACCACCAACAGGTCTCTTTCTGCTATGTGTGTAGCATGTGCCTGGGTTCATGTGGTGCTCTGTGCCTGATTTTAAGGTAAAGGCAGCTTTTGTTTCTGATGCCTTCCTCCAGAAATGAGCCAAAATGTTTTGTTTTTAATGCCTTTCCTGCATGCTGGGTTGGGGTTCCAATGGTTCCACTCATCAAGTTTCAAAGAGATTTAATGCACTAAGTAATTGTTTGCCTATTGTTGCAATAAGTAAGCTTATCATAGCCATGCTGAAAGAGCGTATGTTGGTAATATAAGAAAAAATGTTACAAATTTGTGCTGCTGCTTTTCCACATTTTTAATGGCTGGTATGAGGGGGATTGTAGCCTTCATTAATCTTTATGTATTTTTCTGTGAGTGCATTCAGAATTTCCTTACTAGAGGTATRTTTATACTAGTAAGCCTCTACTATGGTTATTTCCATTCTTTTCTGGTCTTCTGTGTAGACATTACTGCTTTGGTGTTCCTCATGTGTCTAGATATTAAAACTGAGTGGTCTTTTCGAACCGCTGAGTGTA
This sequence comes from Nothoprocta perdicaria, assembly GCF_003342845.1. Lineage (NCBI taxonomy): Eukaryota > Metazoa > Chordata > Aves > Tinamiformes > Tinamidae > Nothoprocta > Nothoprocta perdicaria. The sequence continues at coordinate 1,303,117 of NW_020455621.1, forward strand.
GTAAAGCTGTCAGAGTCATTTCATGCTTTCTTGTTAGACAAATTATATGGTAGTTGATGGAAAACTTTAAATAGTTTAATCTTTATGTATTTAATTTTTCAATTCAGTCTCCCTTCAGACAGAAGAAGCATCAAGAAATTAAATTTGAAGTGTGTGCTGGAGAATCAAAGAATATAAGATGTCACTGAAATTACAGTATGTGTTTTTCCCTCCACTACATTTGTTGAGAGAAGTGTTAATTGGCTCTCTGGCCTTGTGCAGCGAGCGCTGGCCTCTCTAATCCCAAATACAGGCTTTCTGTTTGGTGTTTGTCTTGCACCAGACACTAACCAGACRTGGACTATTGCTGTTCCAGCGGGCTGTAAAACAAAAGGAAAGAAAAAGATTTCTGCAGAGGTGGAAAAGTTTTGCTGTTCATTAAACTCATTGTCGACACTTAACAATATTGTATCAGAACACCATATATAACTTTACTTCTCTGTTCAGTTTGGATGAGCTTTCAAAAAAAAAAAAAAAAAAAAAAAAGATGGATGTGTGTGGTTTGTCCCCCTATTAGAGATGTGATCGCTTTAATATAAAAAAGTGAAAGGACTTGCACAAAACCAGTATCGGGAACAGACTGTTGCATGGTTTGTTGCTTACAGACGCCTTAAATTTAAAGGACAGGCTTCACAAGCAGAGGAAGTTGCCTGTACTGTTGATGCATTTGTTGCTGTTTTGTTGGTTGCTGCAAGATGAGGGTTTTAAAGCTTTGTAACAAACATCAACGTAAGGATAGGGGGAGAAATCTGATTGTACTGACATGCATGAGCTTCTTGCCATTCACTGCTGAATCTGTGTGCGCTTTACTGTTCAATGTAGACTCAAGTTGGWTTATTTTTCAGAGAAACTGTGTGGCCTATCTCACAAGGTTTATTTTTTGCATTGGTGATCCTAGCCAGACCTACAGTCACTCTACGCTGTGCAGGAGTGAACCATTCACAGGGTAATTTGGCATGCTTGTTTAATGTCTCAGTCGCTGCATTTGTGGAATTAGTGTTTTTTTTCTATTTTTTCTCTTTGTTGTAATTATCTTGGTGATGGGTTCTGGGCTGAGCGTGTAGGTTTGCCAGAGTATTTCCTTTGCTGTTTATACCTGTTGCATAAATCCTTGGCATTAAGGTGTTTTTCTCAGCCGTGCAGACGCTGGTTTGGGATTCACTAGCAACAAGTGTAAGGGCAGTAATAGCATTTTGTCCTTCAGCAGCATCTATCCAATGGTCTACCAAACTCTGAGGTGTTAAAAGGCTGGGGCTTACAGCCACAGTGGTCAATGCCATGGATCGGGGTATTTTTCTAAGGCTATTGTTGCAAAACAAAGGGTTAGACTACTGGGGAAAAATAAAAGAGGGGATGGAAAAAAAAAAAAAGCTTGATTATATGAGACTAGGGAGTCTTCGAATTGGGAGAAGTTCATGGGCTGCAGTTCTGCAGGCCTCTCACTGCCTTTTTAATCTAAATATTCTATTTGAGAGCAGCAACTCTGAAAATGGACGGCAGAAATGTTTCTGAATTGAAGTTTGTAAACTTGCTCTCTCATACCTTGGCATATAAGATCAAGCAGCTCTTTTGCTTTAACTCCTTGGGTTTTTATTTTCCCTTTGTTTTGATTTTTTCCCCTTTGCACTTATTATGGGCTTCAGACTGTGTTGCCTATGATAGAAATGCCCTATTCTACCTCCTGTTTTCGAGAGATGCGAGAGGTGGGCAAAGGCAGGACACGTGAAGCAGTTTGTGTTTACCCAGCTGCCCACCAGCAGCACACTGGTGGCAGCAGTGAAACCACTTCTAGCTTTATTTGCGGTCCTGCTGGAGATGAGGTGGGAGAGATGCTGACAGAAAGGTGCATGGTCTGCTCTGCTCTCTTGTCTGCTCCTCAATGCATGTAAATCATGCACAGCTGTTATTCAGGGGTGTCTCAGCAATCTCAGAGACAGAAATCTAGTCCCACTGGATGTATGTAGCTTCTTGAGGCTACCAGTGGACAGCAGCTGATGGGATATAGAGAGTAAAGATCCCAAATTTGACTCAACTGAAGTATATTCCAATCTGAAGCTACCAGTCAGAGGTGTCTGGACTGAAACTGGTAAAGTTGTTGGGGTGGTTTAAAATTACAACTGGTCTTTACTTGATGGAGCCATAGAAAGAATCTGTACATAAGGGAAGCAACTTGAGTCTTTTCATTTGTGTGACATATTTACCTAACTTCTGGCATGGGTGTTGGGAGAACCTGAAATACTYGGGCCGGTAACAGGGTTCATTATGAATTATGTGATCTGGCCTGTCACAGAGGTGTTTGCTCACTGCCAGAAAAGTAAACTTTCCTGTGATCCAATTAGCTTAAATGTGGAGGTAACGGGGCAGAGGATTATTTATGCTGTGATAAGAGAGTAAGCATGAGTACAGCCAGCTTGTGTTCTTCAGGGACCTTCTGCTGAGGAGTCCTGGTGTTACTGCTGATCCTATGGCCAGGGGTTGTGGCCAAGCACCTTCTGCTCTGAGATTTTTACAAATAAATAAAACCCCKCATTCTCACTTGTAAGCCTGATCGTGCACCAACCAACAGTCATTTTGTTCCTGGCACAGTCTAACAAAGGCTGGTGAAGGGTCAGCTAAGGATGTGTCTGCAATTGCAGTGCCAGAGGTTTGGGGAAGTGCATTTGCTGGTAATATGATCATTTGGTGGTAATATGATCAATGCTTCTAACATGGTGTGGTCGTAAGGGACTTAAAGGGTCTGGTGTCTGGAGATGGATTTGGCAGGGCTGGTCTTTCAGGATCTGGGAAGTATTTGCAAAGTGTAGGTGTAAGCTTTCGGGTCCTGCCATTCAGTGCTGGCAGGCTCTCCTGCCTGTTCTGTTTCCCAAATAGGTGGTGCAGCACTGTCAAGGTAGAACAGAGCCCAGATCAAGTGTAGGTAGAGCAGCAGCCAGAATCAGGCTTTCTCTCAAGGAACTACTGTTTGTTGAGCTGGTTTTACTTGAAAAAGGTGCAACATGGTGTTTCTCTCACCAGGTTTATTTGGGCTGGCATACCTGTAAGTCAGAAAGCATGGATGGTGGCCACTAGCTCTGCTCAGAGAGCAGAACTGAAGCCCAACGTGTTCACGTGTTCAGCAACATTAGATCTGATGGCATCAACTGGTGTTTCATCCACACAAGAATCTTGCCATATTGTAGAAAGATTTTTAAAGAGGCACTTGCCATGGGAAAACTTGGGAGGGAATGAGGAAGTCACTGGCTAGTGAATAATTGCATGCCTGTAACGTTGCTCTCCTGAGTCACCTTCGTCAAACAGTTTGACCTTGGAGAGATGTGAGCTGACTTTGAAGATACAAGCTTAAAAAAAGTGTTTGTCCACGGCTGGCATTAATCTGTATTTTCAGACAATCTAGGACATACCGATGTGTCTTGTCATGCTCTTTTGGCATGAAGTTCCAAAGGGAAGAATGTCACTGAGCAGTTGCACTCCTACCACCTTGTTTTCCTCTGCCGTTTCAGCTGACCAAGATAGTCTGTCCTTCCTGCCGTGTGGTGCTTCTCACCATTGTTCAGTGGGTATCAGGTCACCGCCACGGGGGATGATTCCTGAGTACACAAAACTTTGGAATTTCTTTGTGAGGACATGGTTTAAGTCCACAGCATAAATGCGCAGACACTGATGTTCTTCTGTGCCTAACCATTGTATTTTTTGTTTGTTTTAAATATGCAGTGCCCTGGTGTATAACTGCCTGTAACTTGTTGGCAGTCACAAGCAAGATGAAATTTAAGGCTATAGCTTTAAAATGAAGGTACTTATCTGACAAATGGGAATAACTGAATGATGTGGATCTTAATKGTATATTATAGTTAGAGAGCCATATGAAATTTTAGAACTAATAGGCTGATTTTTTTTCCTCTCCTCTTAGTATACCTTCTGGTCTTTAAAGGATTTAGCTGTTGTACATTAGGTAGACCTTTCCATGATCAAAAAGCTAATATACTTCTATTTAAATTTCCACAAATGAAAAGTGAGGGTCTCACGCTGCCTCTCATTTGGAAGAGTCTATTAGTTTTATGCAAATGGCTAAATATCATGAGAAAATGTGAATGGGAAAAGTGGGAAAATTTAGCAATATCTTAAGTTTTTTTTTTCTTTTAGTTCAAAGGAACACTGAAATAAAAGTGAGTCTTTCCAGACTTCAAGGGGAATTTGATCTAGCCCATGTGTAGATAACAAATACATAAATGATGATAAAAATGTTTCTTACATTGAAAGTTTAACCTGTCATATTGTAAAGTCATCCAATGCTCTAGTTTTATATGAATCTAATTTTATTTCTTATGTAAGTTAACACTGTATAATTAATATCTCGCTTATAAATGGCAAGAATGGTCTGGAATTTTAGTAGATTTTAGTGGTTTAGTCTTGGAAAAATGCTCTGCAGCAATTGGTAAGGATCACAGGCCAATTTAGAAGAGACTGTAATTCCTGTCTCTGTTCTTGTTTTGTTTCTGCTTTCAAAGGGTAGACGCGTTTGAGTTCAGACTTCAGGACAAAAGACTTTGCGCTAATCTTGAGTTAGGGAAAAATCACCAGGGTTGGTTTTAATTCTGCTTTTAATAAACATGAGCGGCGCTGACAGCTTTGTTGGGTCTTTAAGACTGCCTGTCTGTTCCCAACGCTTTTCCTGCTTCGCTGCAGCCTTGGGAGCTTTGCTGCGGTGGGCTCGGAGCGCTCCGGAGCTGCCGGGGGCTGGAACACCCTGTTTTCCATTCTGCCTGCAGTGCAGTGAACTCGGGAGCTCCTGCAGTCCCTTCAGGAGCAGCTTACGTAACTTCGGACATGCCAGCAATGTGCTGTGCTGCGAAATAGTCGCTTGCTTGCTCGCTTCTTCCCCCGCCGCTTCCCTTCTCCCTCTCGGAGGGATTGCATCATCTGCCTGTATTTCACAGCTTGGGCAGCAGGGGAAAGGAATGGAATAAATCAACATGTTGCTTTTATCAAATAAACCTTTGTGATGTGGCCTGGCCAGAAGAAATTCATATTTTTTCTATTCGCGACGTCTTTAAGGGATGTTGAACTCCCATTTTCCTTTCAAGGATTTTGTTTTTAAAGCTTTGCAAATCACTTTATCAGAACGTGCAGTAACTTAGAAGGATGTTTTCAACAGTTTGCTAGACTTGCAAAATCTTCTCTCAAAGCTGAGGCTGCCTAATAGCCAAAACGAAGTCATTTTTTAAATCTTCTCATTTTAAAATCAGAGGGCTGTCCAGCATCTGAGCAATACCTGTTTCCTCTGTGACTAATAGGCATGCACAAGTCTTCCCCTGATTTCAGTGCTGTTAATGTCAACTTGCAGCAAGAGAAAGGAGATGAGAATCTGCCTTGAAATCTTGAGAATCTGCCGACTGCCCAAGGCTATGGGAAGGGAAAGGGGTGTAGGAAAGTGAGTTGCTGCTATTGGTAGCAATGGCATCTGTAACTGGAAAACATGGGGGTTATGATGTTGTAGTAGGTAAAAGTATTTTTGGTCCTTCTGATGTCAAAAAGCATCCAGCAGTGCCGACAGCCACAATTTCGGCTTTCAATGAGGATTGGTTACCTCATTCCACTTGTTTGCTGCTGTTTTTCAAGTTTTCCTTTATCTCTTGAAATTGTTATCTGTTAGGTTTTTACCTCAATGGGTAAAATAAAGTAACCTTTAAAGAGAATATTGTGCTTAGATGGCTGGATCACCTTAGCTGTTGTCAAAGTGTGTGCTGTGTATTAAATACGCTTGCATCCTTTTTTTGTACTGAAATGTCTTATTGGCTTTCATAATGATCAAGGATGAGATTTGGTCTTGATTTTTTGATTTTTCCCCAGGCAGATGATACCTACTAGCTGAAAAATCTAAAGCAAGAAAGCAAAGCACTTAGTGGCTGTCCTTTAAGCTCCAAAATATGTTTCTATATCAGAGGATACAGGATTGCACCATCTCTTATAGCTTCTGTATCGACCTATTCCTTGTACAGCCCTTACAGCAATAGTTGTAGTTTGTAAAGAGTTTGTTCTCGTGCTTTTTGCTTCCAAAAACTGCTGAAGATCAGTGGGGTCAAGTAGCAGGTGAAATTCATGGGAAGTCATCTGTGGGGCAAGCAGGGATTACGGGATCCCCATCCTTTGCTACATGGAGACCTGTTGCTTTTGCTGCTCTGAAAGCCTTGGTGTCTCTCCGCTGTGCTCGTGGGCTTTAATGGAAAGAGACTGGCCATGCAAATGGCCAGAAACTTTTCTTTTTTTCCCCTCTTGCTGAGGAGCTCTGAAAAGGCAGTGAAAACGAAGCTCCCCTTCCTTTGTAAAATGAAGAGATGGTCAAAGGCAACGTCTGTGGGCATGTGCCTTTTCTTGGGTACTGTGGGCATTGGATTGACTCTCCTGTTTGTTCAGGTAAGCCCAGGTGTGCTATTTTGTTCTTGTCTCCAGGCCAGCAGTTGGGAATTTTTTTTTGCTCTCTAAGGAGATTGTGATGCATTCTGGTTGAATTCTCTCTTGTTTTGAAGTATTTCTCAAAGCCACAGTTTCACTTAAGGTTAATATTTATGCTTCTTTAAAAAAAAAAAGCCATTGTGCTACAAGTAATGTGAAAGAATAAAATAAATAATTTAAGACAGTGATTTTTCTTTGTGGTTTTTTTTTGGTTTTATTCCTTTTACTTACCTCTCAGTCTGGCTAATAAAAAATATTAGATTAGTTTCTCTTTTACGGGTAATCAATTTCATATTCCTTTTTGGAAACAAAAATACAAAGATCCTATGCTTCAAAAGATGAGTTACATTTTTTTTTTWAAAAAAAAGCAATATTTTTATTTTAATTGAGCTTATTGCAAACTATGTTCTAAGGGCCAACTTAACTTGTCAGTGTTATTTTAGATGTAGACTTTGTTAATACCTACAAGCAAATTGAAGTCATTCGTGTAAGTGAGAGGTTTTCTCAAGAATTTGGCTTTCAACAACAAAAATACAAGGAAAGAGTGCCAGAGGCTTTACTGTGTTGGAAGGAGAACACTCAAGTGCCAGTAAAGTATAAGATACCTTTATATAAAATAAACATGCTAGGAAAAAAAAATGAGCAGTATCCTTTGCATTTGGTTCACTTTGCTGAGAAAGGAAGTGTTTACTTGAGAAAGCATCTGGATTTTATTGTTTTTTAATTCATTGTGGACAGGCTGATGGAGTCTGGAACCACTTAGAGTGTCACAACCTTTCATTGTCACATGCAATGTGGAAATGAAATAAAAAGGGATCCAAATCTCAGACTGTGAAGCCCAAGCTGTTAAGTTTGCTATGGTCTTYCTTCCGCAAGAGAGTCCTCTTGGGAAAAATAAAAAGTTAAGAGTGACTGTCCTTAAAATGACACTTAGTTCATCTGATTACTGCCCCAATGAGCTTCAGTCAGGTTTCTCAGAACTAGGAAAACATGACCCAAGCTGAACAAAAGAAGGGAGGACAATCTCAATGTGTCCAGTGTACTGTTAAGCCTAAAGATAAATGAAAAGAGGTAACCATCTATAGGACATATCAGAGAATGGTCACAGAATGGTTGAGGTTGGAAAGGACCCCTAGAGMGCATATAGTCCAGCCCTCCTATTCAAGCAGGGACTATGAYTATCTTCACCTTTTTCTTGCTCCTCCTCATCTCTCCTTCCATTATATGGTTCTGATTGGTTCCATTTACTCCAAGAGATGGCATCCTAGGAAAGTTAGCTCATGTGCAAGATCAGTCCTGTTTTGCAAATATAGTCTCTGAATTACTTAAAGCTTTAATTTTTAAAAATCATATTAATTTGTCTGGATTTTCACAAAATGGACTGTTTGTCTTCTAATAACCCTTTGTAGGAAGATGTGGTTAATGCAGACAAAGTCATCTGGAGTTAGCTGAATCCCAAAGTTTTGGGACTCAAAAATCCCAAAATTCAAGTTTTATGTTGCTAATTCATAGTTTCAAAGGCAGCTTCCCTGCTTACATGAGTATGGTGAAGTGATGATGCATTTGAAAAGCACATGCTTTCCTCCTGATTCCTTCACTGAAAGCTAGGAAAAGAGCTTGGAAAGTACCTCCGATCAGTGCTTTTGTCTAATAAGTATATGCAAGTTGTTCAGAAATTGTTACTCCCCTTCTCCTCATGTTCCCCTCCTTTATTATCTTTCTCTCTTTATTTTTAATATCTTTTTTTTTTTTGTATCAATTTTTTTCTGGACCTATTGTTTTTGTTTTCAGCAACACTTGTTGATGGCAAACCCTCTGCACTATTAATGCACAAAAATCCTTGTTGTGAAACAATTATGTTGTATGTTTGTGTGCRTATAGCAACCCTAATGGCCCTAAGCCACAGAAGCCTAGAAATCAAAAGCTGATGTACAGGGGACAGTGCTGACATGAAACCAAAGACAAGGAGGAATCTGGAAAACGAAGGCAGTGTCTACCTTCTGCCCACATGTCCAGCCCTTGCTGGTCCTGTGTTGCCTGTGTCCCCAGTTAATGCATGTTAAACTTGCCTCTCTGCATCTTTTTGCTACCTCCTTCCCTCCAGCAGCCACTGGCAGTGGTGGTTTCTGCTCCAGYGAAGGCTGATACCCAAGAGCAATAACTGGAGTCGGGGGAGGCTGGTACTGCCATGGAGCAGAACCAAGGCCAAGATGCATGATGCTTGTGTGTTCACAGTGCTCGTGTTCATAGTGAACCATCCACTTGTAGGTGGAGGGTTAGAAAGGCTCTGTTGCCTAGAGGATTGTGCTGGCAATACTCAAGGCGCGGGACTTGTGGTTTCACAGCACATGAAAATTTCTTCACTTTATTGGAAGGCTAAGGGTTGGATCAAGCAGAGATCATTCCCCAAGCAGATACGGAGAAGGAAGGAGACCCTTGTTTATCAATGCTGTCCAGAGGAGGAAGACCCTAATGGAGGGTGCTCCCATGTGGCACTGTCAGTGCCAAATCCTGCTAAGATGGATGTAGGATCAGCCCTGAGTCTAGCTAGTGGGGAGTGAGGATAGAAGCAGAGTTACTAATAAAATAAAAATGCAGCTTTGCATGAATCTTCCTTTTGTTAGAAGATAAATTTGGACAAAGAAAAAGCACATACATGAATTATGACCAAAAATTGCTTGCAATTCTAGCTTTCTTCAGAAGCCCTTTCCGTAGAAAGGCTGTTCTGTCAGGATCTATGTGGTTTCTGYCTTTCTATGAGGTTTTTCCTGGGGCAGGATGGTAGGCAGACTATAGTTTTTGAGTTTTGCTGGCTTTTGGGAGGAAAGAGAGTAATGAACAATGTAATGTACGTTTGCAAAGGAAGAATAGCATCTAGAGCCCAAATGGGAAGGCGTTATATGAGAAAAATATGAATAGAAGAGAGGAAAAAGAATTGCTAAATCCAGCAGCCTAGTCCTATCTTAATATAAAATGTGTGCTGCATCCATGTGTGGAAAGCATATGTRTTTTGGCAGTTGTATGATCCGTAGAAGATGGATACGTAAAAGCTCATTATAGTACTATGGCTCCAGGTCCTAATGCAGCATGGTCCTTAGGCAAGTGTCCAGCTTCCAGCATGTGAATAATCCCAGTGGACGTTATGGCTCCCTGCGTGCATATAGGGTGAACGTGACTTTGGCTGCTTTGTGGGGTATCTGTCCAGTTTATTGTACAAAGGGCACGTCATGCTCCCCTGCGGCAGCGTCATCCTATCACTGATGGGTGATTCATAGATGATGAAGGCCAAGAGAGTTGTGTGCTAGTCTAACTTGGCTTCCTGCAGAGGAGACTGAACCACGTTTTCGAATCATGATACAACCTTGAGATTCCAAAACTATAGTTAAAATTTACAGCCTAATTGAAATGTTTTGGTTCGGTCTGTGGAGGGAGGACTGAGCAACGTGGCTGTGTATGTGGTGTTTGTAGAATTGCATACAGCTGCAGATCATTGCCATTGAATTTTTGTATGTTTTCTTAAGAAAATGCAGTTCCTGTGCATTGAGAAACTGGTCTTTTAATTGCCAGCTCCTGTTTACTGTTGCCGTGGGTGTTTTTCCTCTCTGAGCCATGTCTTAACAGTTCAGGAATATCTCCCATGCAGGTTGCAGTCTGTTTTCCTTCTACTGAATTAAAGAAACTTGAATCTGCTTCTTTCCCTCTGCTATGACACTAATGCAGCCTCTGTCAGTGAGGTCTGCTCTCCCATGTGACAGTCTGGTAATTTTTTTTTTTCSCCATCAGTGGAAAAAAGTAATCATACTTTCAGCTATCTACATAAATAATATAGTCCATATATATTCCATTCTCAGAATTCTTTTTTGCTTTCAGTATGTTTTTATCATGACTTTTGAATAATAGAGAAGTAACTCAACATGTAAACAGATTAACATTTTGGAAACAAGGCTTTTCATTGTTTTTGTTCTTAAAAGTTTTGTTGGAAAARTATTCTGGTTTATGAAGATATAAAATTAATTAGGTTGCTACTATAGTTGTAGTCTAACTCATGGATAGAATTATTAACTACAGTTTGTTAGTAACTCTGATACTAGCCAGGTAATAAGTATGAACTAGACTTGATTATAGTAATAAACAAACATTAGAGAAAGTTGAGTTTCATTCCCCTTTTTRTATTTTTTAGTGACATGTTAACAGATATTTTGTCCTGTTTGAAAGAAATGACCTTTCCTTGGTGAAGTGCAGACCMAATGTTGTTTGGAGTGATGAAAATTATTCTGGGACATTAAAAAATTGCAAGTGATTTAATAAGATCTCTGCTGAATGGACTGGTCTAACTCTGAGTTGTCTGTTATGATTTTTTTGTGTGAAAAGGCTTTAGTGAAGGGCTGGCATCTGTTGAGTGAAACACTGTGCAGTCCTGAAATGTGCTCTATGAAACGAAAGAGATGGGTCCAGACCATTGGTAATGTACGGGGACACAGCAAGAAACTACAGGTCAATCTGGTGGCCACTGGTGGAGCAGCCTCTCCACTCCCAAGGTTATCCTTAGATCCCAGGGCAGAAGAAAATTTTGGAAGAGTTTAGAAGCTGGGTCTGATTAAAGCGTGTGAATACTTAACAGAAGCACCAACCCAACTACCAGGAGTGACACAAGCACACAAGTTTGAAGGAATAAGCTGTGAGTAATACAAGCTGTTACTCAAGTCAGCTGGGCATCCCAGTAGTTGGTGAGAAGCAATATGTAGGGACGAAGTATAATGGCTTTTTGTTTTGGTTTACTTGTTTCTCCCATCTTCACATGAGGGCAATGTTTCCCTCCCTACCTCATGGGATGTTTATGAATCTCTGTATTTTGGATGCAGCAGCATTACTAATACTGCATTTCTCCATGCTGACTGAAATTCCCGGGGGCAAATGCCGTGGTGCTGGAGCTGCAGCGTCGGGCTCGTGCAAGCGGCCTTGCCCATGGAGCGCGCTCGGCAGYGCGTGGCGGGCAGCAGAGTTAGGTGGGAGGCACCTGGGCAGGTTGTTCCGAAGGGAGCTCAAGAGCTCTGCCCGAGTTGCTCTCCTGCCTATGGGCAGGGACTCCCTCTTCACTTCAGAGATCCCCAGCTGCAGGTTCTGACCTCCAGAAACTTGGATTGCTTTCAGATTCATGTAATAGCGTGACAGTGTCTTTAAAGAAAGAAAAGAAATTAAAGTCCATTCTTAAGGCATTTTTCCTTTCCTATGGAACCTGCATATAAAAAATAATACCATTCTAAAGCCTCACTTGTGCTACATCCCTCAGCCTCACTTGGGGGTAAAAAATGCTCACTTAGTTTTCAAACCAAGGAAAGAGGTGTCTGATCCCATCAGTTATTGAAACTTATTTCCTTTGTTGTTATTTTTAGTTACAATTTTGACTTGTAGTGAACTACTTTGTTTAAGGAAATGTTCATCTTGACCCCTCATTTTAGGTGCAAAATGTACAAGACTGGCTGCCTTGTGAGTGTCAGACACTTTACAGTGAATGTCATCACAACCCACTTTGAGTTTGGCTTAACTTGCTATGTGTGGAGGTTGGATTTGGAGTTTTTTCTTAAGTTGGAGAAAATAACTAAAAGTCTGTTGTTAATGTGCTGCCTTTCTGAATCCTCATCGGAAAAACCAAAATGTGCTTTAAAAAAAATGTTTTTGTACTTTGAATATCTACAAGTTAAGTGCGGACTTGGACTATCTGCAATTTAACGTTCTTTTTTAAACTAGAAGCCTAGGACACAAAACTCCTTCAGTGTTGTCACCTTTTTTCTTCGTAGAATGGCCCTATGAGGTAGTGAGTCACTCTATATAGAAATCCTTACTCTTATTGAGCTCCTTGGAAAATGTGCCAGTACATTACCAAGAATGCTTACTTGTCTCCAGAAACAAAAACAACCCAACCTCCCCAAACGAGCTATTCTACCCAACTGGGCAGTAAGTAGATGAAAAGAGTTGCCTGTGAAAAGAAGCTTGCAGAGTTATTGGAGTAGCCAAGATGAAAAGGACACATGCTGACTGTTGTGAAGGGACCCTGCCTTCCAGCTGCAGAGCTGCTGCTCTCAACTCCTTCCCAGTGGTGCCTTGGGGACACACAAGACASCACCTTGGTGCGGGCAGGAGGTCATGCCGTGATGGCTCCATMCCTCGTGTGCCCGGGGCAGGGAAGTGTTGAGAGCTACGGACCCATTCACCTCTCACCCTTCGTGCTCCTCCCAACATAGTCGTGTCTGTGGTTTATGGGTAGAGCCATGAGGATCGCCATCCAAGTGTGATGAGCCAAGTGAGATGGCATTCCAGGTTGAGTTGCTCCTGTGTGGCTAATAGTCAGGTCACTTGCAATCTAATCCACTATGAGTAAGGAGAATATCCTTAAACTTTAGAACCAAAGTCCACAAATGTCCAAACTGGAAAGTTTTCTGACGTTGTTGTGGGCAATCTCTGGTTTSTGAGATATTTTGCCTTTTGTTTTCATTCTCTGGTACAGTATGTGGTGCTGCTGTTTAATGATAATACTTTATTCTCATTAGGTGGAAAGAAATCTGTTCGGGCCATGTTGAGTGCAGGGAGAGAAATAGTTGATTTGTCTCCTTTTCTCTCATTTTCTTTCCTGTCTAATATCATATCTGTAAAGAGGTAGCTGTGTTTACTGTAATATCAGTTGTCCCTCATTGTGTAAGTCGGTTAAATTTCCCGTTGTAACAATATCCAAGCCTCTCTGCTGATGGGACACCAACCTGACTTCATCCTCACAAAGTTGAGAAGTATCTTTAGCCTTGTAAAAGGAGGCAGAGGAAGGATTAAGTCCTATCAGTAATCTCTTGCAGATCCTGTAATTGAATCCCATTTTCCAGGATCCAATCTGAGTGCTGGGGTGTCAAAACCCATCCTCTGCTCCATGCTCTGACTCATAACTCCCTTTCACCTGAATCGCTTATGAAAAGCCTTGCTATTTTAAGTGATACGATCTGTCTACCTGATGAAGTTAATGAAATCACCTCTTGGGGATGCAGGTGGAATGGAAATATTAACCAGATAAGTACAGTGGGAAAGAAACAGAAAGATGTTCTTTTTCCCCAGGTTTTGAGTAGTCAATCAAAATTAGGGGATGCACGTGTGCTGTTCCTGTCTATAGCATACCCGAGCTGCAGCRTGCATGCAAGGGTAAAGCCTGTTGTATGTAACTGCTCCTGACTGCTATCCAGCCCCATGCTGCCTGAGTTTAGGAAGATATTACTGTGGGCTTTGGCATATAACTTAATTGCTATGTGTGATGGAGATAAGGTGGCCCTAGGGCTTCTGAAATTCAAGGCATATTGTTTTCACCTGAACTTCTTCCACTGTTTCACCTGCAAGCACATGTGATGAGTTAGGCTGGGTGAGATAGATGGTGGTAGCATCTTCTCCCACAACTGCAGTGGGACAGTGTATATGAGCCCTAATGATAGTTTGGAGAGTGCAGAGAAACTTTTGCATGTCTCACTGGGAATATTGTCTTTGGATGTGTTTGTCTGATACAGCCTGAACTGGAACATGCATCTTTGAATTCATTTCACTGGAACAAAAATATTCAGAGGAATTGAAAGCATAGAACACAGTCTGCCCCACAGCTCTTTATTAAACACAGGGGTCTCAAGTGATTTATTTTAATTTGTTTAATAGTTTTGAGATAATTCCGGTATCTTCTGCTGGCTGCACATGCCAGTGCCTTAGGGATACTTTTGTGGAAGCCGCTTTTAGATGGTGTTGGTATAGTAATGCGTGGGGGTTTAACTACCTCCTCGACTGAGAATATTGCCTGCCACTTTCTCATTCTTTTGAGAGCAGTGATTGCAGAGGCTTAAAGAAAAGACATTGCCAGCTTAGTTGGGGCCCTAGCCTTTAGTTATTGACTTCAGCTGARAATCCTGGTTTACAAAACTGGTCAGAGGCAAATTGTTCTCAAGTCTTCATTTTTCAAGGAATGGGGGAAGGACTAGAAAGTAGGTTTAAAAAATTTGGAAATGTTGCCTTTAATCCGGTTAAGCCAAATGATGCATCATAGCCAGGGAGTAAAATGAGCCATCAACAGAAAGTCAAATTGTCTAGAGCATCTTTGGAAGAAGGATTCCAGAAACCCTGCYGTGTGAAATATCCCAGAGGCCAGTGTGGGCTGGATGGTAGAACAGAAGGAAAGCTGGTAAACCCACAAGGAAGGTTTTCTGCCCGTATGCTTCCAGCAAATATCTTCTTGCTGTATACCATATTGTCCTTCAGTTTTTGTATAAAAACTTGTTACCATTTAGCTAGAGATGTCAGCTTTAATTATTCACAGCTCTGTGTAAAATAATAGTATTTTCTTTTTCTTTTTCTTTTTTTTTCCCCTCGCAACAATTTTATTCAGTTTGTTTCCCCAGCCCCTTGAAAAACTTCCTTTGGATCACCAAATTTAATATAATTTTAAAACTTTATTAATTTGCTTTCAGATTACATCTTAAGCACTATGCCCTGACTTTAAAATGGTAAACTTTCTAAGAGGACTTTTTTTGTGTTTACTGTTACAGAGAGTAAGAAGAATGCACAAGCATATAGCAAGCACTGTCAGCTGCATTAAAGAAAGAAACTGAACAATTAATTTTAAAGGATTTCATTCTGAGTTGCTGTACTCAGTGTGCAAGTTTCAAGTTGGGGGGGAGAAGAAAAAGCTGAAAATCTGGTGAAAAGCTGAGATAGCCCCTGCCTTGTTAAGATATTTAATATACCTTGTTTTCTGATATCAGAGAACCACAGCACAGTGTGACTGACATGATGGTACTGGTTGAAAGAAATGGTCTTTTAGAAACAAAGCATACAACTCAAGTGAGGTGGTCAGAATTGGATTTAACTTCCATTTTACTCTTTTAAGCACTTGAGTGTGTAAAATATGCTCTCCCTGTTGCAAATAAATACCTGCTAGCCTGCCTTAATGTTGTTCTGCTCTGAACAAAGAAATGGAAGGTGAAACCTGCCAGAATACTTGACTTGGCAACAGGGGAAAAGAGGAGCAGAGAGATGTATTTTTGAAGGTAAGAGCCAGATGACATTTTTTTCCCTCCGCATCAAGAGGCAGCTGGAAACACAGAAGGGATTTGGAGAAGAAATTCTACAGCAATACTAGGAATGATGTTAGCAACAGCATTGAGCATGCACTTGGTAAAAACTTGCAACAGCCACAGTTAAGTTGTCCTGTGAGGGTCTTGCCTGGCAAGAAGTGAGCAAGGGGGCCAGGCAATTTCTTCTAGCTGCCATGGGTGGTCAGTGACAGACCAGGATAAAGAGAACCACCAGTGCTCCACTCCTCACCAGTTTCAAGGCAGAATATAAAGACTCGAAACTTAAGTCTTGCCTTTTCACTCACATTCTTTAAATAGGAAACTTTCCCATTGGCAATTATTGAAGGGAGCCTTAACATGCCAACTAAGGAATCAAGCTCATTGCTTAAAATTACTGTTAATGAATGAAGTGTTAATGAATTTAGCAATCCAGTTCACATCTGGACTGGAATCTGATTAAAAAGCACATATCTCTGAATATCTGTTAGGTTGAATCCATTGGTTCCTTGCCTGAATCAAGACCAACAGTTAATGCATAAAAATGAATTTGACCTGATTTACGCTTCATAATTCTGTAGTGACTCACTAATTAAATTTCACATTTCCAAGTGTACCCCCTGGCTACTCATAAATATCTCAAAGAGTTTTAAAAAAAATGTAGGTGTTAGTCTTTTTGGGAAGATAATGTCAGCCTATTTTCTAGAATCTTTATTTGCTAAATGCTGGAACTATAGCGTCTTTTTCCAAATACTTGGAAAATACTTCTACAAATAGTAAATGAGTCATGTTTTCATCTTTCATCTCTGGGTAACTCATCTGACATGGTTCTCCATCTCCTTCTATCCAGTAAAAGATGTCTACTTACTCCTCTTTCACTACAGGTCTTCTGATCTTTGCCCTCACTATTACACTTGAGAGTTTTATCAGCATTGTTGATATTTATTTCCCCACTATAGAATAAAGTGGTTCATTCTTCCTCACTTTCAAATTTGTGTTTGYTTTTTATTTTTCAGTAAGCCTAGCTTACTCTCTTATTTTTCTTTGTTATGCTTATTTCTCATGCTACAGTCCTCTCAGTAGAGTTAATTAATTAATTGATTGATTTAACTTTGTTAGAAGCTTCTGGTGCTGCTGTGGGATGCTGGAAAGAGCTAGAAAAAGAGATTGAAAGTTTCCTGAGTGTGGTGGTGTTTTTTTTTTTGTTTGTTTGTTTTGTTTTGTTTTTTTGATGATACCTACTCTGTAAGTCTCCTGTTAGCCACTATAGGCAAAAGGTAGCAGATGTGTTTGGCATTGAGACAGTGCTGTATTTTGGTTCTTCATATTTCCATCCTGTTGTCATCCTCCATTTCCTTTTTGGAAGACCTTMTCATATTAAAAAGTCTCATGCCCCAGGCTTTCAGCTGTCTGGCCACGGGGGTTAGGAATGGTATTTCCCGCTGGTGCTCAAATAGCATGGTATATTCTGGGGGTGTTTTCCACCTTCTATTGACTCCCTCAAAACAGGCTGCATGTGTTGATGGGAGGTGAGATAGGGTAGTGGTGTAGGGAGCTCTYGTTTTAAGATGCCTGTCTAGAGTCTTATACCTATGAAGCTTTAGATGMGGTCTTATACCTCATAAGAAGCTGCTATTCTGATTTGAATTAGGCAGGAGAAAAAAATGGTCCTGCTGAGACACCTGAGACATGAGGAGTGTTTTGATCTTCTCTCAGGGGAGGTTTGTGCATCACCTGCAAAGGATGTGTGGTCGTTTCACACTTGTTACTGCAAAGACTGGAGCTCCTTCATCCCCTCCTATTTGTGGTCTGCAACCCGTAGATAGCTTAGCTGACCAAAGAACTACCTGTTTTCTTACAACCAAAGTTATTACTCTTAATAGAAAGGGTAGTAGTGAAGTTAATGGCCTGTGATAAGCAGAAGGTCACAGTAGATGAACTTGTGGTCTCTCCTAGCTTTAAACACTATGAAATCTCCCTCCGAAACTGATGCCATTATTACTCTATAGGTTAGCTGGCAGGGAGTGGATTTCAAGGCAAGCATCCAGCACCCACCCACAGATTGTGTTGGCTCTGAGCCTGGCAGCTTGAGTCCCTTCCAGTAGATCTTCTCGTTAGGAATGCAGCATATTGCTGGTTGTGACACAGATACAGCTGAGTTTACTCCGTGTCTTATCTGTAACCTTCTAACGTTTCCACATGGCTTACTCATTTGCAGAAGCTTTTGTAAACCTGAAAACAGCAAACAGCATGGGCTTTATACAGCTACTGCTGTTTTCCCCGATTTAAGATGTTCCCGGTCTTGCCTCTGGGTATCCTTCATGTTACTTTCAAACCTCCAAGGATCTGCTGTTGTTGCGTTCTGGCCCGTGCCTTTCGTTTTCTGGGCAAACCTCCCTCCAGCCTGTTGATGTCGTTCCTAATTGCCCAAAGGAATCATTGCTGAGCAATGCAAGGCATTTCCTTCCCTCTTATTAAAAAGCACCAAAATAAAACTTAGTCTTTCACAGCAGTGGCTAAACATCTTAAATTTGAGTTATGGTTGCAGCATTTTGGACTATTACAGTGAGGTAATAAGGTATTTTAAATRAGGTTTTCATTAATCTTTCCTGCCACCTGACATGCACGCACGCTGCATACACGCATGGGGGCTCAGTGCCGTCCTCCTCCTTGCCAGCATCCCACTGGGAAAAAGCAGCTGGTGCCAAGGTCTCGTGAATGCGGCATTGTGAGCGCTCAGAGGAGACCCCTGCACTGCTCTCGCCTGTCCGTGACAGGAGTTGTTCCTATGCTGCAGGGAAGAAAAGCACTGCTAAGGTACTCTGTGTCTCCTCTACTGAGCACTTGCTATTTTTTTTTTTTTCAGGTTTATCTTGGACTAATGCAGATCAGAGGTCTGTCTTGTCGGTTTGTCATACTGCTCAGTGAAGAACAGCCCCTGCTTCAAAGCTCTGACAAGCTTGTTGGTAAATACATAGYCTAAACGACATCTCCCAAACCATACAGAGCTAGGTGCAGGCAACTGTTACTAGAAAGCCCCACAGCTTAAGGCTCTCAGCAAAGGCTGCAGTAAAATGTTGGTGAAATTCCGAAGAACATACAGCAGCTGCTGAATATGGCTTGTTCTTATTTACTTTGTTGAACTCCAGGACTGTCCCTGGGGGGGTTCTGGCGTAACAGAGATAAAAACTTAGGCATGAACTATTGGACTATTACTATAGATGTTTTCTAGTGTTGTTAAAAAGCTGCACGAGGCTTTAAAAGTCCTTGTAAATTAGTCTTCGTGGGTGTTAGCACTTTTCTGCAGTCAGGTGCGTTGATTAATTACACCTTCTCATAGATCTTCCCCTGAAAAATATCCAGATCTTGGCAACTAGTTTATAACTGAAGGTCAGTAAATTGGGAAGAGGAATCTTAGATTTTTATCATGGTTAAAGATAATCTCCCAAAAGTTCAAGTTGCTCTGAAAATGGTAGGTTGGAGTTGTTACTTGTATTAGAAAGTCTAGCCCATAAAAATGCCAGCAAGGTGTTGAAGTTGTTGTAGCTGTGGAAGCTCCAGTTGTTCCTCACTGTTGGTTGTATGGGTGTCAGGCTTCTACTGAGATTTGGGAATAGAGGCAGTGTCATTGCCCTGATTTTTTCCACTCTGTGTGAAAGGACTTAAAAATGGGGAGTAAAGGGAGTAAAGCCTGTGAGCCAGTTCAGCCCCTCCTTTCTTCCACTGAAGCTACTGAAGGCTAGCTAAGAGGTTTTCCTTTCAGAGATGTTTTTGAAGCGTGCTTGCCTTCCCTTCTATAGAAATGAATTGCAACCATCAGCACCCTGTAGGCAACCAGATCCCTGTAGAAGGCTTGAGCTGCACATGTCAGAAACATCAGTGTGTGTGGTGAGACCTTTTACAGAAGGGGTTTGTTAGGCTGCTATGTTGAGTCTTGGAACAAATGACAGAAATATTTGTCTGGTCACCAGGACCAGTCAGTCATTAGGACCTGAGCTACTCATTCTCTCTAGTTTTGTAGCATTGCACCAAATTTGTTTTGCCCTACAAAGCAAATTGTTTTGGTATCTTTCACTTCTTCTGTTGTTGTTACTGAAGATATTAGTTCAGTAATGCATTGCTAACACGCACACGAAGTGCTGCTTTTTATGCTTGGTGCTTAACTGCCATGTCAATGCAGCTCATTATGAATTAATTGTATGATTTCAATTTGCCATTGGGGACTGTTCAAGGAGCAGGCTATGGAGTGAATTACGCTTCTGCTGAGGTAGCCTTGGTTCCCTCCTATTTCATGGCAGATCAGGAGCTTCCTTGCCTCTCATTGCTGCTTCTGGGCTCTCAGTATCCCGTTTGCTCACCTCGACTGCTTTTCCCAGTGGTGTAATGGCTTGCACTAGGGTTATCTAGAGAGGCTTTGGTGRGGACTCATTGGTGCTGCACAGAGCGAGGTGATGGAACCTCTTGGACCCTCCTGAGCATTACCAGCATACAAGTAATTGAGTGGTATTTGCCTTTACTCATTTCTGTAAATAAGGAGGGAAGAAAGACTACTTCACAGCCCATTTTGTGATATACATGTACATTATTTCCAGCAAAAAGTGGGGAAGCTGGGGTGGTTGCTTGCCTGCACAGTGGGCAGCATGGTGCTTGTTGCTGTTGAGCTAGCAGTGAAATTCAGGGATCGGTCTCTGTGGGAGAGGAAGGCCAGATTTGAGGCAAAATCTCAATCTGATGTAAAAATCTGATCATCCTGCATTTTAGAAAGGGTCTTTCATGGCAAGTCTGGAGATGGCAGGAAGCTTTACCAAACAACATGGGAGGAGATTTGCTGTGTCATTCCTGTCTGCAGAAAGGCAGCAAGAGGCTCCAGGGTGGATTCTGTTGCCTCCTGTAGCGAGGGCAGAGGGAAAGGTGTTGCGGAAGAAGGGACTTCTAGACTTTACTTAAGGAAATCAGTTCTTGACATGAGCAAAATCTCTAATCACCATTTTTCACCTCTTCCTTTCTGGGTGGTGTTTATTGAGGAAGTTCAGAGGTAGCATCTGCAGTGGCATCTGGAATTAGGAGGACATTTTGATTTTATTCTTTCATCAATATGCATGGCACTTCCCAGCCAACATGGAGATGCCCTGAAAGGCTTTCAGTGCAAGTTAAAAGGAGAACAAACAGGAGCGAAGGGCGGCAGGAAAGGGGGGGCGAGAAGAAAGAAGGAAGAAGAATGGAGGCGAGACCACTCTGATTGCTGGGAAAACTAATTCAGATGACTGGTGCCAGTGCGTTTTCCAGCATAGTACGAGTATGTTTGAAGGCATATTTGAATGTGCAAGAGGCCACTGTGCAAGTCTCGGTGAAGTTAATTTTGTGAAGGGATGTAAGGTGGGAGGCAGAGAGAATGTGTGCCAGATAGGGGTTAAGAAGAAAAATCCTRGCATGAAGACAGCATGAAAAGAGCTTGGGAGCAGCATGTGAGGCGAGCACAAAAGGGCTGAGGAAGGGGGCGAGTGGGATGGGGAGGCCYCAGCCGAGCAGATGGAGGCAGCGCGAGGGGAGAGGAAGAGGGGCTGCTGGTAAAGAAATCCCGGGAAGAGGAAATCGGGAGCTCGGCCTCTGCAGAGAGGTGGGGGAAAGGGAGCCCCCGGCAGTGGGTGACGGAGCAGAGCGCTTGGCTGGGTCCGAAGGGGAGGGAAATGAAATTTGAAAGCGCTCGGCACCCCGGGAGGTGAAGGCCCTTGTGGTGGAGTTGTAGCAGGCGCAGGGACAGGAAGGATGGAGGTGCTGAGGGGTGAAGCTCGAGGGACGCATCGAGGCCCTTCCCGAGGTGCCTTCCGTGTCCTGTTCAGTGTTGAGATCCCGATTAGGGCGTGTTCACGAAGATGGTGGAAGGAAAYAAAACATCAGCTTCTAGAAAGTCACCCATGCAAAAACTGCCAAGGAGGCCGCTTTGGGAGGAGAAGAGGAAAACACTCCACGCACAGAGAGTGGAAACAGAAGAGGCTGATAAACTAGCTCAGCCCTGCCTGTGCCGCACAGGGACGGTGAGCAGGCGTGCCTGAAAGGTTTTCAGCTCAAAAATTGGCAGTGAGTGAGGAACATGCAGCACTGCTGCTGAGGTGTAACTTGTATGTCCTGGTAGTGATGGTGTCTACTTGGCTTTGGTAAGCTGCGCGAATTAAACACAGCCTCCTGCCTGGATTGTCAGCTTTGCCTCATCATTTGAACCTGTAATTGGATAGTGGAGGGAAAAAAAAAAAAGGAGAAAAAAAAAAAAAAAGGCCGGGGAGGGGAACTGTTATTAGTTTTGATGTGAGGCCAACATTAAAAATCTTCTCCGAGAGGGAGGGCAGGCTACTGATGGGCTGTGCCCCCAAAGGGCTGCGTGAGGGGGCCTGGCAGTGGCACGAAACTCCTGTCTGGGGGGTGGCAGAAGCTGGGCCGTAGGAGGGAGGGCTTGTTCTGGAGCACAGCATTATCTCCAACCTAGAAGCGTTTCCTGCGCCCTCTAATTATGCTTTCTTAGCCTGTCCACCTCCACGAGGCACATCTTCCTCTACTTGGAGGAGTTGAAAGCTGATTTATTTTCATTTTAAGCCCACTTTAATTTGCGAAATCAAAATCAGAAAAAAAAAATCTATGTCAGGTTGCATCTACTTGTCATGAAAATGTTCCCAGCATGATTATGAAGTGCGGGATCCAGAAAGCGGAGACAGGGGTTATTAAAAGCTGAAATTTCAAGAGCTTTATGGAATCTTTGTACCCATAATCATGTGTGCCTTTCACTCTTTTGTTTATATATTTCTATTCCAGATGGCTTTAAAAATAACTCTTTTTTTTTTCAGTAAATGGATTCATTTCAGGGAAGAAATTGAGGGGGGAAAAATAGACGAACTTTTTGAAAGGTGGAGTATTTTTTGCCGGTGAGGTCAGCTGGCCTCGTCTGGTGCTAGCACACAGCTCCTCGCATGTCAGCCATGTATATATTGTTTGTGATCACCACATCAAGCAAATAGTTGCTTGGGGAATTACCTTTTGGATGAGTGCTGGGGTGATTCAGAGTGCATTCAGATTTGTGATTCACAGAGTTGAAAAGGCAAACTGATTAATTAGAGAGGGAAGGAGGGAGATGGTGAGGCAGGAAATTGGTGTCCAGAAGGCATTTGYGAACAGTCACATTGCGAAGTTCAGGAACAACATGGGACAGAGACATTTGGCAACCACTACATTCATTTTGCCTGCTTTAATCCCTCCTTTCTCACAATATTTTACTGTTTTGCAAAAACACTATTCCTAACATATGAACGCTAATATTTTTAGATCTCTTCCTACTCTTAGGTACTGTTATATCACAAAATAAGTTAAGCCAACTGTTCCAACCAGGTACTGTTTTGGTGCACAGTCTGTTCACAGGGCTATATTCTGAAGTCCTTATTCAACTTTTACTCAGCCTCATTGAAGGGCCAGCCTTGATCCTGAAACTTAGGTCTTTCCTAATTTCTACCATACCTCATCGGCTGTATATAAGCATCGAATTTCACACAATAGTAATAATCCCCACAACATGCTTACTTATTATGCTTGCATGCTTACATTTTTAAATCAGTTATACAGTTTTAGCCTTTCTATAAAAGAAGCAAACCTTTTGTTATTAACTGTAACAAACTAGCCTGTCTCTGCTCGCATTTCTGGGGGRAAAAAAAAGTTTGCTCACCATGCATAAGTGTTTGGTTATACCTTACTATTTAGTGATAATTATTTAGATAGTTCTATGTGCATAGCCATTTGTATAAACACAGTGTCCATAGAATTCATAAACACATAAGAACAAAATGTTTCAAAGATTAAACATAGGCTGAAATGACCTGTCATCTAGGCATGATCAATGTTTGTCCTTGGAATATGCAAGTCTCTAACATGCATGGTCATAGAAGCGTACAAATGAAGTCAAAAAGCCATTGCATTGGACTTCTGCAGGAAATGAAAGATAAATACAATGATAGAAGTATGGAAATTATTTTTTTTTGAGTAAATTAGGTCTTCCCCAAATGGGAGAACGTTCTAAAGATGTTGATTGCACACGTTAGGATTGTTCCCATCATAACTGAAGGTGAGATACCTAGTCAGACAGTGACACCAGGGAGTAGTGAACCTTAAACAATTTCTTCAGTGTATTAAGTACAAATATGATCTCATATACCATCTATTCATTTTGTCCCATCTGTTTTTCTTTTTAAAAAGTACTTACTGTAGGGAACTCTGAGGAAATTCCTTTCATTCAGCAGTTAATGCAGAGCTTGAAAAATTTACCTTACAACTAAACAGCTAGCAAAGTCTGAGTCTGCAACTGTGGGTAGTTTGTTTTGGTCTCATGTGTGAAAAGCCCAGTTGTAATTTTGCTTTCTCTGGCTTTCTGAGCATTTAGTTTTGGTTTATTTTGAAACATGCTTGGAAGGCACATGTGGAAGAATCGGCAAAATATGACAGTCTTGTTAGTTTTTAAAATAGTTTTCCATCTGGTAGATACATCTAATTGGAGTGGTGGGCTTGGAATTGTTCATGGCTGCTAATTTCACACAATGCTAATACTGTTACCTATATGGAGGCTGCCAAACTTCTCTCCCTTCCAGAGTGTATGAGAAACCTATCTATTCCTTTTCCCAGGTGACTGCAGCAAACACTCACCTGCACCATAACTTGCAGCATTTTTTGCCCTGGAAAACCAGAGGCAGGACCTCATCTCAGCCTGCACAGCTGGAGAAGGTTTGAAAGTAAAGACCAGAAGCGGTGGTTGGTTCATTACGAAGAGTGAAAAAAGGCAGGCCAGCAAGGGAAGCAATGGAAGGAATGGCCAAAAACACGTGGGGTCTAACTCGTCTTTTATTGCAGTGTAAGTAGCAGAATCCATTGAAGTCTGTGGCACTTATTTGGCATAAAGCAGAACAGAATTAGGCAGGGGTTTCAGACAAGAAGACAACATCTTTCCCATGGATAAATGTGTGAATCACTACCGGTCAGCTCGAACTTTTCATTCAGGAAGACTTTTTATGGGTTGGATAGTAAGGACATGAAGGATCCATTAGACAATCACATTTCTAATTATCTGCCTGAATTTAATGCAAGGGTGTGCTTGGATTTACAGTAACTTGTTAGCTAAACAGCTAAAAAACCCTTGTTTTGCTTTTTAAATAATGACAATGCATCCTTTCCCAGGGCTCCCCTAAAGCTCTGAGATGGTGACTCAGCTTAGTTTTTCATCACCTTTCTTCACATTCTCCTTCCTTACAAATTGTAATTTGCCATCTGATAACAGCTGTTCTCCCTTTCCCTTTTGTGTACTCTTGTACATCAGGTTTTAGATCCTTGCTTTTCTTTCTACATTTATTCTATTATTTCCTTAAAGTACTATAGGGTTTAGAAAGCGGCACTGGTTATACATTGAAATTTCTTTCCTATAGAGAAATATCTGCTGAAATGCAGCTATGCTGATTTTCCTGGAAGAATGTGAGTTAACTTTTTCCCTTTTCCCTTTTCCCTTTTCCCTTTTCCCTTTTCCCTTTTCCCTTTTCCCTTTTCCCTTTTCCCTTTTCCCTTTTCCCTTTTCCCTTTT